>NC_092865.1:44235940-44242924 GCF_032062135.1 Pyxicephalus adspersus | reverse complement strand
CAGGGACCTGTATCAGGGAAGCTGGAGGGGACAGAGACTGGCACACAGGGAGGAGGGGAGCACAGAGACTGGCACACAGGGCGAAAGAGAAGGCAAAAGTTGGCACCCGGAGGGAGTGGAGGGCAGACTTGTATGAGGGTAGGTGGAGAGGGCAGAGTCCAGCACCCCAGAGGTAGGAGGAGGCAAAGGCTGGCACCCAATCAGGTTCTGTAATCCCTGTGATTGGCAACTCTGCTGAGTCAGCGTTGTGATCTCTGTGTACTTTGTATCTCTCGGGTCATTACCCCTCCATGGAGAACATTCCAGAAGGTCGGAGTTCTCCTTCCATGACTTCTCATTCCTCTGTTTACTTCTTCCCCCCCCCCCCTCAGGTGGAGGCTCCTCGCCGGACTGCGCTGTACGAATTTCACCGGCACAATGGCGGTAAGATGGTGGAGTTTGCGGGGTGGAGTCTTCCGTTGCAGTATATGGACAGTCACATTGCCTCGCACCTGCACACCCGCCAGCACTGCTCTCTCTTTGATGTGTCCCACATGCTGCAGGTAATGCCGCCATTGGATGCACCCAGGGCACCGCCAGGGTTTCTGTTATTTTAGACTGTCTGCCACTGAAACCTCAGGTCTCATGATTCTGCTACAGAGGGTGGGGCTACAGAGAGGGGTGGGGCTACACACACGGGGGCAGAGCTGGGACCTGGGATGATGATGGGGGCTTCCGGCAGGGGGAGCGATCCCAACTGTGACATTTCCTGATTTCTTGTTTCTGTTTTCGGTAAGACACGGGTGCATGGCAAGGACCGAATCCCCTTCATGGAGAGCCTAGTGGTGGGGGACATCGCTGAATTAAAGGAGAACCAGGTGAGGCCCCCCCATACACATGTGATATGGAAACGTTTTACATCTCCCAGCTAGAGACCCCCTATACTCCCCTACTGCACCTCGGGCTACCTGGAGATTTGTAATACCAATTGCAGCACTTTGTGCAGGTGGTGTATTCCCTCCCCCTTTTTTACCCGGTTGACCCCAATCTCCTCCTGCTGCAGGGTACACTGTCTCTCTTTACCAATGAGAGCGGAGGGATCATCGATGATCTGATAGTCAACAATACCTCGGAGGGTCACCTGTACGTGGTTTCCAATGCCGGCTGTGCAGAGAAAGACTCCGCCCACATGAAGGTAACCCCTCCCCCTTTCACCCACCTTTCTCTGTATCTTACACTGACTGATCCCCCATCTGTCCCCACAGAACCGTCTGCTGGAGTTCAGAGCAGCCAGCCGGGACGTGGACCTGGAAGACGTGGACTTTGCACTGCTGGCGCTGCAAGGTGATGTCACTGCGATGTGCCCCCGATAGGGCACCAAGTGTGTGGATGTTAAGGTAGCCGCCATCAGACTAAATGTTCCCAGAAAGAAGAATTCCCAGAGACATGATCCATGTCATTGTGTCCAGATGGAGCATTATGTCCAGGGATTGCACCCCCTTATCCCTGCTCGTTCTGTGTTGGGGTCTCTCTTACCCGACCCCTCCCTCTCCATGCTGGTGATTGTACAGGTCTGTGAGATATCATCAGGTGTCCTCAGTGCAGCCACAGGTGTGAGACCTAGGGGGGCACAACATGCTGTATTGGATCTGTGGTATTCTCTGCTGCCGCCCCCCTGGGTGCTGATTGATTAGAGCACTTTGAACACATGGGGCGTATACCCCATTATCAGGTTCTGACCTCACACGTCTGACTCCCCCCCCTATATTTCAGGTCCGTCTATGGCTCGAGTTCTCCAGGCTGGGCTCACCGATGATCTTTCCAAACTGACCTTCATGATGGGAGTCACCACCAGTGTGTTTGGCATTGGCGGGTGCCGAGTGACTCGGTGCGGGTACACCGGGGGGGGGGGGGGGGGGGGGGGGGGGGGGGGGGGGGGTGTAGGGTGAATATTGGGGGTGTAAAGTGAATTGTTTTATATCTGGGTGGAGTTTTCTTTTATCCTTCTGATTGGTCAGTGGTGACCCCGAATCTCTGCTTCCCCAGATTTCGGTGCCTGGTGACAGAGCCGTTGAGCTAGCAGAGAAGCTGTTGCAGAGACCAGAGGTGAAGCTGGCCGGTCTGGCGGCTCGGGACAGCCTGCGTCTGGAGGCTGGGCTCTGCCTGTATGGAAATGACATCGATGAGACCACTAGCCCGGTGGAGGCCACTCTGGTGTGGACTTTAGGTGGGGCCAGGTGTGGGAATGCGGGGTGGGTGGAGGTGTGATGCGGGGAAGGGGCATGATGTGGGGTGAGGGTTTGTAGGGCCCTGAAGTCAGATTGTGTCTGAAAAGCTGACATTGTGAATATGGGGGGGGGCAGCCTCTGTACCGGGGAATCAGCTGGTCCATGCCGTGTTAACTCCCAGCTCTGGTTTGCACAGGAAAACGTCGCCGAGCCGCCATGGATTTCCCTGGAGCATCAGTCATTGTTCCTCAAATTAAAGGGAAGGTGAGCCGGAAACGCGTGGGAATCACCTCCACCGGACCTCCCATCCGCCAACACACGATGATACTGAACACGGAGGGGCGTGTCATCGGTAAGTGCCTATATGTTTGTGTATGAAGGTAACCTGTACCATATCTTCTACCAATCACATCTGTCTGGTGATATCGGTATAAACATATGATGCCTGATTAGCAAGTGCTGTGAAAGTGACAGGTCCTCTTTATCTGCTGCTTTAAACCATCTCTGACCTGTTATGCTCACAGGAGAAGTCACCAGCGGCTGCCCTTCCCCCTCCCTGAAGCAGAACGTGGCCATGGGCTATGTGGAACCGGAATACGCCAAGGTTGGCACTGCCCTGCAATTGGAGGTCCGGAAGAAACTCGTTGATGGTGTGACCAGCAAAATGCCTTTCATGCCCACCAAATACTACAATGCCAAGTGAACAAACCTGCTTACACCAGGCACTGCCCATGTCAGGGCAAAGAGCAGCCAATCAGAGATCATCACCTCAGCTCTCTGGGGCTGCTCCTTGCTATATCAGCCTACAGGTGGCAGTGCCTGACCCCTGTACCCATGCCACCTCATCCCAAATGTGCCTTCTGTACCCAATCTGGCCCTCCCTCCCTATGTACCCAACTGTGCCTTCAATAACCCTGCCCAAACTATCTTGGACCCACTACTAGACCCAACCTTGCCCACCCTCCTGAGAGAATCCTGGTACCAACATATATATTTAGTATCCCCAGCCCAGGATCCTCCCAGGAAGTATTGTGTACATGTGCCAAAACTTCCCCTTTTGCCCTGGGCATGTCCCTCATGGTGATTTTCCCCAACTTAGCACTTTTTAGAATTACACCAACAGTGGTAACTGATGGAAGTCCCAGGCCCAGCACAGAGCCTTATGGATGGGTAGGGGTTAATGGGCCAGGAAGTGTAAACCAAATATGGCAATAACTGTGCAGAGCTCCAACATCGGGATTTGAAATCCCATTGGTAGAAGCAAAATGATGGAGCAATCACTCCCTGGCCAGGAAGTTGCTAGTTATGCAATATTTATATAGCGCCAACATATGCAGCGCTGTATATTAAACGGGTTGTAAATGACAGGCAGAGACACAGGAGGAGGACCCTGCCCCTCTCTGTGGTTGGCATTTGAGCCGCACTCACTTTATAATGCAAATTTGTTTTATTCCCCCCCCCCCCTCCCCAGCAGCAGACCGACCTACCTCATACTGATCCTACCCTGCCATCACCAGAGGGACCACTAGAGGAAAGCATTACCTGGGCGCCCAGGGTGTTGGTACTTCCTATGTTGGAGCCCTGGGATTGCTGCTCTTTTCTAATTCTTTCTGTAATTTTGTAGAATAATAAAACAAAATAAATAACCTGTGTAATCCCTGACTGACCACATCCTGAGGGACAAGGAATAGGGGCATCCAGCCCACCAACCACCATGTAGAATTAGAACCTAGGTGCACCTCAGCTCATCATATTTTCTCAATCACATGCTCCCATTGGCCCTGTATGTCATCCCCCCATCTGAAAAAAAAAAATGTTTGCTTTGTCAAGGCTGTAAATTCCCCCCCTCCCATTGGGAAGCTGAGCTCTCCCAGACCCCTGTGGCATCACTAAGCCAATCACACAGACTGTCATGGGAGGAGGTGGAGTCAGTCACCGTACAACTCCTGGGTTGGGTCATTCAAATGTGGCCACTTTCCCATGCAGTGAATCCCCATTCACAGAATCTGGTGGCTGCCATTGGCTGAGCTCAGCATCCCCTTCCTGGGTCATATTGAAGCACACCAGCCCTTTCACAAGGAGGCACCATCGCTGTAATGGTCAAAAATAACACACAGCCAACCTTTCCATTCCTTTATTTTACATTCAGCCCTCCCAGGGCACCGGATCACAGGAAACTGGCTGCCTGCTATTTTATTGCAAGCTCTGTGCAGAAGGAGCAGCCAGTCAGTGTCAACATAACGGATCTGCCAGAAAATAATCAAATCTGTCCATGGCATGATGGTGACACAAGGCTGCTTAAAGGGTACCAGACAGCAGATAACTCATCACCTTAGCCTGTTTCTACCCAGACAGATGAGGGGTGTCACTGTGGGAAGGGGATTAACTCCATAATAATACATTTTTAGGGACAGATTTCATTGTCATGAGAATTCGACTCAGCTTATGATAGAAATAATAAATCTCTTTCTTTTATATACTGCGGTTGCACAATACAATCACAGAATTAAATCAGAACCAATCCCCATCCTGCACTGTATTTGATCACATGATCAGGAATCACTCCAATTGGCTGGGAAGCAGCTGACGGGGCAGACAACTGCAGGATATTTCCTCTGACAGGTTCTCTTAGAGGAAATGATCACCTTGGTGTCACTGCACTGCCCCTACCCAGAATTCCATCTGATAGTCAGCAGGTCTGGGTGTGCTCACCGTCCTCATACAATCGGCTGTCCTCGGACGGGCAGATAAGGCGGTGAGGAGGTGCCAGGCAGTGGTTACATTCCATGTCTGTGTGATGAGGCCAGGGTCCCTCCCTGCACCCCATGGGGATCCCCCTGGAGATTCCTCCACAAAGTCATCACATAAATCTCCAGTGAATCCACACCCACAAGAGTCTCCATGTACATTCTGTTGCTGGGTGGAGGCCACAATGGCAGCAGGTTGGGTCCCCTCTTGTCATGCAGCGATCAGGACTGATGGGAACGGGGGGAAGAATGACGCACAGGGGAACTAACCAGCTCACTCCTGGTGGCTCTTCAGGGATTCCGTGCTGGAGCTTTCCCTGTGGGAGAGACACCCCGCCATTATCATGATTGGAGCAGTGAGGGGGTACTTAAAATCCTTATAACCCCTCTCCCCTTTCACACACACAGCTGGTGGGTCAGCCTGCTATATATACATGGGGTTAGTGGAAGTGAGGAAGCCCCTCGGAGTAATGTTTTCCTGCCAATGTTGGACCCACCAAATATAACTGCCAAGCTCAGCGCTGGAACCCATGTTGGCTTCATTCCGGTTCTCACCCCAAGACATCCATCCAGGAACCTCCTCGGGGGTGTTGCCAGAGCACTAATATCCCATATGGGAGCCAATAAGCACTGTCCCTTGGGTGCCCTGAGCCTGCCCCTCTCAATGCAGCTTCCCATCATGCAGTGCTACTCACCAGATGGGGAAGTGGGAAGAATATTCCGGAGTGCTGCCGTTCTGTCCACCAGGACCTAAAACCAGAAAAGAGGACAAGTAATGGGGTCTCCCAGGCTGCAGAGCAGGGCACATTGCATCCCATTCCTCCCTCTGTTCTGGGGTAAAAAAAATTTGGGGACACCTGAGACAGAGTCCACCCCCGTGTCATGTGACCCCTGAGCTGTGATGACTCCTCTAACCCCCTAGCACAGGGAATGGGGTACTTTGGGGGGGGGTCTGTGGTGAACAGCCCCATTCCCCTTCTACAAGCCCCGCCCATTGAGCTGTAGAGAGTCTCCTAACCCCCTCTGGTGTATGACAGCCGATAACCTCACCCTGCCGGTAGTAGAAGGCGGTAACGGTGTTCCCGTAGCTCCTCCAGGCCAGATGGATGGCGGTAATACTGAGGAACAGCCAGGCCAACAGCAGGCGGAAGATGGCGGCTCTCAGATCATTCCGCTCCCATTCTTCACCGAACTCCGAGCCCAGTGTCGCCAACTGAGCCCAGAGCTCTGACAGAAGCTCTGACCCCCACACCGCCATCTTCTCTCCTCACCCCGCCATCTTATGGCAGGCTCCTCCCATAGACCTGCCCACTCCACAGAACCACGCCCCCAACTGTATGTTTGCTCCTCATAGCCCAACACACATACGTTCACTGTACTAGATTACATCTAGCTCCGCCCAAGTCTGGCAGCTTCTAAAACTTTCCCGCCCATTAGCTTGTCAATCATCACACATTCCTGTCAGACGCGGGTTCAAGTAGCCCCGCCCCTCGACTGTCATTCATAGTTTTCCTCTGCAGCTCGCCCACTAACAGGGCGCGCTGGGCGAGGCCATTGTACTGCTGACCCCTCCTAGTCCTTGTGCCTGTGTTCTGGTTACCATAGTGACCACTCCTCTTCCATCAGCTCTAATGTATACAAGACAGTACGACAGCTCGAACCCGATTGGCTGCTCCCCCTGGACGCAAAGGCCTCTGGGTAATTGAAGCGTGCCAAGATGTGTCACCCAGTGGGGGATCACAAGGCCCGGAATACCAGACATTATTACAGCCTGGGCCAAATCATTGACTGCAGGTCAAAGGTCGTCCATTTATAGCGAAAGGTGGCGCTTTACTGAAATATAACACAGAGCATATTGTAAGAATCCAGGGGTTTACTGAGACTTGTGACGACACTGACACGCCTGATACTGAAAGTTTTTCAACTAGTGTTTAGTGCCTCTCCCTGTGTCAGTGTCCCAAAATCCCCCCACCTCTTCCAATGTGATTACATTGTTCAGCCCCACTTCTATCAGTGGAGCAATGTCCACC
>NC_092865.1:44224954-44235694 GCF_032062135.1 Pyxicephalus adspersus | reverse complement strand
CAATGTCCCTCTCCCCCCTTCTATCAGTGGACCAATGTCCCTCTCCCCCCTTCTATCAGTGGACCAATGTCCCCCTTCTCTACTTCTATCAGTGGAGCAATTCCCCTGCCCCGTTTGTTTGTTATGATCAGCGATATGTTGACATACGTAGAATGCTCAGTGATGACACACAGCTTATATCGTCACATCCAATAACCTTCTTTCTTTACTCGCAGGTCCGTGTAAGGAGCACAAATAGTAACAATGGTATTTATAGCCCACTCAGCCCCGTATTCTACATAACACCGCCTTTCCCTCTGCTTATTCGTTGCTTACTTTCTGAGCCCGCCCATCGGCTACTCCTCTTTCTATAACTAAATACCTTTATGAGGAGGAATGGGGAGAGATTTAGTAGAGCTCGAAGCGCATAGAGGAATTATCGCTTTATCCGGCCTGCCCTCCCCCAATGCTGATAGCCAATTGGTACAATCCACAGACCCGTGACCCAGCAAGCCGAGCGCCAACTCGTTCCGACCCCTCCCAAACGCGGTATCATACTGCGCACGCGCTAGTGGTCTTTCCTGTGACATTCCCCCGTGCTCGCGCATAGTGACGTAATTACGCCTCAGCACCATTCATCCAAATTGCGGCCACGCGCGGCTCCGACTCCTCCAGCGTGAGCGTGCACGTACGAGTCGCGAACGCGCCGGAGCCGGGCGGTTCTCTGTGGGCGCTGCAGCCGGAGTTATCCCGAGCGGAAGAAAGGCCAAACGAAGACAACCAGACCGCCGAGCCCAGCCACTGAGGTGAGGGGAAGAAGAGGGCCTGGGGAGGGTAAGGAGTGTGAGTAAAAAAGGAGAAAGAGGAGATGTCCGGTGTGGCGCGGCCTGGATGCCTCTGACAACCTCCCTGTATGTGTCTATTGAGGAGGGGGAGGGGTCATGACTGTCACCTAAAGAGTGTATAGAGTAGAGGGAGGGGCCATATCTGATCACCTATATAGGGTGTGTCATATTAGGGGCCCATATACCAACTATGTATAGAATGTATATAATTCGGGAGGGGTCTATACACCACCACCTATGGGGTGTATATAGAAAAGGGAGGAGCCATATGTGCTCACCAATAGATTCTTTATAATAGGGGAGGGGCCATACACCACCTATAGAATATATATAGGGAAGGGTCATGTGTATAAAGACTATAAAGACTGAGGGAGGGGGGGTCAATGTGTGGCCATCTACAGACTCATATATTTATAGGAGGGTAGACATTCTGGGCATTGTTGAGGCATCTTACACCAATTGGATGTATACCGTAAAGGCCCACGCTGTGACCTATAGTGGGGGCCCTATGTCAACATTTATGGAGAATTGGGGGTATTATGTAGTCACATATGGAGAATTGGGGGGGGGGTTTGGTCACTTATGAAGAATTTGTGGTATTATGTCATCACAGTCTGGTCCCTGTACCTTCAGATATTTGGGGATTGGGGGAAATCCAATACAAACTCCATACAGTGTCCAGGCTGAGATTGGGATCCAGCATTACAGGGATGAGAGCGCCACCTATTGAGCCAACTGTGTTGCCTATACAGAATCTCCTCCCCTGAACTCTGCCTGAACCCACACACATCCTTGGTGATGTTATTCTTCTGGGGGGGGGCGGGAAGAGAACCTTCTGACCAGTACATTTTGTGTCATATTGTGCCCTTTGCCTAGCTATGACACACAATGCTGCGCATTGCATTTGCATAGGATTGCTCCATCATGTTATTTCCAGGATGTTTCCTGTGTCAGGTTTGTTGTCTTCCCCGCTCCCTAAAGGGTGCCGTTGTTGACTCCTGAAAATGCTGCATTCCTGGCTTCGATATGTCCTGACCTGGAAGAAACATTTAGCTATCGACCCCCATCATAATGTACCCGGTGTGCAGGCATCTCCAGGTCCAGGATTGCTATTGAAGCTGGAGGATCATGACATGACAGCTCTGTACACTCATCTCTCCCAGTGCTCTGCACATCCCACGATTTACACCTCACCATCAGCAACCTTCCAGTGACAACACTGTGCCTTCTACTCACAGGAAGAAGCAGTGTTGTCACCCTGACATGGGCCATCCTCCTATTGGCTACAGAGATTGATGGTACTAGCTCAGTGTTCTCTGTACAGCACTGCAGTATATGTCAGAGCTATATAAATGTATAAAAATAATGTGTGCCTGAGGCGACATTAGAGTGTCAGCTCCTCTGGTACACGCAATGGAGATCAGTAATATCTTGGTGCCGGCTCTGGTGATCTTGCGGTGGCTGTGTTGGCTGTGTTTGTTCTACATTGGATATTTATGAGGAGAAGGGATTCTGGGATGCCATCACATCATAGTGCTGGTTATGTGGGCTGGTTGCAAGGTCTGGCAGGCCGGATCTCGGTGATTTGTATGATGGGCGGTGCAGTCTGATGATTGGAGATGGTTCGACATTTATTGGTTGGTCTGATGTCATTGCCGCCCTCCTGCGATGGCTCTATAGACTTGTGACCTCTCGTTGGGTCCCCAGGGGTTCCAGAGGACAGCCTGGCTGCCGGTGTTGTCAATGGTAACCACTTACCTGTAAGCTGTAACGAAGCCATGCCTCTCCCCCCCTCGCGTTTAGTTATAGGTGGAACTGCTGGACCTTTGGCACTACAGACACCAAGAAATGGAGGACACATTGCTAGCAGACATCCTATGTAAGGTGACAACACTTCCTCCTTCTGCCTGATTTGACACAGGTGGTGTCACAGGTGGCATCCCATTGTTCTGATGTTTCATCGCTGGGGATTGTTTGGTTTACACAGCAATGCACAGTGCAGGGCTGGGGTGGTGCATGGGAGCGCTAATTGAAGGGTTTGCCATAATCGCCGGTCAGTGTGAACACAATACATAGACAGGTGCTCTTTATGACCTCTCGTGTCACAGATCTGTGGCTGCGGCAGATTGTTCAGATTTCTCCCCACAAATATTTAGGCTGAGTGGTATAAAGTGGCAGAGGAGGGGGGGGAATGATAATGGGGTAATTTATGTATATGGCCCCTGTGCCCTCTGCGTCCTCCATGCAGATACAGTGAACTGGCTCTCGGTGTTTGTAGGTTTGGTGATCGGCCCCTTGGTAACATCCGGTCTGATGATAGGAAGTTTATCAGCCAGGAAAAGGTTTGCAACTCCTAATGACTCATTTCCTTTTCTTGTGTGAGAGAGCCAGGGGGGGGGGGGGGGGGGGGGTGTTATGTGTAGTGTCCCTGTCTGAACACATTGTGATTGGCTGCATTTATTCCCCCCAAACACACAGATTGTAGATCTCAACCTTCTGTGTTTGCTGGTTCTATCTCTGCCCCTTTTATTAGACCGATGATGGTGATTGGATGATGTGTGGCTGTATCAGGGGACCAATCACCGGCTGGGTTCCGGTTTTCATGACATGATGCTGGTTTGGCTGTATGGAGGTGCTAGATAGACATGGCTATTGATGCATGTGGGAACAGTAAATTGTCAGCTTATTGGACTAGTGTCTGTGTTCCGGGCCTGTCCGTGAGTCTGGAAGGAAAGCTGCCAGTGACAGCCGCAAGCGCTCTCTTGTAAAACAATGATGACCTTCTGGGCAGGGCAGTTCCTGTCTTCGTTCTGCGCCAACCCCTCCGAGCTCAGCTGCTTTGCAACATCCACATGAAGCTCTCATGGGTTTCCTTGTCAGCCTGACCTCGGTGCAGGTAAGTGGGGAGACAGAAGGGGGCATAATCTCCTCTGTGTGTTCTGTTTGGCCGTGTGCACGTCATATGGTGGCGATATTCTGTGTGCTGGTCATCCATGTGCAGGTCATGGTACATCGCTGGTTCCGCTCATATTACTCCGCAGACTCTGCTGCACTGGAAGAGATTCCGGACACGCAGATTCATCCCATTACGGGAAGGGATCACCAGGATGGGGCTCAAAATTCTGACTCGGAATCAGAGAATTCCCTTTATAGGGTGAAATATCTGTAAAGCCAAATCAGCAGAAGGGTAAGAGCTCTGTCATGTTTTAAGTCTATCTCCCTGGGGAGGTTCACTGATTTGTCTCTGTCACCAAAGTGAAAGTGGTGAATAATCTTGGAAGGGGTACACCTGTTCTGATAAGCAGAGACTATAGATCATTACTTTCCCATGGAGGAGTGTCACTGCCTGGTCTCTCTGCCTTTGAAATGTTCTAGTGGTTGGTGCAGCAATCATTGACAGCTCTCAATATGCGCCAAACTAATTCCTGGGGTTTACCAACCGTCTTCGTCACATTATCAACTTAACCAAAAGGGATTATTGTGGGGTTGTCACCCTGCCCCCCCCATCCCCTCCCCCAACCATATGATGGTTCCTGAAATCTTATATATCACAGATTGGGGGCCTGAGGGTTCAAAAAATGAATGCCAGTCACTAATGGTTATTTCCAGAAACTAAGTTTGATTTGTCTGCAGCGGTCCCTGGTGGTGGGGTGGGAAGTTTGGGTGAACAAAGGCTCTGATTTCTCTTTGTCTCCAGCACTATTTTGCCTCTGAGGTCCTGACCAAGTCCCTGGTGGTTTTGGGTTGATGGGGGGGTAGAGAGAGTCAGTCATCAGTCAGATTGGAGGAGCCGCGTCACCAATGTACCTCCATATAACACAAATGTAGAACCGCGGTGTGCCCCCTGCTGCTGGTTTCTGAAAAATAACAATGAGTGTCTGAACTGAACTCATTGTCAAGCTGGGCAAAATCATGCAAAATCATTGTGTCTCTGCAAAATTCTCCATATTTACCCCTATAAATGCTGCAAGTAAATTACCTCTTTACCTGTCAGAAATCCAGTGAGCTTCAAACTTTCTGTATTTAGCTGGTATTACAGTGCCTGTTGTTATTGGCTCTGCCCAGTTCTCAGCCCTTATAGCACTGCTAGGGATTTGGTTTGTTTCTGTGTTTACCCCTCCTCCCTTGTTAGGTCTGGGCGATATTGAAATGTTTTGGAACCAATGGTTTCTACTGGCCTTGTGTAGTGGGGTCAGCTGTTTGTAGAAGGGGATGGGAGGAATTGTCCTGTAGCAGTTGATAAATCTGTGTTGGAGGTTCAGTCAGATTTTGTTGTTTAGGCCGCTCACTGATCTGTTTTTCTCTTTGCAGACATGGCTGCCATCCGTAAGAAGCTGGTTATTGTTGGTGATGGAGCGTGCGGGAAAACGTGCCTTCTGATCGTGTTTAGTAAGGACCAATTCCCAGAGGTTTATGTCCCCACAGTGTTTGAGAACTACGTGGCTGACATTGAGGTGGATGGCAAGCAGGTAGGTGGGCTCTACAGTCTATAATTATAGACTTAATCTGCCCCCTGGCTGCATGGCATGGCATGGCATAATCTCTTTTCTGTCTTCTCTGCAGGTGGAGTTGGCTTTATGGGACACGGCTGGACAGGAAGACTACGACAGACTGAGACCTCTGTCTTATCCAGACACAGACGTTATATTAATGTGTTTCTCCATCGATAGCCCTGACAGTTTAGGTGAGTGTTGGGTATTTTGGGTGGTTTGAGGTGGGGGGGATTCTATGTGTAAATATTTACAAATGTGACCAACCAGTTGTCAGCTTTCATCCCTGGGGAAAATGAAACAAGCCATTTGATTGGTGGCTGTCACAGCTTGGTGTTCTCTGGCCTCCTATTTTATAGCCCCCCCCCCAATAATAAAATTCTTCCCATGATTCATTTTGTGACCGTCCCATACAAACCCTCGGATGTTCAATGTTAGAGTTCAGAAATGCAGCAGAGGGACCCAGAAATCCCCATGCCGGTGGTCGAATAATCTCTGACGATACATTTTTTGCCCCCAGAAAATATCCCTGAGAAGTGGACCCCGGAAGTCAAACATTTCTGCCCCAATGTGCCCATCATCCTGGTGGGGAATAAAAAGGATCTGCGCAATGACGAGCACACCCGCCGGGAGCTGACCAAGATGAAGCAGGTTAGTAAATTTCCCCATATGTGCGTGGGGGGGGGCAGCAGAGATCATACAGAACTGCCCCCCCATTGTATCCCTCGCTCAGCCATAACATTTACCCCAAACTAAACCAACACTTAACAAATGTGGGACAACCGGTGACCGGGCCAGAGTGTCTGGAGAGAATTAGGGGTGCCAAACACAATATTGGGCAATGTTCAGGGTACAGCTCGGAGGGTGGGGGGGGGGGGGGGTAATGTACATAAGGCATAGATATGGGGGGGTACATATTATATCACACAGTACAGATATTGGGGGTGGGGGTGGGATAATGTGTATATCACACAATACGGATATAAGGGGAGGGGGGGGGGTATATATCACACAGTACAGATATTGGGAGGGGGGTCTTTATCAGATGATACAGATACTTAAAACAAGGTACAGATGGGTGGGGGGGGGGCGATTATTTGTTTCCCCTGTAGAAGTGGCTGTATATTGTAGGGCGTTGTTATATCGGCTGTACGCGGTTTAACGTTATTTCATGTCTTTGAATTCAGGAGCCAGTGAAGCCGGAGGAAGGGCGCGATATGGCCAACAGGATCTCTGCCTACGGCTACATGGAGTGCTCGGCAAAGACTAAAGATGGCGTCCGGGAGGTGTTCGAGTTGGCTACCAGGGCAGCTCTGCAAGCCAGACGTGGCAAGAAGAAAACCACGTGCCTTCTGATCTGAGGAGGAGCAAGCAATGCGCACAGTACCCACCCCGATACCCCTGATGAGGCGTCGGGAGAGCCCATCGGTCACAGCAAACCCTTGAAGTGATGTTTATTAATCTTTAGAGTGTTCTGGCCTCTGTCTTCTCCATTTATTCTGTAACGAGTTAAGAGATTTTATAAAGAAGAGTCATCTTGCTACCAGTATTTAAAAGTCAACATTTTTGTTTTTTCTTTGATTTATATATAAATATATTATTTGTAGGATTCATATGCAGCAGACTAACATTCCAGTGTAACCTTTGGGGACCCCTTTAGGCTTCATTAACCAGCTCCTATTTATACACTAGTGCTGCGCACACAGCGCCACCTTCTGGCTTCATCAGGTCTGGGCGGTGACAAGTGTCCCTATACACAGGCAGAGGGTAGGTGGCTGTGGCTGGAGATAGAAGCTTGTTCTCGCTGTCATGCTGGCAGTGAAAGGGTTAAACTTGCAGGACTTCCTGTCTCTGATCTCATTTTGTAGATTTGGCTCTGATGACAACCGATTGATTGTATACATTGACTTTCAGGTGCGTTGATTTTTTTTTATACGTGGGGGTGGGGCGTGCACGGGGCCCTTCCACTAGTTTGGCATATTGGCCTCCGGTTAGTCTTTGTAGAAATGTTTCAGGCCCATATATACCATTCCCAGTAACACACAGGAAATATGACCTGTCACTGCTACTCTGCAGTTACCTGCCAGAAGTGGGCGCCAGCAGCGATATCACCCTTTTCATATCAGTCTGGTGTAGGTGGTCTGCCATCTCTGCCCCCCACGTGTGACCCCTTCCATTGTGGCCATCCATCCTCGCCCCGGTGACCGGTTTGGAATTGTTTTGCCTGGGACGCAGGAACTGTTAGGGTAACGCCATTCTCCCCATCCATCATACAAAGGGATCCCGATCATTTGTCGCTCTGGTGTTTTGTACGATTGGAATATCTAACTGTTACTTGTAATCGCTGGGTAAGATTTTTTTTTTAAATAAAATGTTTTGACAATAAAAAAAAATCTGAGAACAAAGTCTGGTGAGTCTGTAAAGGGTAAGCAGGGTGTGTGGGGGGGTAATTATCAGCACTCATCCCCCCCCCCCCCCCCCCTACAGGTAGCAATACTGCAGATCTTTGGAAATCGTACTTCACCCCCCAATCCCCGGCCAGAGATATCGATGACCCCTCAGAGATCAGAGCACAGGCATTGGCTGGTGTGTATGGATTGTGGTGCCATCTTGTGGCTGCATTTATAGTGCATTTGTTTTTTGGGGCCGTGGAATAGGAATCCTAAGGGGGTCTTTGTGGTCCTGACAGTCCTCGATGTCTCCCCGGTGATCTACAATCTTTATTCTTGTGAGTATTCCATGGGCCCGGGATGCAGGAATTGGAGTTTTGAAGGGTACTGTTGTCATGGTTGTCATAAGGCAAAGTCTGTAGTGGCTTCTCTAGCAAAAGTGGAGGTCTCCTTTAACATGCAGTACGACTACATCCATCCCGGAGCTACTCCCCAGTATCGTGTGGACCCCCTGATTGCCTCCAATTGTCCCCCTTGCTGCCCTCTGAATATTGCTGCCTGGTGCCCCTCTGGACCCTGACAATACCCCTATGTGTGGGAAAATCTGCTGACACTCCAGGGCTTGGAGACAGCCAGTGATCGTTCTATGGCAGAATACAGATTGTAGCGATTATAATAGAACTCCCATCAGTGTCTCCTGCTGATCGGTGACCACCAGAGGGCAGAAAGTAAACAGTTGGAGGAGCCACCCGGGACTGACCCATTCCCGGTACATGAAGAATGACGCCCAACCCATGTGGGTGTGTCATGGAGGGGCGTGTTCAGTGACATCACACGGTGTGGGCGTAAACCGGAGGGCGGAGTTACACGGCGCGGTTGATATAACAGGCAGTAGGTGACGGCGAGTTGATTGGTCGTACGATAATGGCAGCACGATCGGTGTGTGAGTTCTCGGCGCGGCTTCTGTCCGGGGAGTCGGTCGGGCTTGATCGGTATCGGGGGAAGATTCTCCTGATCGAGAATGTGGCGTCACTCTGAGGGACAACCGAGAGGGATTACCGACAGCTCAACCAACTGCAGAAAGAATTCGGGGCCCGGCTTCAGGTCCTCGGCTTCCCCTGCAACCAATTCGGGCACCAGGTGAGGCACTGATCCCTAAAAGTTGTCATCCTCTGGCTTCCCGGAGTTGTCCGGACTTCATTGGCTGCATGCTTGTTTCAGTTTATAGGAAGCCGGAGGATCATCATGACGGGGGGGGGGGGTAGTGATGTCCATGTGGTCCATAGAGAGGACTAATGTGTGGGCGAGCTGCCCCCAACCCATCATCTGCCCTATCACCTAGCTGATTCTTTTCTTGTCGGTGAGTCATGGTGATCCTGAGCTTTCCCCCTCCCCCCCCCATATATTTTATCATTTACACTTCCTTAGTGGTGGGGGGGGTCACATGTTGAGGTCACATGACTCGCTGGTCTCTGATGTCATCCTTGTCCTTGCAGGAGAACAGCACCAACCAGGAGATTCTGAACTCCCTGAAGTACGTTCGCCCCGGTGGCGGTTTTGAGCCGGAGTTCCCCCTCTTTGAGAAGTGTGACGTCAATGGGGAGAAGGAGTTGCCGCTGTTCACCTACCTGAAGGCCGCTCTCCCCGCACCCAGCGATGACTCCTTCTCCTTTATGAATGACCCCAAATTCATCATCTGGTCCCCTGTGCGTCGCAGCGACATTTCCTGGAACTTCGAGAAATTCCTCATCGCTCCAGACGGAATTCCGTACAAACGTTACAGCCGCCGGTACCAAACCATCGACATTCGCGCCGATATCGAGGAGCTGCTCCGCACACACAAGTGACCTCCACCTATTGGCCGCATTGTACCATGGGGGGTACCATACCCCTCCGGAAGGTTCCACTGGGCGCAGTGTCACCTGCAGACGTTTACTAATGAAACTCCCCCTTAAAACATGAAGAGGTGGAGCCGATGTGCCTGTAAATTGTCTGTAGGGGGGCCTGTGATTGGCTGGGATCACTGTGGGGGGGACGGGGTCTCTTTGTATCTAATAAATTCAGTTTTTGTCATGTAATCTGTTTTTGGCTCATAATTTAGTAAGTGGGTGGGGCTGGTGGTGGCTCCAACTGGAGGGGTGTCAAGCTCCGCCCTCTGGACCTGGCCAGTACTCTGGTGTGTTGTCCCCTTTAGGAAAAGTCCATAGAAAGGTCCCTGGCTGTTAGAAGCTCCGCCCCTTTCTTGAGCAGTTGAGGTTAAGATCACAGCCAGCAGTGCTCTGTAGGGTTTTATCCTCCATGTGATTGGTGCCCAGGAGGCGGAGCAACACACACAATAAGCTCCTCCCAACACACTGACTTTTTAGGGTGGAGCAGGTGCTCAAACAGTTAATGTTGGGAGGGGGATATGATGTGTGTGCATGCTGGGAGTTGTAGTTCTCTGGCACTTGGAGGGGGTGGGGTCCCTGGTGCGGGGTCATTTTGCATTGTAGGGTCACAGAGGGCAGCAGACCCCAATCTCAGGAGACATTGTATTGTATTGGAGAATAAATCCCTGGAATGTGGGAAATATGGGGGATCAGTTGTAGGTGGAGCCAGTGGTCCCCTGTGGAGGTGGTCTCACCCCAAGGAATGAGCAACGGAAATTGGGGCTCCCCCTACCCCTCTCAGTGCTCCCTATGTGTGACAGGTCCTCTTCATTTACCCCTCATGATAATCACATAGCAAAGGGGTAAAATAGCAAAGCATTAGGGGGTAAAGGGGGGATTGGGGTCCTATAGAAGTTTGGGGGGGATTGGGGTACAATGGTGATGGTGCATTTGGGGTTGGAAGAAATGTTGAGCCAGGAAGATGGTGGGTAAAGGTTTTGAATGGGGGGGGTGTTGTGTTCAGTTTAGGGTACATTGGGTAAAGGGGGGTGTTTCGCTGATTTGGAGGGTTAGGTGTTGGGGTATTTGTACTGGGCCAGTTGTCTATGGGGTTTGGAGGGTAGGTATTAGACTGGGACTTGAGTCTGGCTAGTGAGATTGCTGAGTT
>NC_092865.1:44186854-44224935 GCF_032062135.1 Pyxicephalus adspersus | reverse complement strand
GGTCAGGAGGGCATAGTTCTGGCTAGGGAGCGGTATTGAGTTGGGGTAGTTGGGTCTGGCTGGTGGGGTAGATATTAAGCAGGGATGGGGTAGGTGTTGGGCTGGGTATGGATTATGGGGGTAATGTTGGGGAAGGATGGGGTAGTTGGGTTCAGCTGATGGGGTGGTTGGTGAATTGGATCAGGGGCTATTGGGTCTGGCTGGTAGGAATTGTTTAGTGCAGGGGGCCAGGGGTTGGGGTTGTTAGGTCTGACTGGTGGGGTAGGTGTCAAAGTATAAAGTAGTTCTTCTGCTCACGATCATCGAACTCCACAATTGCCCCCATTACATTTTCAGTCTCTAGTTGGACGCTCGTTGCTGTCCAATAGGAGGCTGATGAAGCTGCGAGGCCCAAAGATGGGATCTATGTTGATATCAGCGTCCCAGTCCAAAGATCGGCAGAGCTGCTGGGTGAGCAGGGATCCGGTGTGATCTGAGGGTAGAACAAAGGCTATCACTCATCACATGATCAGGGGGCTGAGTCAGCATTTGTCCTACATCTTACACACAGCAAACTGCCCTGCTCCAAGGAGGTGGGGCAAACCAATGCAGGGGCGGGGCTTCAGCTGCTTTATAAGTAACAGCCAGAGTTGGGCTTTTAATTTCCCCCCAAAGACCTGGCCAGGGGCAATATGTACAAAGGCTGGGTGAGAAGTGTCTGCTTGAAGCTCTCCTGGCTTCGGGACCCCATCTGTCGGGGAGTGGCAGCTTCCATTAGAGCCTCGCACACAGGTCCCCGTCATTGGTAATGGTGATCACTCACCGATATCATTCAGATCTTTGGCAATGTCCATGTTCAGATTTGCAGGAAGTTCCTCCAATCCAAATCTGGGGGCGATAAGAGACAAATCAGACCCCACGTAGACGATACAATCTACAGCCTGACAGGGAACTACAACTCCCAGCATGCCCCAGGTCCCCCTTCCCCAATAGAGGGACCTTCTGGGGGCCGATCTGATTGGTTAGATTTCTGCTCACTTCCTGTCCCAGTGACACCAGGTCTCGCCCTCTCTTGCAATACATTGGTTTGTATAGTCCTGTGATTTGCATGGTTGGATGATGTCATACCTGTCCTGGCTTCAGAGTGGACACCTCAGGGCCCCAGAGGAAGGCGGAACATTCTCTTTGTTGTAAATCTCTGGCACCTGGAAGGTTTGGGCTGCCCCCTTGGAACTTTTCTCAGGATGATCCCCAGATCCATCCAATGGTGGACCCCTGGGCTTGTTAACCCGGGGCTGTGTGGGGCCCAGATTGTTCTTGGTTTGTGGGTGAGGTTTGTACAGAGCTTGTCTGATGGCACTGGAAAGTTTTCACCAGCACCTCATCACCTTCTCTGACATGGCGGCTACTCTGAGACACACAATAACCATGCTGCTCATGCCAACCAATAAGATTGCAGCTTTCCAGTTAGACTGAGATGGCTGTTATGGCAACAGATATTTATTTATGTACATTAGGGCCTCTGAAATGGCAGCAGCCAATCAGATGTCATGAATGATGTGATTGGAGGAGGCAGAAACACATTGACCACACCCACTGGTGAAATCACCACAAATGGGCTCTGTCAGACCTGGTAGGACAGGGGTGTCAAATTCTGGTCCTCAACGTCCTTTTTTTTGGCCCTCAAAAGAATCCTAAATATGAATGCCCCTGCATTGAAATAGCTCCGCTACTTTAATTCCCGGCATCACCCACGTCTATAGAACAGTGGCCTCTCTGCCTATGCGTGGCCCCACATTGGACTGTTTTCTTGATACAGAGAAGTGTAGTAGCAGTGCTATTTCAGTTTCAAGTTTGGCCTATGACTTTGTCTAAGTTTTTTTAATTTTGGCCCACTGTGTACTTGAGTTTGACACCCCTGTGGTAGGAGGTAGTTGAGAGTGATGTGTCATGTGACTGGCCAGGGGCATCATCTACCTGGGGAAAAGACGACAGCAGAGTGCATTATGGGGAAGAAGGCGGGGCAAATCTGGGTTCACTGTGGGGGGGGGGGCGTGTAACAGAGGTCACATGACTGTCGTGTGCCCTAATTAGTGGGGGAATAGGGGACCTTACATCAGCCCTCTGGCCTCCACTGCTACAAATCTGACACTCGAGAAATGAGAACCAAACAATGGTGACAACCAAACTCTGTGAGCTCTTTGCCCTCCCTTTTCCTATCACAGCAAGAGTAAAGCAACATAGTTACCCCAGAAACCCCATGTGTGTCAGCAGTCACCCCAGTAATGTCCCCATGCATGGCAGTGTTGTCACCCCTATAGTCCCCCGCCCACCACCACACATACACCGTCCTCATAACAAAAGCTGGGATTTTTCTCCTCTCATTTTGTGCCCCATCTCTGGCCATTTATAGGCATTTCTTTTGTCGGAGACCCTCACAAGGGTCTGTGAATGTGGGTGTGACCCTCAGAGAGTGAGAATGTTCCTTTGGGGTGAGACACCATAGCAATCCCTCCTCCCCAATGCAGCCTAACTGCCCTCCCTTGGGTGACAATAGAAGGACTGTAGTGAATTCAGTGAAGTGTTGTCACTTTGTAGGGAGCGCTCAGAGCAAGTCAGGGATGAGGGGGCCCGCCTGCACCTTATTTTTTTTGTTCCCCAGGGTTTTCGCTTTAGGAAAGAAGTTTTCCTATTCTTTGGATGATCATCGCAGAGGGGACTGAGCTGTAGCTGGGAGTGGCCGAGGGCAGATGGGGCAGAGACGGCAGAACAATAAAGCAGCTAAGCCAACAATTGCAACATTGACCGGGAACGAGGAAATAACAAAGAATCCGGGCTGGGCTTTTTCTGCATTGCAACATCCAGAAGAACCAGGAAGAGTCATCAGAGGGTGAGCGGGGTCACAGCGCACCTTACAGGGCCCCACCCATGATTAATGCACAGAACACAAGGCTCCACCCATAACAAATACCAGGGGTGGGGCAGTTATTTATCACACCAGGCCAGGGCCTTATTCCTTTCCTGAGAACTAAGGATGACATGAAAGCCAGAGGACATCTTTTACCTCACACAAACCTCAATCACTTTGTATAGTCGGCCTGACACAGAAGCAGAACTACCCCCTCATAGTAATACAAAAATCACTGGGGCAACTGGAAGTTTGTAACCAATAGGCCAATTACCCCCTCTTTTGCTCACCACCCACAATCCAGCCTTTGGGTGGTAAAATAACCCTTCAGGGCACAGTCTGGGAGTAGTTCTGGGGGGGGGGGGGGGGGGGCAACAGTGAAGTAAGGAGAGGCAAATTAAAGTTACACCCCCTCACACACACACACACACAAAATTGTGATCATAGAATTATTTTGATCATCATTCAGATTACAAACCATCCCCTTTTCTCTATTACACTTGGTAGGTAGTTCCTCTCTCTCTGCACTCCCTGGTTCCTTGATGGTGACCACACTGGACCTTACATATGTATTTGGTGTCAGAATGGCCCCGTGTTGTCTCCATTGGAAGCCCTGTGACTGGGTGACAATCCAGGAGTGTTCTCAGCATAAAACAAGGACACTCATGGCAGGATCACCCGGGAATAATGGAAGCTGAAGATTTGTATGACGTATATTACCAGTAACCCATAAAAGCCTCGGGGGAATCTGTGTTTCTCAGATGGACAGTCTCTGAGGGAAGCTTTAATCATATTTAATTACGCCTCAGCTCCCCATTCTAACCCCCCCCCCCCCCATGGTTGTCCTTGTGTCTATAAAAAGCACCCCTCCCCAGTGGGAAAACAAGAAGCTGCGTCCTGAGCCGATGGCATTTTAATTTGCTATTTAATGGTCTTTGCAATCTCCTGGCATCGGCTGCACAACACTGGGCAGGACATTGGCCAATGGATCCAGCGCCATCCGTACTTTGTATTAAAAATAAAACTTTTCAGAGTCTGCTGGTGGTCAGACAGAGGGAGAATTAAAGCCACAAATAAAAGGAGAACTCCGCTGCTAAACACCAAACCAGATACATGATCATCCCCCGGTACCAGAGTCCTCCACATGAGCCGTCCCCTCCGAGCACTGAAGGCTGCAGGAAGCTGATTGGACGATCTGGGAACAGTAATGGTGAGGGGATCAGTATGTACAGGGGGGGGGGGGGGGGTCGCTCTGCCAGATTCCAGACTGTGGGGTCCACTGCAGAACAATTTCTAGTTGGTGTCCATACAGTCTGTGTCTTGCTGCGTCTCCTCTTCCCCTGAAGCTTCAGCCGCCGGAGGTGATCCCAAGGACGCCGCAGGGGAGGGAGATTTATTGCTGCCTCCACCCCCATCCTGCCGCCGGTAGAACAGAACATAGGCAGCTTTCGTCTGCATGGAGGAAAAACAAAAAAAGGGTAATGAGCAAATAACATGGCACAAGGCCAGAACATGTCTGCCAAGCATGGCAGAGTCACCCACCCAAGGGGGGCAAATGTGACAGTCACCATAGAAGAGGGGGGGGGGGGGGGGGGGGCAGTCACATGGGACAAACATGGCAGAGGACTCACCACAATCTGATCCTCGGAAGCGGGGGACACACTGCTGTCATCAAAGTAATACCATTGGCCGGTGTCCTGGTTCTTTGCATATGCGGTATCTGCAGGGACAACAAAAAGCCAAATGTTACATAATACCCTGACAGATCACATGTCCACATTCAGCAGGGTGGTGACACATCACAGATACAGAGCTCTGCAGGGTCAGAGGATTTGTTGGAGCTGAACTCCCAGGGGCCATAAAAGACAAACGACTGCAGCTCTGTAATCATTACTCCCGTTTTACCTGAATGTGACCTAGTATCAGCCTCTATTCCTTGTACAGCTAAGCTCAGACTGGGAGAGGAGAAAGCGGCACAATCAGTTGGATATGCTGATATTAGGAGACCAGAGTATGAGGAGCTCACCAGTCTGCTGCTTCTCCTTTCTATGTCCAGTCAAAGCTGGGAGACTGCCTAGCCCTGAAGTGGTACAGAACTGCAGCAGAAATATTTCTCCTGCCCTGCTATAGAGGTCTGTTCTGTGTAGAAGAGTTGTGTATTTAGTGATTTTCTTGAAGTTTGGTGGGGACAGAAATATGGAATGGAGGCTCCGGGGGCAGTGAGAATGAAAGGGTGAAACAGATTAGAGACACTTACAATGACCACCCCCCATGCCACCATAGTGATTGGACACAGCTACTAGGTCATAAATATAGGGGTCAGCTGTGGGGTCACAAACAAATTCTGACATATTCAGATTCCTGAAACAAAAAGAAAAAAACACTTTGTTAGCAACAATAATAATAGAGCAACAATCACCCCCCCCCCCCACCTTAACAAAGCAGAGCCTCCAATGGCAGACACAATGGTGGTCACATGACCAGGCTGAGCAGAACATTCCCGGGTCATGGTGTCACTACGATGGGTTCATCCAGGACTGCAGAAGAGACAGCCGAGTCAGGCCAATGAAGAATATGGGGTCACCAGCGTCTGGCGAACATTTCTATAGAGCAAAAGTCCTGGATTTATATAAATTTATGCAGGATGGGGCTCTGTGGTCAACTGTAGGAGCTCATCACTGGTATTGGGACTGAGCAATGTCCAGTCAAGGACAGAATAAGGAGTATAGAGAGACAGACTGGCGGAAGGGAAGAAGGATGGGGTCAGTTTCGGTTAGACTGAAGGATAGGCCAATATGTAGGGCAGTTGGACAGAAGGGTGGAGCTCAGGTTGTCACCAGTGCATGACGTTGGGATATTTTCAGCTCCATAGGCGGTGAGACAAAGACTGACTGAAATAATTAACCAGACCCAGGCAGAATGCTACAGGTGCTGTCACTGTGCCATTTTTAACAAGCCCCATCACCGTGGCACCCAGCAGCAGGTGGCAGATCTTCCAGTAAACATTGCACAAGATGTATTCCTGGTGACGTGGTAATTACACAGAACACTATCTACAGATTTATTGACCCAGGTGGAGGTCAGGTGGCACCCTCATTGGGTTATTAAACCTTTGATTGGCTTCCCAGATTTGATTACCTTATGGGGAATTCCACCACAGCGTCCAGCTTGTCCCTCCAGTATCGGTTATAGGAGAAACGCTTTAAGTGCACAACGAGAATTTTTGGCAAAGACCACAAATCGAATTTCTTAGTGGCCCTTTGATGTTTTCGGCAACGTGGACAATACCTGCCGAAGCACAGAAGCAGTCAGTTCACCTGTACTAGGACGAGGACCTTCCTCCAGTACATACACACAGCAGACCTACCAGGGGTCATGTTCCCCAAGTGTCTCCGTCTTGGTGAAGAGCTGAATACAATCTCTGAGGGCCACAGTCACCTTCTTCTTCTGCAGCTGCTGCATGGACTCATGTTTACTAAAGGCCTGCAAGGAGGAAACAACACTGAGAACATTGAAATTGAGAACATGGGGGTCAGGTCCACCCTCCTTTAGCTTACCTCGGCCTCCTGGTCATCATAATACAATTTCTTCACATCCATGTCCCAGTCTAGAGCCACCGTGGAATACGCTGAAAGAGACAGCGATGGAAATTTCAATAGGAAGGAACAGAGAATATTGGCTCTGCAGGCGGGGGTTAGGGAGGCACTTACAGCTCAGCTTCAGGATGGAGCCCTCAGCTGGCATGACGCTCACTTCAGAGGTGGCATAGGAATTGACCAGGCTGAAAGAGAAAAGTCTCCGGCGACATTGCCGCGCTTTCTTCGCAATCTTATTACAAGGACTGCATTGTTCTCCTGAGCTCTCCTCCTCCACACTGTCATCTGATTGGCTATTGGATTCCTCTGGGGACTCCTCTTTCTCTTCAGGCTCCTCCTGCTGCTCCATATCATCATCTGGAGGAACCAAGAGACATGGCGGTGATACCCCAGACAACACAGCCCCCTTCCTCAGCTTCACCCTCCCAACCAGCAGAAAAACACCAGGGAACAGTTATGGCTGACTGGGGATTACACTATATCAGTGCCAGCCCAGATGTGTGGACCCCTTACTTGATCTGGAGTCACAGACAGGATGTGAGAGAAATCCCCCTCACGGGGTCACAGGTTGCAGCAGAGCAATAAACCTTTAGGAAATATCTCATTTTATAGTTTAAGAGGGCAAAAATCTACTACAGCCAGACACCAATCACAGCAATCAGTGAACGGCCTCTCCTGATTGGCTGCCATGGGCACCATGTTAATACAGAACTCACCGTCATAAATTCCATTGGAGCCGTTACAGGCGGAGTTCTCAGTGGACAGGCTGATAAATTCTTCTGGCAGGGGGGATTTTACATAACGCCTGATGAAAACAGAGGACACAGAGGTAAGGAGGAGGCAATGGTGACACCCAAAGAACTACAACTCCCACAATTCCTAACACTGTATACAAGGAAGACCAATGACCGGACTGATGTATGGAGGACGAGATGATTTTATTGTGTAGAACTAAAAGGGTCACAAAATCCTAATTGTCACATTTTACGATACGCAGGGAAAACAAGCCTCACCACATGCACCTCCCTGCAAGTCAGCAACATGTGAACATCTCCCATGGCCAAGTAAATTCTGGAAGTGATAGGACAGGGTGACACATACAGATAAGATCAGTAAATCTAGGAAGAGGAAGCCATGAAGAACAGTTGACAGATACAAAAGAACCCAGGGAGGACAAGAACACCTTGAATATTCAGCATAAAACAAATCCCGAATACGTGCAAAAAAAAAAAAAAAAACCCAAAACAACAAATTGTGCAGCAGAGAGATAAGCGGAGCCGCTGTACAATTCTGTCACCAGATAACACCGGCAGCCTCATCACCGTGACTAAGCACAGAGAACATTATCTGCACCGCCCTGCCCGGGACTATAACGAGACACCCGGAGGAGGTTGGGGGGTACACAAACACCCCATCTACACAGAACTAAAAAAAAGACATCCAATTACAACTGAAAACCCTCCAATGGGGATGTGGTTTTGGTGAACACCAGAAGATTCACTTCACTTTCTCTTTATTCCCTGATCAGTCTGTGTAATAATTTAACCTTTCCTCACCCATCCAAAAACAAATTGTTTAATATAACTTAAAAGGCTGGCGTGATAAACACACAAATATTGATGACATCACACCTGGCTACCCCCGTAACTTGTGACATTACACCAATTGTCAGCCTAAAATTAAATGTGAGTGGGGTAATTGGGGCAGCAAGTGGAAGCCTTGGTTGTCCCAATAATAAAAAAACATTTCAGGAAGCAGAGCTTGGAGTTCAGTGTACGGTCAGAGTGTCCAGTCAGCGATAAGCTCTGGCTAGTAGGATTAAATACTAAAAGGCAATGTGTTGTCACACTTACTGGATCCTCTCCAGGACGATGGTATACAGCATTTTAGCAGTGAGGTTGTGGCGAGGTACAGAAACCAACAGTGGTTGGCCAAACAGAATGGTTCCAGATGTGGTGCTCTGGCGGTAGCGTCTTTCACGGAAGCAGATAGGCAGCGTGACCCATTCAGAGTCATCACTCCGAGAAGATTTCACCTCGTAGCTGCAAGAAGAATAAAAATTCAGAGAATGGGTTAACAAGGCACAAATACTACCCATGCTGGCCACATAAACAGTGCTGGGGGCTTTTATATCTGCTCAGCCTCCTAGGATTCCCAGAAACAAGGCTTCATGGGAAGTCATCAACCCATCACCTGACGCTGAATAAATTTTCACCAATATCAGGGAGAAGTTATAAAGCACTAAACCCCTCACCGCAATACTCGCCTGTTCCATGACAGGACACCGCCATCTTCTTACTGGAGACGTTCTTCAGCCATTCTGATTGGCCAGTAGCAGGGAGTTCATTCCTCCCAGCACCAGTAAGAGAAGCCGGAATTGTTGGGTTTCAGCGGTTTTGATGATTTCCCGGCACAATCATACAGCTGGGATTATTGAAGGGACATTTCCTGTCTCTATAAAAATTACTAGACTTGATCAAAACTTTAGTTCCCCTTTAACGTCATTTTATCATTTTTAAACTTGCAGCTTTTAACTAAACTAAACATTCTTGGGCGATACTGCCATGAAGGTTTTTGTTTGAGCATTTTTTTGTTAGCGGGTGACAACTTTCTGTTCCTATCTTTCACTTGTGATTTTATGTCGACCCTCAGTCACAATGACTACCAATGGGGACAACAAGTAGCTGCTCACACAGCCATTGCCCACTGTTGTCACCCTCAGGTAAAGCCACCCTGGGAAATGTCGCGCATCCGCTGTCAGAGTGCACATAGGCAGGAAGTGGCTGCAGAGATGTAACAATGCAGGGAAAAGGAGAAAGTTTAACATCTACACTAATTCGGTGCATTGGTGATA
Source organism: Pyxicephalus adspersus (assembly GCF_032062135.1). Classification (NCBI taxonomy): domain Eukaryota; kingdom Metazoa; phylum Chordata; class Amphibia; order Anura; family Pyxicephalidae; genus Pyxicephalus; species Pyxicephalus adspersus. The sequence continues at coordinate 44,215,598 of NC_092865.1, read as the reverse complement.
ATATACAATGGAGTCATTGTCTGTTCGGCACAACCAACATGAAGATCATCCTACAGACTCAGAGATTAGCAATGACAGAAGACAATACAGCATAGTGTGGGAGGAGCCAGGCTGTGGGTTGGAACCATGCTACAGCAGACTGCTCCCCCTGACAGGGCATATACCCAGCTTACACAAAAAGGTCATCTCTCTCCATGATGTGGCTCAGCATTTCATCCACCTGGAAGATCTTGTGAAAACGGTGATTGTAGACATCTGTCACCACCATCTGTGAACCAAAGGCAAGGAGAAGGCGTCACTGTGGTATGGCCACAGTAGAGGTGCCGCCATATATGAAGAACGTTCAATACTTACATTTTCTGCAGGGACTTCGGAGAGTTTAGACAGAGCTGCACATAGGTCAGAAACTGTTCCCATTTTAGGCACAACCAATCGGTACTGAAAGACAATAAGATGGAGTATTCCCAAGTTAAATGTCAGCATAGAAGGGACATTTACTTTCCTCTAAACCAGGAAAGTCTCCTCACCTGGGTGGGCTTGCACTGTGGGTCACTGCGAACCAGGAAAACTTCCATGGTGCGATCTTTCCTCATAGGAAGGGGAAGGGTGAGATAGCAGAAAGGGTCAAAGGTGACTGAGACTTTGGAGCATTCCGGACACACGAGCGTGGATTTGAAAAGGCCGTGAAAAATGTCTACGATGATGGAGTTGTTCCTCCGTAGATGATTGTCCCACGCTTCTTTGGCTACAACCTAAACATAAGAAAGAGTAAATCCCCTGGGGAGGGAGGGCAGCAGCAGATCACCAGATATGAGTGAACACTGAATACTCCGTACAGAGTCCGGCCGCCCGTCAGCATCCTTCAGCTCCAGGTATGGCTTCTTCTTTACCCTGTTCAGATCCTCATGAAGACCATCCAGGAGAAAAGCCAGCAGCTCCTGGGAATCCTGCTGCTGATACCCCGAGAACTGCGGGGCAAAGCGACCAACCTGTGTCTGAGCAGACAACATCGAGTTATACCATGAAGTCACAAAACAACGAGGGGGGTGAGGATGACAAGCAGCTTCATGTAGGTAGAAGATTTATTATTAAAACAGGATTTATATAGCACCAACATATTACGCAGTGCTGTGGATTTCATTTTATCCAAGACTCCACTGACATAGCAGGACAATAGGCAGTAGCAGTAATCTCCCCAGCACCTTTAAGCTTAGTGCACCAACTATCACTTTTTTTGTAACCACCCAGCTATTTTTGGGTTTCCATGTGTAGCCCCCTCCCTTCATTTTTTGACCAGCCGCCTAGAGCTTTTGGGGGGAAAACACTGGGCAGAAGTGCAGAAATTTCCTCTTACCTTGAACATCCGTGGAGCTACATAAGAATGCTCTCCAGACCAAATCTGTCGGATGAGCTCTGCGTACGCCATGGCGATCTCTCCCTTCATCCCCAGTGGATTCTCTTTGTTTATCTCATCCCTGTAGTCATCAGTCAGGAAGTATTCTGTGAGAGGTGGCGTGTTACTCAGGCACTGTTAGGAGAATAGAAAGGCCAAGGGTGAGATGCTGCACCAGGACAGAGCCAGGGTAAAAAAAGTTATCACAATGAAGGGATACAGTTTTTTTTTTTTTTAGCACATTGAGCCACAATGACAGTGATCGAAGAAGGGACTTCCATTATGGTGCAGGTACACCGCATTGCCGGGGGCATCCGGTATAGTACATCAGAAGGAGCATTGGCTATAGTACAAGTATCAAAATGGGAGGTCTACTATATTGCAGGTACAGCCTATCACAGGGCACGAGCATAAAGGCATAATGTAAAGTAGCTGCACCAAGGCACACAGAGTCTGCTCCATTTATTTTACTATAGTGACACCTAGAGGTGAAGCCACAAACTGCACTGTGGTCTCTTTCTTGCGCATGCAATATAAGGTGTGCACTCATCTTCGCAGCAGCTGAGGGTAGGTGACAGCACCGACACACCTGTAGAGCAGAGTTCATGAAACATGTATTGCCAAGGTTACTGAGCCCACACAGCCCAGGCTTGCTGGATGGCTCTCTGTAGCTGTATGACGACATGTAAGATGACCCGTAACCCCTGAAACAGGAAGAAACAAAATGAATAAATCAAACAGCTGATTGTTCTATAAATTCCACCACTTCATATCTGTGCCACAATTATGGTTATTTTTGTTATGTTCTGGGGCCACTCACTAATATTATACATATACATGATACAGCTTTGACATACACTGTACAGAAAACAGTGAGCCAGTCCCATCAGTCTCTGTACAGAGGAGCTGACACTCTAATGTCCCCCCACAGTCACACACTATTAATATACATTTATATAGCTCTGACATATACCACAGTGCTGTATACAGATCACTGACCCTTTCCCCAGGCTGTTCATGCCGTAGCTGCTGCTGCTGTCTCCATTGGTGATGGTGGAGGATGAGGATGAGGAGGTGGAAGCAGATGACATGTAGCTGCTTGTTGCTGATTTGCCGGAGGTAGTGTACGTTCTACTCGTCGCTGTGCTTGACCTGTTGGGGAAATGGACAACGTGAGGTACACAGACTCAGATTTACACATCAGCCTTATGTACAACGGGGGTCATCTCCTGGTCCAAGTTCAGGTTTGGTTTTGGGGGTAGGCAAACTCAAGGGCATAGCCTAGGTGGCCAACATACAAGGGGGCTCGGTACTGCCTATGAGAACACCAAGGGGGCACACAAAATATTCAGCACATGGATGGCTACAAAAGGGCAGTGTGGGCGGGCAGCACCACAGGAGAGGGGACACATTAAATGAGACTAAGAGTACCGATTGCAATTATAGTACAAATGGTGACACCTACACTGCTGGGGTTCAATGGCAATACAACAAATACCTAAGGGCCACGTGAGGCCCCCAGGCTGCAGATCAGGTATGTATATCCTAAGGTGATGTTTATCATGTACACATGAAGCAGCACTCACTTTGTCTGGGACTGTCTTGGCCACGTACCATCGGCATTCCTCTGTTCTATGACCAGCACCTGCAGGAGATAACTAGTTATAATCCCAGACTAGGAAACTGCCCCCACTCACACCGAGCAGCCCCAGAAACTGCCCCTACTGATACCTAGCGGCCCCATTATTACCTGCCCCTGGTACAGCCCGGCATCCTGAACGGTGTTGTCCGGTTTGGTGAGTTGCTCGTAGGTGTTTGTCATATATCGGTTCCACAGCCGAGTCTCTTTGTCAGAAGGAATATTGAAGATCTTTTTCATCTCCTTCTCGATGAAATCTGTGACAGAAGAGAGAAGATGAGGGAACAGGAAGAGGGATTTATATACAAACTGACTGCACCACAGCCCTGGCACTGCAGCTCAAGATAAAGTGTACCCGTCCACATCCAGCACCACCTAACACGCTGATATGCATTGTAAATACCAAACTGATGGCTGTGACAGGTACATTTTACTGAGTGCTTGTACTCCTGAGGAAGAAATACATCACAATTTCATTACACAACAGCCGTCCCTGAGAGAAAAGTGTCATTTGGAAGCTATGATGTCTGCTCACCTATGGTGTCGGCTTTGCTAAAGTGCCGGCTGACCAGGTTTTCGTTGTCGCTATTCTCACAAAGCTTTAATTCGATCAGATAAACTTCCACCTTACAATGCTTGACAAACATGCCGTGCTCCACCACCTGCAATACACACAGCGATCAGAGGGGGTGCCAACACGAATGACATCAATACAACAAAAAGCAGTCACTCACCTTGCGGACGATTGGCTGCTGGCCCGGGAGACCCCCATACCAGGACATCAGCTTGGTCCAGGCTTCTGTGGGGACCAAAACATAATCCAGCTCATCAATTAGATGTTCCCGTAATACCTGAGTGTCCGGATCTGGAGAAGAGAAGGAGAAGCCTGTGAGGGGCCACCGCTGGGTCATAAGGCAGGGGCCACAGTCTAAACCCAAGGATAATTCAGAGGGGCCACAAAGACCAATGCTGGGGCATAAGGCAGGGGCCACAGCCTGAAGACCAAGATAATACAGAGGGGCCAAAGTACAAAGAGAGACAACTGATGGGGTAAAAATCAAGGGCCACAGCTGGAACCCCAGGATAATTCTGAGAGGCCAGAAAGAAAGACCACTGCAAGTGCGTAGGGCAGGGGCCACTCAAAGCCACAGTGCTGGCTAATGTTGGGAAGACATTTTGCTGTGCTTGTTTTATACATAGGTCCCTCCACCCTAGGCAGACATAATGATCCAGGTGAATGTGGCTCTCCACTCATTCATCTGTCATGATACATGAATGAATGTTCCCTGCTATCAGCCTCATACAATCTCTATACAGAGGGAGGGGCTGGCAACCAATCAGATGAGCTGCACACAAATGTGCGGAAGGAGAGATCAGAGAGATAACCTCATCCCTGTGCTGCTACCCTTCTACTTTCCAGTCAGCATGGAGGGTAGCACAGTACCAGAGGAAGTGAGGTCTCCTGCCTAGATATGTAATAAGGCAGAGCTGTGTGGATGATTAGGAATACAATCCCTGAACGATATCATGCAGGCTGCATCCTACCTGCCAACAATCCCGAATTATCCACAGGGCCCGGGAACAGATTGCTCTCCCCCACATTGTACATATCCCATGAGTCAAAGCCGACATATTTCTTCCACTGCTTGAACCATCGGCTGTCCACTAAGTACCTGAAAAAGAAAGAGCTGTTACCATGGGGATACATCAACCCATGGGGGTCACCCAGAAACGAAGGCACAAAATGTCCTTCTACATACACCAGGTGGAAGTAACATTACAGAGAGGAAGGAGGACACCAAACAATCCTAGCTGCTTCTGCTTTCATTTCCCAGCATAGAATCAGCAACCTCCAGTTTCTGCCCCCTCCTGCTGGCAGGGAACCCGCAGCAATCTGACATCTTTCAGCTTGTCAGCCCCCCCCATCATTACACCAGGCCGAGGACACCACAGGAATGTGGGCAGGTCTGGGATTTGTGTCACCAACTATAATAGAATATAATGAACATCTCTATCCATGTGCAGACCCCCCCCCCGAACCCCCCTATAGCTCCACGATATTCAGGGTATGGGGGGAGGGGGCATATGAATCCCCCCACAGCCACTGTTTCCTCATGTGACAGCTCTAGTGTTTGTTGATTGGCCCAGTAATGTCACATGGGCTCCAAAGCCCTGTGTAAGCTCCGGTTGAAGTTGCAGCAAAGGGGGGGGAGTGTGTGTGTGTGTGTTCAAGGTTGGGGGGTGGGTAAAGAGACCCTGAAACCTACCTACAGAAACACAGAATGTCCTTAAGCAAAGTTTACCTCTCAGCGGCCTCGCGATGGCAGCCCAACAATACTTTCTGTATACAAAGCAAGGAGAGAAAACCTCCCCAGACATGATGAAACGCACAAATCTTCCTGGGTGTCACCCGGACCCCATACCCGAAAGACACCAACATGTGTTGCAAGGTGATGGAGGGGACACAGATGTGACCAGTCATGTGATCAAAGAGGCTGGGGGTCCCAACACAACTTAGAAGCATTGCAGGTTAGAAGGGAAAACTAAACTATCTGCCTTGTGTGGGGGTATTGTGCCCAGCCCTTGGGGTAATCGTGTGTCCAGGAGAGGTCAGGTCTATAAATAAAGATGATAAGGGCACGCACATTGGCAGTTATCTATTTCCAGAACCAAAAGGTTCAAGAGAAGAAAACCAGATTCCCTAAACCCCCCTTCCCTCTCCCCTCCTCTTCCTCCTCCAGAACCCGCACTGACCAAAGCTGATCGGTCACCTCAGGGGCGCTGTAAAAGGTGGGGCCCTTAACCTGTACTGACACACAAAGCCATTCTGGTGCAGACTCCACACTGGAACCCGAAGATGTGATCTCAGATTTCCCGACATGTGAAGTGGCGTGTAGGACGCGTAGGATACGCTCACTCTATAAACACCCTGCTGGGGGTCACCACCTGAAAGCGAGCATCTCCCAATCCTCAGCCAACGTGTGAATGCCAGTGATTGGCTCCCTGGGTGCGGTTGCAAGAACAGAACCTTCTAGAAGTGATCTATAAATATCCCAGCGATCCTCCTAATCCGGTCTGATTTCTCATTGTGCAACCTGTTATTGTGTCAGCCAGAAGATCCATTGCATGGCGGCCACACACAGGAAGATCCGCTCACCCCGGATTGTACAGATCTGACGAACAACAGCGATCCCTCTGATCACCCAGCAAGCCAGCTGATTGGTCAGATCTGTGTGAAGTATGACTCCCCTCCCCAAGAGTCATAGGCTAAGATCACCTACCTGCCTTGTGATCATGTGACCAGCGGCAGAGAAAAGCCTTCAGATTGTACCCAATCCATATCTGTGTACAATACAGGACCTCTTCATTACATGGGGTGTCATGATTGGTGTGAGCAGTGTATATGGGGTCCCTGTGGCTCCGGGGCAGCAGGGTACATTAGGGCTGTCAGTTTGAATGGCCCACTGTAGGGATCTTTTCCCCAGGGATGGACAAATATGGTGGCCATGTGTCTGTTGGGCCCCTGGAGTAATTTTTTTCAGATTCCTAGGGATGAAGGGGACACTGGACAGCTCAGTGTTGGTCGGAATTTTTTAGTTGATGCTCCATTCTCCTCTGATAATGATGTCGGCCAATCACCAGGTCCCAATCAATCACAGAGAGAACTGGAGATTGGAGGGTTTTCTCACCAAATATATTCTTCTGTGTATAATCTTACTACCTATAGATATCTGGTCCCCCCTATACTTTGCCTAGTCAGGGTCCTGGCATAACTTGGGGGCCCCGATCACACAGCACTGTGGGCCCCAGAGGGCGGTGCTGTTACTTTACGGGCCCGGCAAGTCAGTGGTGAGGCAGCACATTGCCCTTTCCCCCCTCTTGTGTCTATATTAGGCTTATTCTCTCACCATTCGTCCCCTTTCCTTAGCGGAGTCTTCAGAAGCTCCCCCAGCTCGTTCTTCTGCCTCTCAGGTTCCGGTACCGGGCCCGGCTCGCCTCCCCCCTCCGCCATAGCTTAGCTAGCAGCTTTGGGAGCGCGCACGTCTCTCTACCACCCGGCCGTCAGAACGCTACGTGCGCGCCCCTTGACAAGGACACCACGTGACCGCTCCACCTGTCTATCCGCGAACGCCCACTAAAGCACCGACGGCACCTCCCAAACACGTGACGACTTTTGCCAGAGACGTGACGCGTGCGCAGATTTTTTCTACAGACTCCTTACCACGTGATTTATTGCCGCAGCTTTGTAACTTCGACGACGTGACAATTCTATCACGTGATCCGTCCTCCACCGGCTGTCGGGTGGGGCGGGGCGTGTCTGTTTCCCATAGCAACCTTTTTTTTCTGAAATGACTTCACAGGTTCCAAGCAAGCAGGGGTCCCCTTTGGGAATAACCAGGTTTGTATGAAGTGTCCTCAGTTTATGCTGTGAGCGCATCCCATACAGTGTGACGCATTGAAATTGAGATGAGGAAAGACCGAAACTGACGGGAAAACTCCGCCCACCATGAGCTGTTCCGGTTCCTGTTGCTCGGGGGCGTGGCTAAATGACGCAGTCTTAACGCAGAGGCGGGATTATGATGACTTCTGACCTCCCCCAGTTGGATGAGGCCTGGCACATTCCAGGGAGTGATTGGTGGGTGAGTGTGCTGTCACTGATAGCTCCTCTTTAACTCTTCTTCTTTATTCTACTTCTATAGGTTACCATGGGTGGGTGACGTTTTCTCCGTGACTGGATGACACCAGAGGGGAAAATACGGTAGTGGAATCACATCACTGGGGACATCAGTGTCTCATACAGAGGGGTTTGGGCCCCTCTTATTCTTTATATATTTATATATATATAAAGTTGTACAAAACTAGTCCTGGGGGCCCACAGACACAGACCGACTCGACTGTGGTCAAAGATGAGCAATGGCCCCAGTGAATTATGAGAGGTCCCTTAGATTGGACTTCATTTAGCAGTTGTGAAAAGTGATGGGAAATTCTCCTCACTTCCTGTTGTGCCTGCAGCAGTTCATCCTCCATATAGGGTCACCCGGATATTAGCAGTGAGCGCCATCTCTAGTGTCACCAGCAGGTGGCAGTGCAGCCCCACACACAATGGTCTCTCCATTAATCTAATCGATTTTCAGATATTAATGAGAAAAAATTGTTTGGTGACCACAAAGTGGGCGACACTCAGCGCTCAGTCTGATAAACAATACCCCTTTGTTTTATAAACGAATCTTCCTTTCAGTCTTTCAGTCTCATTTCAGTGCTGCTGATCTGCTGCTGCCTCTGTGCTGCCACTTCCTGACTACACTCTACCAAAGGCTGCCCAACATTTCTTAGGATGGGTTCCTTGATGGTGACAACAGTGAGCCGTGTCTGTGTAATGTGTGTCACCCTCCACCAGAACCCCCAACCATCTATACGATCTGATTGGCTGAACTGTTGCAGTGGGTGACGCAGGAAGGGATTTCACTGTGGGATCGGCTCTGCCTCCTTCTTGTCCTCTCACAAACAGAACCCTTTGTAGTTCCTAAAGTGATTTCCAGGAAAATTAGTAAATGTCTTCTTTGTTGGCAGCAACAATGAACAAAGAGCTGTCTGTTGTCACAAGATTGCCGCTGTGTGCGTCCGGGGAGCACCATACGGAGACACAGACTGTACATAGTGTACAACGCTACACCTACTGCAGGTGACATGGAGGAGCGCCATACAGAGACACAGACTGTACACAGTGTACAACGGTACACGTCCTGTGGGTGACAGAGGAACGCCATACAAAGACAAGGACTTACACAGTGTACAACGCTACACCTCCTGTGGACGACAATGGGGACCACCATATGAAGACACAAATGTACACATTGTACAGCGCTACATTTCCTGTGGGCAACATAGGGTAATGCTATACAAAGACACAGTGTACTGCGCTACACCTTCTGCAAGTGACATAGGTGCATGCCATACAGAGACAGTCTGTACACAGCGAACAATGACTAGGCCTGTGTCAGCCCCTGTGTAGTGATCCTCGGGGGAGGAGCAGAAGCTGTGTGTGTGTGGGGGGGGGGGGTTGGACAGTTTGGGGGGTTGGAGCTGGCAGGAGTTCTGAGTGTAAAGAATTCCTGTTATGGGTAACATGTTACTGCGGCTCCTCTGTATTGGGGGTGGGGGGGGGGTTGACATTTTGCGGGAGTGGGACACTAGACAAGGCCCATAGAGGGTGGATTGTACAAGTGTGGTCGAGGTAAATGTTTGGAGAGCCAGTAAAGTGCCCTTCGTGTGGATTCCCCAGGGTGGGCAACATAGGGGCAAGGCAGGTGACTCTCCAGGGCAGAGACTTCTAGTGAGGAGGTTTTTGCACCTTTTCGGCCGCGGTGGTCACAGCCTCGTACCCCCACCTCCCCTCCTGCATTAATGGTTTCTTTTTGAGTCATTTATCTGCCATCCAATCACAGATTAGCTGGGGCGCAGGGTGATAGGATTTGTCACAGCTCAGATATAAAAGTTTCCATTCTCAGGTCATCACAGAGCTCAGTGGACGCATAGTCTGGCTCTACGCTGTGAAAAATTCCCGGTTCTCAGCATGTACCCGGGGCCGGAACTACAAATAACTCCATATCACCCCGTGTCCCCCCATGTCAGGAAGATCACATGTCTAGGGGGGAGGAGCTGTCATCCGATATAAATTGTAATGTGTCAATGAAATATTTTCAGATCTGTATTACCTCTCACAGAAATCACATGAGCCCCCCCCCCATCTGCTTTTCTTTCTAGAAGGACAGCACCATCTTTGTTCAGGTATTAGTGGTGTCCGGTCAGAGGTGACACAATCATGTAAATCCCAGCGTGATTCTTGGTTGTGGTGACAAATGTCTGGGGAGAGGAGACTGAAGAAATGCTTCCTCCTGCCTGCAATAGACTGGTGACATCATCTCAGCCTAGGCAGCCTGGAGCTCAATGACAACTTATTACTGATAAAAGTTGTAGATTTTCAGGAGATTCTTTCTGGAGAATTGTAAAGTTACTGACAGGTCCTCTCTACATCATGTATGAGAATGCCCCGCCCGAGGCCCCTGTGGAGGCTCTGATTTGGCCCCGTTGCCGCACTTTCCGCTCTTTCAGGTGGCGATAATTCGTGGGTGAGGAGGATAATGGGAGATCGGTTATGCGTGACACAGCGACTGGCATACAGGACAGCTGGTCAGCGACATTCTTGTTCAGGGTTCGGCCCTCCCGCCCACAGCCAGCTGCTCCAGGCCTGGCCCGAACAGAAGCCATATTGTTCTTAGAACCAAACCCACTCACTGATAAGGCCCAGCCTGGGCCAGCCAAATCCAAATTGTTCTGCTGTATGAAAGGGGGAAATTCTGAGACCCTTCACATCCTGACCATGGGAACCAACTAATGCCAGGGGGGCTGTAGGTCCCAGCTGGGCCCATTTACCAGCCAAATCCCTCATTGGACCACAACTGCCCTCCACTGAAGAGGAACAGGTGCAAATACTTCCTAATGTGGGGAATCAGACTCTAGATGGAGTGCAGGACCGACTCAGGGGCGATGAGGTTCAGGGATCGACTCTGGGGGGCTGTGGGTGTCTCTGTCGGTCCGAACCTGGGGGGGTGATGAGGGTCAGGGACTGACTCTGGGGAGCAATGGGGGTCAGGGACTAAAACTCTGGGGGATGGGGGTTTTGCACTGACACTGGGGGGGCTATGAGGGTCAGATTCTGGAGGTCTCTTTGGGTCAGACTTTGGAGGTCTCTCTGGGTTAGACTCTGGAGGTCTGTCATATTCAGGGCCAAGTTCTGGAGGTCTCTCTGGCTCAGATTCTGGAGGTCTCTCATGGTTAGGGCCAGGTTTTGTGTCTGATGTCTCAATATATTCAGGATTTCCCTTTTGGCCCCGTGTGATGTTTGTCGGTTTGGGCTTTTGTTCTTGGCTGGGACCGCTTGGTGTCGGTCCGTTTATTGTTTGCTGTTTTTGTTGGCTCTGATTTGTGTTTCCTGTTTGCACTTCTGACATTTCAAGGCAAAACTCATCACCGCTCCTTCCATGTTTGGCACTGTTTGTGTGGCCCATAGAGGGGTCCCTGGGGGCCCACCACTATGTTTTCCCCTCGCAAAGAAATACATCCAAACTTTCCAGGTATAGAAAACATCCGACCGGGACTAAAAACCCACCAAATCATCTACCTGCAGGAGGGGAACCCCGCCTGCAAATGTTCCCATAAACTGTCAGCAGGGGGCCCTGGCATCATGCCTGACCATATGATTGGCCTGAAAGGTGTTCAGCTGGGGTCAGAGATGGACATGTGGGGTCTCTGGGGTTCAGAAGCTGACTTTAAGTGTCAGACTCTGGGGGGGGTCTCTGAATTTCAGACTCTGGGGGTGTCTCTGAGGGTTCAGACTCTGGGGGGGTTTCTTAGGGTCAGACTCTGGGGGTGTCTCTGAGGGTTCAGACTCTGGGGGGGGTTCTTAGGGTCAGACTCGGGGCGTGTTTCTGAGCCCCTAGCACTTTGTTTATCTCTGAGCAGGTATGAAGGGTTACTCTGGGTGGTGGGGGCGGCGAATAGGGGTGAGCTGCAGTTAGTAATCAGAGCCGGTGCTGGATCGGTTTAATATTATGAGGGGGGGGGGGCAATTATTACAGACTGACAATTATCGCTGTAATCCCTAGCCGCTCCCCATGGAAAGTTTGGCCGTTTGCTGGAATGCTCTCTGGGAAATGTCAGAACTCAGCTGCTGCAACATGTCAGGGGGAGGGGAAGAGACAAATCAACCCCATTTATTCTCCCAGTGCTGGGAGTGGAGGGCTGCTTTATCCTTCCTGGAGAAATGCAGATCTATGTTGTACACAATCAGAAGCTAGGAGATGGTGAGAGGTCAGACGGCCCTTGTAAGAGGTCAGATCCCCCCTGAGCAAGCAACAAACAAGAAAATAATATTAGGGCCAGTGACTGAGATGATGTCATCAGTCTGCTGCGGGCAGGAGGAAGCATTTCCTCAGTCTCCTCCCCCCTTCCCTCTCCATGATCAGACTCCAAGCAGGGGCCAATCTGTGCTAGAGAAGGGTGAAGGAGCAGGGAGACGAGGAGGTTGGAAGGTATATGGTTGGTGATAACAAATGGCAGGGTGGGTAAGGAATTTATCAGGTTTGCACTGCTGGGTGCCATCTGGAAAAAAAATGTACCTTAAGAACAGCGCATTGGCCAGAACTGTATCTGCATGGAGTTTGTATTATCTCCTCTTTGTGTTTGTGACTTCCCCTGAAATGCTGTTTCTAATAATGCCATCTGACTATGGTGGGGATATTAGATTGTGAGCTCCTCTGATTGTCAGTCACATGACCATGGACCCTGTATAGCGCTGCAGAATATGTTGGTGCCATATCAATACAAAATAATTAATTTCCTGTACCGATAACCACACAGGAACTAAGTGCCCCAAATGAAGACACCGTAGGGAATTCTGGGTGTGTTTGGGGGATGGGTTACCCTGTGTAGGAATGTTGGGGTGTCCATTGAAATGAAGGACAACCCAAATATACCCCTATCAACCCCATCACACCCAAACACATTAAAGGCTGCCCCATCCCAGCATGGGCCGGGGGGTTACCTGATGACCCCCAGGCAGTGATGGGAGGAGTGGTGGAGGTGGGGATGGGGATGACAGGACTGGGGGAGGATGGGGATGACAGGACTGGGGGAGGATGGGGATGACAGGACTGGGGGAAGATGGGGATGAGAGGATGGGGGGGGGGTTAGGATGGGGATAACAGACTGGTGGAGGTGGGGAGACTCTGATCTATAGGAAGCAGTGGCAGTGCTGGGGGGGAGGGGGAGGGGACACCTGGGAGTTGAGTCCCCAGATGGTGCTGGCAGGTCGGGGCAGGTTCTGGAATTGTCTGGGAATTTTCCAGCGTCTCATTTTCCTGCCAGGAATTTCCAATGTTGTCTGATCAGTGGGTGGATCTAGAGTGTTAGCTTTGTGGTCTCTTCATTCTTTGTACCTGGAAGGGTTTCCTAATATTATTCTGTCCTTCTGCAGATAGGAGTTTGGGATAACAGTGATTTGTCTGCACTGTGGAAGCTGCAATCTGATTGGTTGATAAGTGTAACTATGATGTCACCTGCGCTGAGCCAATCTCTGACAATGCCGGATGCCTGGCTGCTCTTTGATGGCGCCTGCAGTGTTGCATTTCTTTCCGAAACTTTCTCAGCGGTTGCCATTGGCAGCCAAAACATCTGCGTCAGTGCCTCCTACTGCCCCGGCGGTGTTATGGTTGTGCGGTAGATAAGAGACGGCAGTGACCTTGTCGCAGTCATGTCAATTTGTCCTCAGCTTTGTTTTGGAGGTTTTGTTGTTTGCAGGAGAATGCGAGGTCAAAGATAACGGCACATGGAAAGAATGCAGCGAGCGATTCTGGATAATGTGCATAGAGGGGGGCTCTCAGAACATTAACAAAACCTTTCCTGGTGCTGCCCGGAGACGCCATTATTATTCCACACACTGCCCCTTCGCCTCCAGTCTCCATGACAACAAGCAGTCACTGCCTCACATTTTGTGCATCACTGAAAATGTTTTTGGTTGCTAAGGACAACCGATTGATGCCGGACATTCCAGGCTCTGTGGCTGGAAAATCACCTTCATCAGCAGAATCCGACCTCAGGCAGATTTATGCTTGCATAAAAACAAAAACCAGACAACTAACCGCATCTTTATCCAGCGCATGCTGGGGTAGGTAGGCCCTGGTACATGCTGCGGGTAGGTAGGCCCTGGTACATGTTGGGGTAGGTAGGTCCTGGAACACACTGGGGTAGGAAGGCCTTGGCACATGCTAGGGGTGAGTGGGCCCTGGCACATGGGATGGGTAGGCCCTGGTACATGTTGGGGTAGGTAGGTCCTGGAACACACTGGGGTAGGTAGACCCTTGCAGTGTCCACATTCTTCTCCTCCCTATTAGCGGCAGATCTGGCTGTGGTCAGCACTATGGTGTTATTTTCAAACTGCCCACCACTGAACTGCTGCCAATCAATCAGCCCTGGGGACAATAATTACCCCGCTGTCTGTGCCCCCCCCAAGGGAAGAAGCCGACCAACCTGACTCCCCATGAGATCCGGTGAGCTGTAATTAGGTTTTGTTCATAGAATTCCTGACTCTTTGTTGTAACCCTGTCATGAATCTTCCTTTAAAATTTATATCCCTTTAACAAATACTCATCTATTTTGTGGTTTTAAACTTGTGCTTTGGTACCTACAAATCCCCTTTTCCTGTCTGGAGTTTCCCTCTATCTGGTTCTGGGTGCCTTTAGTTTCCATTAAATTTCCTCGGGGTCAATGAAGGTAAAATAAAACTTTGGTCAAATCACTGGGGAGGGGGTCAGTGGCACTGGAAACAAATGACAACCCACCAATATACACATCAACCCTATGACATGACCAGGGTCTAACCCTCCCAGCATGCACCAGAGACTATTGCTTCCAGCATGTGTTAGGGCTACTTTTCAGCAGATGATTGTAGGGATGGTTCTGTGCCATGCAAGGGTCGATGGATGTTTGGATTGCACAGATTATAGGGTGTACAGTCAGCACCAGGTGAACAATCTCAGTAGTTTAGAGAGAGAGATTTAGAGATTAGAGGATGGAACAACTTCTATGGGAACTTCTCATCTGCCCTTTCTGCATCTTACAAAATATTTATAGCCTAATGGGGTTGACAACACTCAGTACAAAACCAAAACTGAGGGGCCCAATCTGTGCCAAGGCAGGAATCAATAACACAGAGACACTGATAAAACAGAAATCTCCCCATTGTGGGAGGAGCAGAGACACAGCAGAGACGTCACACAATGGAAAGCCCGAATATAATGATTGGAGTGAATTAGAAAACAGCGAGTTGGCACGCCTGGCACGAGTTTGGGTGAATCGGTCATGTACATTGAAAGGAGGGAGGCAGAAAGAGTTTTTTTTTTAGTAAAATTATGTTCAAAATAGATCAAAACAGCAAAAACGTGATTTACAAAACATTTTTAACAATAAAATTTAGTGATTCCAAAACCCCCCTTGCATTAAACATATGCAAAGTTTAGGGGGGTTTTATTGTTTCAAACTATACAAGCACTTCTAAAATTGCAAAGTGAGAATCCTGGCAGGTTATTGTGTCAGATCTCGTAGATTTAAACCTTGTGAAAGGAGTCCTTGTTTCTTTTCCGGACACTTTTCGCCATAAAGGCTTCCTCAGGGGAACGTGAGACATATATCAGTGTTCTCCCCAGCCCCTTTTAGCCGGGCGCACCACCTGGCACATTTCAGTAACCACCCGGCTGTTTTTGGGTGGTTACTGATGAGTTGGGTCACAATACAGGGGCCACCACCCGCCTACAATTTCTTGCCACCCAGCTTAAAAAAAATTCTGGGTTGAGGACTGTTAATGTTTACATATGTATATGTAAATGCAATGAGAGTTGAAGGTGTTCAAAGCATTAGACAGTGGTAACGGTTTACAAGCATGGTTGGTTATTAATTTTGGTCCTAAGTCATATACCAGATTCGTTTTTGAAGCCATTCGCATGAGGAAACAGGGTCACTGGAGGAGGATCCTTATTAATTTGTGCTTTCTGGTTGAAAAGGAACTTGTGTTAAAAACCCAGATAGTTCTCCCCAATTCCATACATATTTTACTTAGTGTTCAGGCTTACAAGATGGAACTCAACCCCAGTGTTGAAGGTTATTATATATCTCCCATCCCCCCACCCTTTTCCCCTGGGCTGTTTTATTATATGTGTTTGTTTATGTTTTTATTATTATTTGTTGTCTAGGAATATTGGTTTATACCCTGTGCCATATGCTTCCACTAGAGGATATGTAGCTGTTTTTGTACAGGTTCAATATGTGCTATACGGACCCTTTTGCGCTATTATGCTTTTTGTTATATTTTTCTAGGTATATGCAGCTTTCTGGTTCTCCACTTCTGTTAACACGAAGCCTATACTGTTATGTTCAATATGATGTATGCGTTGTATGTTTGATTTTTTGTTATGTTTATCTGTTCTTTTTCTCTGAAAGTTCAATAAAACTGATTGAAACAAAAAAACCCAGATAGTTGGCCTTAGTGGGTTCTGACAGTGTCTATCTCCTCTATTTGGACATAGCAATGACCAATTATTGGTGTTTCAGTTGATCTTTCAATTATCATTGAAGCACATCCACTAGCAACCCTTTTTTCTCATAGAAGTGGTCTAGTGACTAGTAACTAGTGACCATGTTTCCACAGACCAGTGGCTTCAAATCCAAAATTCATTATTGGAACCAACAATTCTTGTAAACAGTTACCACTGACTAATACTTTAAACACCTTCCACTCTCAATGCATTTACAATATGTGTGTCAAGCTCCCTTGAGGAAGCTTTTTTGGCAAAATGCATCAGAGAAAGAGAAACTTAAGGATTCCTTTCATAAGGTTTAAATCTAAGAGACCTGGCACAATAACCTGCTAGGATCCTCACTTTGGAATTTTAGAATTGCTTGTATAGTATGAAACAATAAAATCCTCCCTAAAGCGTACATACATTTAATGCAAGAGGGGTATGGAATTACTAGATTTTATTGTTATATATGTTTTGAATAACACGTTTTTGCTTTTCTGAATATGTTGAACAAAAGAAAACCTCCTTATGCCTCTTTCAATTTGCCTGTTCTCCCTTGGGGTTGGCAATCAAACACAAGAGACACTGGAGATTCTAGTAAATTTATCCATACATTAACCCCTCTTTGTTTAAAACTGTTCTGTAACTCGCTGGGAATGGTGGTATTTGTGTTGATGTCACGAGCTGGGACAGTACAGAGGGGCAGAAAATTCAGTTCTATGACGATATAAACCTCCAATCAGATGCTGACTCACAGATCACGTGAGGGCTTCTCGGAGTGCCGGCACCAGATGTTGTTAGGGGTCAAAAAGATGGAAGGGGTAAATTTGGTACAAAACACACAGCAAGTTTTCTGTTTATTAAAGAATTTTAGTAACATTTTAGCAACCAGAAGTCACCATCATACGTTGCTTATAAATAACATTTCAAACGTTTATATTTCTTCACCTGACAAACTGTCCAAAATATAAAAAACCAAACTCAGGTGTGTTAAAGGTGTGACCCGGCGTGACGTGCGAATCCTGGGCTGATTCATTTCTTCGGGGGACACGGAACATACAGACACCGGCCATCTTGCGCAGATATCACATGACATGGGGACTGACCCTCCCCCAGGGGCGATAAGGCAATTTCTGTATTTATACTCAAAAAGATGCATTTACCGCAGTCACCCCACTACTATCATAGTGGCCCCTGAAGTTACTGCTGGTCAGAGCGCAGGGGCCACATAAAAGCAGTGCTAGGACCACATTGGCAAAGCAGAGGCAGCCATCGCAGGGACCCCGATAAGATTAATGCTACATCCTAGTGGGTAGCTGGGCCAGCACAGCCATGTTTAAAGAAAGGCAACCCCTGTACTGCACCAGCCAGACTGAATCCATCTCCTTATTGCCCGACCCCCAATCAGATCACTCCTCCAGTAAGTGCACCTTCAGAGTAACAACTTCAATCCCCCATGTTGTGATCTTAATATTTGGGGTTTTGACGTTTTTACAACCCGAGATTTCCAGCACTGGGAAAGGTCGGATGGATAAATCGTCTCCCCCGTTATCCGGTGACACCTGCGTCCAATCACAATCCATATGGCTTCAGTGTGTATTGTACGATCTGCCAACATCCAACACAAAGGCATTAAACATTATTGCAATTATTATCTGGGTGAATATCCCAGCACCAAGCACGCTCATCTGAGGGTAAAAATCATGGGCCAACAGGATGACGCAAAATCAGTAAAATATAAGAAGCAAAAATGGCAAAGCAGTGAAAACGGGGAGAACGCCAAGACCACACACAGTGCCGGCAGCGTTACAGTTGCAGCATTTTTAATAAAACAATTTGAGGCTGTATCAAAATTTGTTTAAAAAAATGAGCGATTGCTTTATGGTGGCCCCGCGGGAGCACCAGAGTGCCAGATGAGGCAAAAGTTTAATATATTCTATATATACGGTGAGAGCGCAAATCTGTGGAAGATAAAAATCAAAGCTCTACATAGAAATCTTGCATGTTTACACCAAATAAACCCCAACGCTGCAGAAAGAACAAAACCTCCAACCCATGGACCAGTAAGACGTGGCTGGGGCTTGTGGTGCCACAGCTGGCCAATAACCATAAAGGCAGCTCTGACCAATCGGGTCGGCTTTCTGGAGCATTGCTCGAGAATATTGCGATGTAACGTTAATCATCTCAAAACACAGAAGACGAGAACAGAATTTGTGGATTAAAATATAAAAACATAAAAAAAACTTTGCTAAGTTTCTGCTTTTCTGACCGCTTTGAATTTTCCTCCCCGGTTACATTTTGGAGCGACACACATGTGGATAAAAGTAAAACAAAAATACAGTTAGTGTTAAAGGCAAAAAACAGCAGAGAACCAAAGGCCACCCCAGCATATAATGGAAGTCCGTGTCTTCCAGGAATCTTCCACGCCTGCAATCTATCGGTGGGCACAGAAATGAAGATGTCCAATGTGTTCCACCAGCCGTGAGGGAGCCGGGCACTGGGCGTTCCACAATAGTTTGCTTACAACAGCAATGCTTTCCGGTGTCTGGATTGCAGGCCACAAAGTTCGGTCAGGAACTCTCAGCCCCGACTCTCCCCCTCCCCCCCACTTCGGTCAATGTTCATTAAGGGGGTACGTAGGGGGGTGGGGAGCGGTATGGGGTCATTTTTTTGGGGCGAGAGCCTTTGCCCTCCATGGGAGCTGTGAAAGGTGGGGGAGGCTGGTATGGTGGGGCATTAGGGTCCTCATCCCTTAGTGGCGTGTACTCCCCCAAGGTGTCCTGGTTTAGTGGGATTGACTCTGGCACATTCTGGTTTGGGTATTCGGGGGGTGGCAGAGGTGCTTTCTCCTCCTTCAGGATCAGTGGCATGCTGGAGGAAGGAGGTGGCTTCGCATCGTCCAGTTCATCTGCGAATATGATAGGGACGCCCTTCTTAATAAATGTCGCCTGATCCTCGATGGTCAGTTTGCCTTTCCGTTTCTTGCGGTAACAAATCATGGCAATTATTCCGGCAATTAGTAAGATGGCAGCCACAACCACGGCCGGTATCACTGTATGGAGGTAAACATCGTCCTCGCTGCTTTTTTCTGGGTTTCGGTCAGCAGCTAAAGTGGGGGTGACGATGGTGACGATCTGCTCCCCGGGGGTCAGAGGGAAAGAGACCTGGTGGGGGAGCAAATGACTACAACTCCCAGCAAGTGACACGTTAATCTCCTCCAGCTTAAACTCAGGC
This sequence comes from Pyxicephalus adspersus, assembly GCF_032062135.1. Classification (NCBI taxonomy): domain Eukaryota; kingdom Metazoa; phylum Chordata; class Amphibia; order Anura; family Pyxicephalidae; genus Pyxicephalus; species Pyxicephalus adspersus. The sequence goes on along the minus strand of NC_092865.1, from coordinate 44,196,199 downwards.
TCTAGGGCTGTGGCAAAATGTGGTCTGACTTTCTCATTTTCACCGTAAATCTTCCTAGCCACCACTTCAATCTGCTCTTTAGGACACGGATCCACAGGAAGGGTGTTATTGGTCCACTCCACAATGATGGAACCTTTGGAAATGTTCTGCAAGGTGACCGAGCTGCTGTTTCTATCACCAAACGCCAAACTGAGCTTCTTCACCAACTGGATCTTCTTACCGATATCATTGGCCACAGAAATATATTCACCCTGGAACTTAGCCCTGAATTTTACTGGCGACGGCTCCTTGAGAAACAAATTACGGACTTGAATTTCAAGAGCATCGACTGCACTGAGACCACCCTTGTCTGTAGCTTTCAGGTAGTACTCGTGGTCACCTACATGGCTGGCATCAGGCATACCATACATTACTTGGCTGGCACTGTTCAATATCACCCATGTCTTGTCCCGTAGGCTTGCATTCTTCCTGGGCTCCAGAGTCAGCCTCAAATTATCAGTTGTTCCATCTTCCTTATCATAGAACGTGTCCGGTGGAATCTTCACCTCAAAGTACGTCCCCACCCACGCAACAACTTTATCTATGTGATTTTTCAGTTCTGGTTCGGTGTTGAAGGGTCGTGGGATGCCACTGGTGGAGCTGCGGGTGCGGCTCGGAGATGTGGTCTCAAGTTTTATTGTGGGGGTTTTGGTAGTTTTGGGAGGCCTTGGTTTTTTGGTTGGCTTCTTAGTTGTGGTGGTGGTGGAATCTGTAGCAGGTTTCAGGGTGGTCACCCGTGGTTTCTTGGTGGTGGCAGAAGGTGGTGTGACCACGGCTGTTGGTTCTATATAGGAAGGTCTGGTCATTGTTGGGCGGATAGGCCCAGGGAACACGCTGGTTGTTTCCAGTTTGGTTGGCTGGATTGGGCCAAGTGTTGGTGTGTGCATAATAGGGCCCCTGGTTCTGAGGGTAATGGTGGGTTTGCCAGGCAGTGGAATGGGCTCACGGACTGGGGGGGCAGTTGTATCTGTTGGAGGGGCAATTGCTGGTGAAGTTGGAGTTGGTACAATTCTGACAGGAGGTTCGTGGACAGCACTGGTTGGTGGTCCGATGGCGGTAACAGGGGTTGGGGTGGTGTAAATCTGTCGCCTTAACCGTTTAGGTGTGTGTGGCTTTTTGTTGGCAATGTGCCACCCTACAACGGGGTACCCAAGCTGGGCAGACATTGTGCCTTCTTTAGCCGGAACCTCCACAGAACTGATATTTGGGACACTGTTCTGATCCATAGAACAGCCAACTTTCCACGACAGCAAAGCTCCATTTTCCACAACTTTTTTGGCATTGCCGGGCCCGGCCATAAAAGCCGACATATCGAAGAGTCTGTTATTCACCACCGGCACCAATTTCATCTGATAGAGCTCCACCTCTGAGAAGTCTCGCATCCTCTTCAGCACCTCCACCCTCTCCTTAGGGCTCATTTTTGTCAGATCTGCATCCAGAATAACCGTCAGAATAGTAATGGGCTCATCTGGGCCACAGAGGAAAGGGGCCACATCACTGGTCTCTTGTCCCGTCACCCGCACAGACTGGGGCTCACTGTGGTCCTCAGGATGAACTTCGATGGAGAAAACCTCAGCAGCCTGCGGAATAAAACTTCCATTTTCTGCCACCAGAAACGAGGCCACAGAAATCTCATAAACTCCCTTATCTCCCTCTAAGGGGAGCCCTTCCAGGATGTCACCGTCCCAGTGTAACCACAAAGGCAGTGTCTCCTTTCCATTTTCATTTATCTGAAAGAGAGAAAAAACAACAAGATTGAAGAATAGAAATATGAACCCAAGCAAAGTAGCTGACACTCTAATGCCCCCCCCAGTCACACACTATTATTATACATTTATATAGCTCTGACATATACCACAGCGCTGTACAGAAAACCCCTAGGTAGTGAGGACATACACACGCCATGCAGAGTCTCTGACATTCACACAGCAGATTGGAGTGTTGCCGCTCTCACACATTGAAAGATTTTTGTGAGATTGGAAATTGATGACCAATAAGGATTTATTGGCTGTTTAGTCTCCAACAGTGAGGCAGGGCAGCCTCTGCACAACCTGAACAAAGATGGTGCCTTGCAGAGAATACACACAGCCTGGAACCAATTGTCAGAGAAAGTTCCATTTACATGAAATGAATCCATCAATCGATGAATATTGGGAATGGAACACGCGGGAGGTGTGCTGGCGGAATGCGTTTATTTGCGTGCAGCGTCGCATGTCATCCAGGAATCCTGGGGGTGCTGGGGCAGGGCAGATATTTCTGAAGATGTCTTTCATTCTGGGTGGATGTCTATTTTTAGAAGGCTTTGCACTGTACGCTGTGGCCTATATTTGGAAAGCTGAGCTGTGCTGCTTCTTTTACTCAGACAACAGCAACGAGCATTCCCAGGCAGACAAATGCACCCCCATGAGGTATAAATAGGGGGGTCAGGTCCAGGATTCATGCTGTGTAGATGAAATTTCCCATAATGCTTTGCTAGGGATCCCTGGTGTTGTCAGGGGGGCAATAAATAACTGGAAGGTCTCAGCCAATCAGAAGAGGCTTCTGAAAAGCATTCCATGACATCTGCATAATGCTGCGAATGTCCGACCAATCAGAGAAGCTTCATTCACACCACCAGGCGTCTAAGAACGGTAATAAAATATTGATGGCTGTACAGTGATTATGTGACAGAGCCATCGATCCCCCGGCGACATCTGTGCAGCACCTAAAGGGAAATACCTGACATGAAGCTCTGGGGGGGCCATCCACTACAATCCATACAGCCATAACGCATGCTGGGATAAAGGGGCGACAGGTCCACATCGACCATACATGGGGCGACCCTGCCTGACAATGAGGGGGGGAGCTGCTCTGTCCTCCCCCAAGGGGTTTCATTGGGGGAAGATGCCTACAGACAGCGCCAAGGTAGTAACTGAACAGAGAACCCCGGTGCTGCGAGATCTGCTAGTGAAAGCTGGGAACCCCCTGACAACAACCCACAGAGGTGCAGTGCAGATAGTCACCAGACCACCCATCCTCTGAGCGATGGGTAGCCTGGATCAGGGCCTTGTCTCTTCGCTGCCTGGAATGTTATATTTAGCCGATGAATCCAACACGCTGAGTATATTTGGTGTTCATACAATGCTGACCTTTCCAAGATAACATCGGCTCCTCTTACAGCACCACTGGAAATATCTGCCCCTGCATGCCAAATCTGCACCACCCCCTAAATGATTTAACCCATAAGGACCTGGAAACCAGGGAGGGGCAAAAACAAAGCCATTACAACCTCTGAGCTTGGAATTATTATTAATAAACAAGATTTATATAGCCCCAACATATTACGCACAGCTGTACATCAAATAGGGGTTGCAAATGACAGACAGATACAAACAGTGACACAGGAGGAGGACAGGCCCAGAAGAGCTTACAATCTATGAGGTGGGGGGAGTAACATTACAATGTAGGGCCGTATTTGTGATTCACCCAATTTATTGAGCAGACCGGCATCATAATATTTGGCTTTTATTCAATGCCTAAAGAGAACCTGTGGTGCCAGTACTCCCAGGAACAATAACGGGTAAAGGGTATTTGAAGGGTGAACCCCATGCCTTGCATCTTTCTAAAGCCCCACCCCTTTTATTAGGCCACCCCCTTTACATACAGCCAATCAAAGCTTAGCTACAGAAATCCCTACAATGTTCTGAAATACTGAATGACAGCCAAGAGACCTCCCAAACACCCACAACCTAACCTCCTAATGCTGCCACTGCAATATGGAGGCAACCAGGAACAATTACCAGGCAGCCATCTTTGCAGCAGGTTTTCTGTGTACCTGCCACCCCTGAGTGATGGACTTCGTTACTCCTTGACTACAGGGAATAAGATTAGGAATTTCTGGCACAAAGATTACACCATGTTCTCGCTATCACCCCACAGGGGTGCTGGCTACATCTCTGCCCTATGTAAACACACATCATCAGAGTGGATGAGGAGCTCTCATTAATGAATGTTTGCACTTTTCCTGTTGGCGTTTTTATGAACTTCCATGGATTGTGTTTGGGTCCTCGGAGAAGACAATAGAGGGAACCCGGACCTGACACAGGAACTGACATTCTGCACAATTAGGCAAAAAGCCTCCAGCAGCTGCCTGACCCCAACCCACCACACAACAAATATCTGCTGTCCTCACCTGCATTATAGAGGGTGACTGAGACAAACATTAGGGTTAGAGTTCCCCCTTACAGTTTATTGGCTCCACACCACAACCCCCCACCTCCACCACCCCCTCACAACCCTGCGCCGCCCTACCCCAGACATCACCCTGTTGCCGCCCCAGACATATGCAGGACTAGGAGTTATTGACCCCACTCACACAGACATCACTTTGTTGCCCCCCAGATACACACAAGACTAGCAGTTATTGCCCCCAATTACACAGATCTGCCTCTGGATACACACAGGGTCCTTGTGCTAACTGACCCAAATAGAAGTTCTGTCAGGAAGACCACAGAATAGGATGCAGAGTTTCCAGCAGCTCGCTCAGAGTTTCCATGAAGCTTCTGCAGCCACAGAAAGGGAGGATTGTGGGTGACCAGGCTGGGATGACGGGTGTATGGGGTGTACAGAGTGTGATGGGCTGGCCTTCTTGTCTTAACCCAGGGCAAGGATTTTTCTAAGTTAGCCTCAGACTGAAGATAAATCTCCTGGGGTCGGCAACTCTCAGATTGGCGGTGGGGACTTTGAAGTTTTGTCCCTGCTACCTCCCTCCCCCACACATAATGGCTTTTATTTTGCAGCCTTTGATATGAAGAGCTGGCAATCCGCACAAGGTGACCTCCGGAATGTTTTCTCTGGAAGGAGAACAAGATCCCACACACCGGGTACCTGGAGGGAATAATCTGGAAGAGCCCAGACGCTTCCCCTGACCCAGTGCTGGAATTGGTGAGCGGAGACCCCGCTGTGTAAAGCAAACCCTCAGTTTTTAGGGGGGGATTGTATGCAGAGAACACAAAGGTCACAACTATTACCAAAGTGCTGGGGCAACACCCCGAACCCTCAAACTCTGCACAATGAAAACTTATCCCAGGAAAAGAAATCCGCAGAACTGCTAAAATCTGTTCTAGCTGAGCTGCACCCAACACAGAGGCAGAGCTGGGAGGGGAAATAGGGCACGTAAATATGTCTAAATAATGAATAAAGATGGCGGACTACTGCGTGAGAGAATTTTGGATGATGCAGCACTGTGCCGATTGGAGAATAGAAGAGACAATCACTTACCTTTTTGCCTCGATAGACAAATACTCCCCTAGCCGCTCTCCTCGGTCCTCCAATGACCTAATAATGACTTCCTCATTCATAATCTCCTCACACGCACAGCTCCAAACTTTTCTAGAGCTGCCCAGACTCTCTGGAATAAATAGTCTTCCTCGTCCTATTCAGTTTGCTCCTACTTTCTGCTCATTTAAAAGAGCACTAAAAACCCATTTTTTTCAAACTTAACTAACCCATCTTCTTCTGTCCTAAAACCCTCACTACTTCCCACCATTCTATATCCCCCTCCTATTGTCTGGTGCTTCCCCCACCTCCTAGACTGCAAGCTCTTCGGGGCAGAATCCTTTCCTCATCCTGCGTCACTGTCTGTATCCGTCTGTCATTTGCTATTTAATGTACAGCTTTGTGGAATATGATGGCGCTATATAAATCCTGTTTATTAATAATCATGCAGGGGACGTGGATAAGCAGATGATAGAGACGAACATGCAAGGGACCTGAGCCTTGGATAAGATGGGAGGGGACAGGTGGAGACTACAGACAGATATTAGTGGCTCTGTTACCACATTGATATCAGTGCATGCTGAGGCGGAAGATGGTGGAGGAGACGTCAGAGCGCTCATAACATTCCAGCACTGACAATGGCAGTAATTAAGGCACACTGCTGGGGGGGGGGGTTTATGGTCTGGTAACAGCTGCATACCCCCCCCCCCCCATGGCTGTACTGGCTGTGCACAGCTGGGAAAGTCACATTTCATGTTTAGCAGTCACAGAAAATCCCTTTATTTGTAAATGAGTTGGAGCTCTGATTAAATTACAGCCATTTGTTCAGACACAAAAGCTGCATTTCCGAGCTGCCGCCATCCAAGCACCACACATACCGGCACAGAGCGTGTATGTACCTGTCCGGGAGGCCCATGGCATGTGGAGGGCGCTGCTTGCATTAAATGCGTGCCGCCAGAGGAAACATCTAGTAATACCTGGCACAGCAACATATAATCCAGCCAATTATATGAAAGTCTGAAATGTGAAAGGTCACAGCGAAGATGGAGTTGGAGAGACGCCACATGACGGATTGCTGCAAAACACACTGCATACCCTGCGCTGGGGACACAGTTTGCCCAATGTGGAGGGCTTCCCTGCCCCATAATTCTAAACCATAGGAACACTCCCTCCCCTGTGGAGGTCAGCCAATCACCAAGGACAACCATACAGAATTTTGGTGCTGGGGCTCTAGTTAGGGAGGGCAAATAAAGTGACCCCAGGCAGAGGCACTGAGCAGAGACCACACAGCCCCCCAGACACATTGAGTTTGTACAATGATGTCGTTATTGCAGCACATCGAGTCTGTGGAGCATTTTTAAGGGAACAGAACATTTCAGATCCCCTCACCTTGACTACTTCTTCCCCCGACGGGCGTAGGTGGGTGGGAATGGTGATCCTGAAGACGCGGCCCACCATGGCAGAGCTGTCAGGGATGCCAGTTGCAGGGGCCACAGACTCTTTAGGTTCAGAAAACAGCAAATGCATGGAGGCTTCGAGCTGGCCATCCCATTCTCGAGCTGTGTCCAGAGGCTCATTCAGCCAGGCGCAGTGAGCAGAAGAGGCCACCAGGAGCACCAGGAGGCTGCGCCAGAGGGAAGGAAATGCAACGGCAGCCAAACTCATCTTTCACCTCTTCAGCGACCAAAAATCACACAGCAGCGGCAGTGCTCACTGGATGCGGAGTCCCCTTATTCCGACCATCCTAGAGGGGAAAAAACAAATAGAATGTAAACCAAACCTGGAACCCCAGGAATGTGTGCAGCGCCCCCTATGTGTCACACAGGAGCATACACCCCAATACTCCCCACCCCCCAATGTGTCATACAGACAGAACCAATATTAGCGCACTCCGTTACCAACGGGGACGGTCTCTCACTCTCCAATCATTGGATCTCGTCACTTCTGTCAGCAAGTTCTCACACACAGAACAACCGGCTTTCCATCCTGCACCCGAGCAACAGACTGACAGGAAAAGCCATAACCCGGAGGAACCAACCAAGAGCACTGTGAGGACGATGACCTCTGATTGGCTGCTGGGAGTTGGGAAAAATCACCAACTTACTGCATGAGAACCAGCAACAGTGCAGCAAAGCTAAGGAAGACCTCCGGACATGCAGAACCCTCCCTGCACTTCCCGCATTCCATGACTATCTATCGCCGGGACATGTGACACAAAATTCCAGCACAAAGGAGGAGTGACAAACTATACCAGGTAACCAATTCTAGGCTCAGAAAATGGGGGACTCGGCCTTCAGAGGGAATTCTTTCATTTGATAGAACATGTAGTGTATGAAATAAGGGCACTTACAGCAACACCCCCCAGTGGTCAGTGAGGGGTTACATGGGTGAAATGTCACCAGGCGTCAGGAGCTGCACTGTGCACAATGCTAACATGTTTAGGATCCAGATATATAAGGAGGGCAGAGATCAGCCTACGCTGACATTTCAGACATCACAGGGGAAGAGGGCCACTTCCTCAATCCGTATCCCACGGCAACCAATACACCCTCACTCAGCAAACACCAGAAAAAAAACAGACAACCGCTTGATAGCAAAAACCTCAGCAAATTTTTTCATAAGCTGAGCACTGCAATGGCCTCCAGAACCAAAGCCTGACAGCTGCGGCCATCCTCAGCTTTTAAATGGCAGCTGACATGGGGGATACAGGCACAGCCAATTACATCCCACCTGTCACTCAGACTAGGTAAAAGTTGTGATTGGCTAATGCGGGCAGAGGCGAGGAGTCATCTGGTGGGTGCTGAGAAACCACAGGGTCAACCAGCGCCCCCCCGCACCCCATAGGGTCACCCAGCATACCCCCTGCACCCCATAGGGTGACCCAGCATAACCCCCCCTGCACCCCATAGGGTCACCCAGCATAACCCCCCCTGCACCCCATAGGGTCACCCAGCATACCCCCCCCAACACACACACCCTATAGTCCTCCCCACCCCATCATGAGGCCGTGCACAGTGTCTGCACTCTGCCAATGTAAATAGAATTCTCTATATTAATATTTACCCAGCAGAGCCCCCCCCGCCCATGTAACACCAATGAGCATAATACATAACCCCATCACTGCTGGAGACACTGAAGAGGAAGTGGTGAGGATGAAAGTCTGAAATTAGATTTGTCACCTTTGCACCATGTGAAATGAAATATGTACACTTTTACCCGTTACCCCAACAGTGGGCCCTGTAAATATTCTGATATGTCATGTGATGAAAACAAACCATTCAGGTGTCAACAGTAGAGGGTTCAGTGCTGTGTGTGTGTGTGTGTGGGGGGGTTTGGGGGTAGGTACACCTCATCCAATCGCTGACAACCTGCAGCAGGAGAAGTGGGACTGCCAGGCGCTGCCAATGCCCAGCGCTGAGAGGAAACTGCGATAGAAACGCTCTGCAGAGTCTCCCACTGACATTTATAAAGCCCCCGGCACGCTGCCAGGAGGGTGCGAAGGGGCCCTGGGGCCGGGTTTATCTCACCAGCTGCTATTTATACAGCGGATGCTCCTTTTACTCTCCCATAATTCCCGGTTATATTTAGTCAACGCCAACACCGGCTCCACGCTGGCCACAACCCCCCCCCCACATACAGCTCAGCGCCAAGTCTGCACCCTCCCTGTGCTAAAGGGGTCTCCCAACCTCCCCAGATCTCCTTCAGTTCCCCTCATAACACAGGAAGAGAAGGGGCCTGTGCTGATTATACTTCACAATGTATCAAAGACACAGGGGTGACACACGGGGGTCGGCGGGGACACCCTAAACCCAGACTCCATGTCCAAAGCTGCAAGTTGAGGGCTCGCACCAAGCCCAGGTCTGAGCTGCAAGGAAACCCCACAGATATGACAGCCACTTGGTGAGCTTGAAGAGACGACGACCATCTGAGAATTCCCATCTGGGTCCAATGTAGGTAGAACAGACAGGGAATTCCCCAAACTGAACCTAACACCAGGACTACAAATCCCAGCATGCCCAGCCAGGGGCATAGACAGGAAGAGAGCCAGGC
>NC_092865.1:44184852-44186329 GCF_032062135.1 Pyxicephalus adspersus | reverse complement strand
CCTGCACAGCTGGGGGCATCTCTCCACACACACAGCTCCTGTGTACATACATACAATCTGCCCCCCACTGTCCCTGCCAATCATGGGAGCATAAAGTGGGGTGCAGGCCCCCTCCCCCACAACACCCAGCCGCCCTACAAACTGCGGATTTCCTATTACCAGCAAAAAGTTTGATGAATGAATTTCCAAAGAATGCAAATCCCCAAGTCCCCTCCTCCAAGCTCCCCATGGGGGGTTGGGATTCTTATTCTGTTTGGGAGAATTCAACCACACTGCCCCTTGTTGGTTTCTGAGCCACCTTAGATTCCCCCAAATTATAGCCGGATATTGTGGGGTCCCCTCCCTGCATTTGGTCAGACATTCAATTTATCTTTATAAACACCTTAAACACCCATTAATCACTGATTATTTCCACCATCAGCCAATGAAAGCAAAGAGCTGGGTCAGGTGTGACCAATAGAAATCCTCTGCCTGCAGATTGTGGAATATCAATCCCCGGAACATTCATCCCACAATGTGTCACCATGGGGGGTCTCCACACAGATCTGGGGTCACCAGCTTGTAGTTTACCCCTCTTTGTCCCAATATCATCAGCACAGGAAATTAAGCATACGTGCAGTGGCTATGTCAGTCTTACTGTGATACAGGTGCTGGGTCACATTTGTCGGCCTTCCTCTGGTTGTCACCGAACGCTCAGCAGTGTTTGTGCAGTGAATGGGATCAGATTGATTAACAGTTTAGTAAAATCTTTGGCCTCAGGCAGCTTCCCTGCTCAGCATTCACCCAATACAGCCGGGGACACACCTAGCTCAGCATGCAAAGCTGCACCATGGTATAGGTAGTGCCTTAGGATGGGGGAGGGGACAGGTGGCCCCCTGTACGGGTCCCTTCATGAATCCAGGAGAACTTTTACTGTGCACATTCTGCGACCAAGAACACCAAGGATGACCTGCAGAGATTAGCGACCAATCAGCCCAATGCAGGCACCCCCAGCCTGGAGCCAGTACCCCCCCTTCCTGGGCACCCACTGCCACCAGACTGACGGGGACTTTTCAGCCAACCACTGGAGGGCATAAATCAGTCGGGTATAGGGGGGGGGCGGTCAGCCCTCCAAATCCCAGGAATGACAGGAATGTCCTTGGAGACACAATACTCCCAGGAAGTGGAATTCCAGACAGGTAGAGAGGATCTCCGAATAAAGAAAATATTCCAGATATGCCAATAACCCGAACACTACAAGTCCCAGCATGATCTCCTCTCCCCCAATGTCCACTGAAAAACTTTCCATAAGAGGAATTCAGGAAATGTGACAACATGCAAATCACAAAGCGGAGTCACCAGGATACAGCGGGTCAATCATTACACCTAACATTCACTCATTAACCAGAGAACATTCACCTTCCCACAGGGCACCTCACTACTGTTATATGGGGGGGGCACCTCACTACAGTTATATGAAGGGGGGACCTCACTACAG
>NC_092865.1:44174507-44184628 GCF_032062135.1 Pyxicephalus adspersus | reverse complement strand
GTGTAGAATGATCCGGTGTCTGCTGTTTGCTATTTAGACAACTTGCACCACTTGGTGCCAACCTGCACCCCCCGTGCCACACCTGTCCCTTTCCACCCCACCTGGTGCCTAATCTGCCCTCAGCCTTTACCGCAAAAATACGGGGAAGGAATCCCAGGACGGACCGGGCGACTCTCCCGGTGATAACACAGAGAAAAGTTTCTTACAGGACCCTGAAATTCCCTCCATGAATAATGATGAGGGGGGGGGCACAAAGGTACTCCACACCGGGCACATCGTACAATAAATCACATCCGCGTACCGAGGGCCTGCTATCTGCTTCTCAACACACGCAGGTGTCCTGATAATATGTCCGGGTACAGGGGGGCAGTTCACCTCTATATTACACTCCGGGCCGGTGCCCCCTTCTCCGCATACACAAAGTGCCCGAGCCTGGCACACACAGGCCCAGAGCGCCTCACAGCCCGATATCCCCGGCCTCCCCTACACCAGCCCCGCTCTTCCCTCCGTCCTTTCCTGGTCCCCTGTCACCCGTCTCCCCTCAGTCCTCTCCCGGCCTCCTGTCACCCGTCTCTCTGGTTCCTCTCACCTTCACCCGCTCTCCTCAGACTCAGTGTCTCTGGCCGTCTCTCCCCTCCTCAGTGTCAGGCCGAACTCCCCCCTCACTCTGCCATCAGCTGGACCCGTCCGCTCTGCCCGCCTGCTCCGCCCCCCAAAACTCCCACCGCCCTACCAACTCTCTGCGTTCCGCCCTCGAAACGCCCACCGCCCTACTAACTCTATCCGCCCCGCCCCTGAACGTCTCTTACGGCAAAGGAGGAACTGTGGGCGGGGCTTGGCCTGGCGGTGAGGGCTGTGTGGACCGCCCTGGATTATATTCTCTTCGAGGTCTATAGAGAAAGTGGACAGGCAGAGGTGAGGCCGGACACCTGCCGCGGTATGGGCTGAGTTGTCATAGTGACCGCACAAAAAGTAAAAAAAAAACAGATGACCCCCATCACACCCCAGAGAGGGCAAATAACCAGTGACCCCCCCCCCTATATAATACTACATACCCCATATACATGATACCCCCCCTCCCAAACAGGTCCTCAGGCAGGTAAGTGGCTCCAATATTAGTGGCCTGACAGGTTCTCTTTTCCCTCCCTGCACTCCTCTGTAGAGAACTACAACTCCCAGCATGTACATACTTGTAGTGTATGATGGGTTCACCTGACACATCACTGTCCCCCTATTATCCCAGGCCCTGTGATGTTGTAGTCCAGGCGTAGCCCCCTTTTGGGTGGTGCCGGTCCCTGCCCATCCAAAGTAATCGGACGGCTGGAGAAATCACATAGACAATGGCAAAGATCCATTTCCACCCCCCTTGTATGGGATACCACCCTGGAGGGGTCCCCCCACTTCCCAGATATGTGAATTGATCCCACTGATCCACTCTGACACCAACTCCGGGCACTCCGACCTCCGGGGCAACCCAAAATTTGTGACAACCCCACACTGCAGGGTGAATGTAGACAGAGCCGGACAGTGACCCCATATTATCTTCTCTTACCCCCGATAATATCCCAGGGCTCCCTTCTACCCCTTTATATTACCCCTTACACCAGACAATGTCCGCAGACTCCCCTCCCACTTTTTCTTATTACCCCCAATAATTGTATGTTACTCCCCCCACTTCTTAGATTGTAAGCTCTTCGGGGCAGGGTCCTCTCCTCTTCCTGTGTCACTGTCTGTCATTTGCTACCCCTAATTAATGTACAGTGCTACGTATTATGTTGGCCTATTTATAACCTGATTAATAATAATAATGTCCCCAGGCTAACCTCCTACCCCTTCATATTACCCCCTGAAATGTCCACAGACTCCTCTCCTACCCCTTTATTTTACCCCGTTTGTATGTCAGAGGGGGCAATTTTCAGCCCCATGTTTGCAGTAGCAGAGCATTATGGGAAGTGATGCTGCCATGGCTCCCTGCAGGTCACATGACTACCAGAATAAATGGGTTAATTGGAGACAGAAGGATGGGGCTGATTGGGGAGACCTGGGGTGATATTTTTTCCCCAGCTTCCATCGTGCATCAGGGTACGTTGGGGCATTTCAGGTTTAAGTGCTGCCCATCCATACATTTCCCACGCATGGCAAAGAGGATTCCGGAGATTCCTGTGTGTGGGGGAGAACAGTGGGGCCATTGTCACCCTGGTCAGGGAGGGACACCCCCCCCCCCTTAAGCATTCCCCAACTTTCCCTGATTTGGGCATATTAGAAATTAATGTTTTATGGGGGGGGGGAATGTTTCCCGGAACCAAACGCCCCAAAAATGTTTGTTGGTAGTCGGAGAATTCCTTTTTAATGATCCGCTCTCGGGAGGCAGATGGGGTCAGCAGATACCATAAAAGGTCCTCTTTAATGCCCCCTGGGGCCCCTGCCAGGTGTCTCCCAAGTATTTCGGTCTCTGAGCCAATCATACAAAGCCTTGGATTTGGGCTCTTGGGGTGTCAATTGACGTCTTAGGGAAATCCCTCCTGGCAGAGGGTCCAATCCATCACAGCACAACTTCTGCCCCACGTCCCCAGATCAATCATCACATTTGTGTCCCCTGAGGCCAGCTTCTGGAAGGCGATATTTGCATACACCTAGACATGCCCCCCTCCCATTTAGGTGTCTCAGGGTCCCCTAAGCCACCAACTGGCCCCTAGTTCCCCTGTGTGGGAGTTTAATCTATGTAATGCTATAGATGACTGTCAGGGAGTGCTGGAGACTGGGTGCCTGAAAAATGAGACTGTTAGAGGTCACTGCTAGTACTGTCGCTGTTCACCTGCAACTATTCATGGGATGGGCAGCCAAAATAGAGTAAGAGATGATATTGAAGATGGCAGCCATTGTCTGGGCAGATTCCCCAAACCCTAGGATTTCTGTTCTCAGATCTGACCTATGAGAAGTGATGGGGCGTGATAGGGGATGAGCGGGAGAGACATGGCAAGGTGAATCTGGGGGTAATTTGATTTATAATCATGGCGCCCCCTTCTGCCAGGAACCTGAAACCCATTTTGTCTTTTTCTTGTTTTTCAGACTTTGCTGAGCTGGAAGAGAAAACAAATCACAAGGAATCTGCCGACTGCAGCAAACAATCTGTGATGAGTAACCAAGACGCAAAGGTCAGAGCCCGGCGCCTCTCCCCACACAGGCAGCACATACGTCGCATTTCTGTGCCCAGATCATTCAATGATGGGGCCGTAACCCACAGCAACCATTAGCCTGAAGCAACAATGAATGATGGCTTCTGATTGGGTGCTGGAGGTTATTCCTGATTGGTCCCCAAAATGTCCCTGATTTATAGCAACCCCATGTGCCATCCCCTCCCTCCACTGTACAGAGGAGCTGACACTCAAATGCCCCCCCCCCCACAGTCACACACTATTATTATACATTTATATAGCTCTGACATATACTGCAGTGCTGTACAGAGATCAGTAGGGGTGCAGTGTGGGGTGTTTTGTGGTCTGTGGGTTCTCATCATCTCCACCAATAATCTATAAACAGAAGTCTGAATTACCCCAAGAAGACTCCACCCTGGCACAGGGGGGGGGGGACACACTGTACAATCTATACACATTATTCACATCCTATACACACTTCACATTCACAACCTATACACTCCCTGTACACTCACAGACCGTTCCTGTCCCTCTGAGTTTGCCCCCCCCCCTTCCTCCGATGGGTGCGGTGGGGTTTGTGCTCACATGCAGGGGGGAATAGCGGAGAGATTATTATAGCAGCTGCCTGTTGGTTCTGGAAAGAATTTGGCTTTGGGCCCCTCCACATCCCTGAGCCCAGGGGTCCCTCATTCCACATTCAGTATTATAAGGGGGGCGGTCACATCAGAAGATTTCAGGGATCCATCCAATGTGTCCCCATGTGATGGCGTCTCATCGCTGGGGTCGCAGATTATTTTCTCTGGGAAATGCAACAAGAGAAGTGAGACTGCTGACCCATGAAGGACAGGTGGGGGAAGTGCTATCAGTCACAATGCTATAATGGGGGCCCCTTTGCTGAGGGGCCTCAGGGACTATAGGAAGTGCTGGTGGGAGGGCGTGGGGGCCCATTCATACCCCCCCATATGGCGGCTCTGTCTATAATCTGGTAATCTGATACAGGGAATCCCATTACCTGTGCAATGTTTCCCTTTTATTGTCCACCTTCAAAGAGCACCTGTCAAATTCCTACCTTTCCCTTCTATGGGGGGAGAGGTGACAGAAGAATACAGCACGGCCATTGGTGGAGGTAGGAGGGGGTGTGGTCAGCACAGAAAATTCTCAGCACTATGGGTAATTTCTGCAACCATCTCAAGGGATTCGTCAGTCTATGGTATCCATATCACAGGTGTAGGGGCTCCCATGTGTCTGTATTATGTAGGTGTTAGGCCCCCCCATGTGTCTGTAATATGGAGGTGTAGGGCCCCCCATGTGTCTGTATTATGGAGGTGTAGGGGCCCCCATGTATCTGTATTTTGTGTCTGTATTACTGAGGTGTAGGGGCCCCCATGTGTCTGTGATACAGAGTTGTAGGGGCCCCAATGTGTCTATTACCGGGGTGTAGAGCCCCCCATGTGTCTGTAATGTAGAGGTGTAGGGGCCCCCTGTGTGCAGTGGGGCTCTCCTTCCCCCTCATTATTCCAGGGGCCCATATGGGCCCTGGTCGGCTTTTCTATGACCCCTCCCCTATTAGCAGAGCGATTCGAAGTCGGTGAAAAGATTTTGGTTACCATAGAAACCAGACAAAAGCTTCTCCATGGTGCAGCAATGTGCGGTGAGGCGTCAGGGAGGGTCATAAAGGGGATTTTTACCCCATCCATATCCTGGCCTGTAAAGGAGGGGCAGCTGCAGAATCAGTCCCCACCCCCATGACATTCCTCCATCCAGCCTCAGGCTCAACCATGCTGGCATTTGTAGTTCATCTTTGTTCTCTGTGCCCCAGGAGCTAACAATCTAATTCTCAGTAACATCTCCAGAACCAGTTTTAGACAAAAATCGGGCCCTGGATAAATATTAAAGGCACAGCATTCCAGCTCACCCCACTCCAGCATCCCACCTCATTCCCTGCACACCCTACCAATCAGTCAGGAGAGGTGCGGGCCCCAAGCAATTGCCTAGTTTCTTTACCCTCAGAACCATTATATTGGCATTTATTGCCCGAGCAGCCAATCAGGATTTGTCTTTTAGGATTCTAAGTGATGGTGAGAGGTGGAATCTGATTGGTTGCCTGTTTTATACACGAGATCCTCCAATGTACTGCTCTCAGGGGTGCACTGTGGATCAGGCGTGGGGATACTGTGTACTGTGGAACAGTTTAGTGTGCTTTATGCTATATAATACTCTAATATAGCATAAGAAACTGCCCCTCTCAGAAACATACCAACCCAATATCGAATATAACCCCCCTCCCCCCAATTATAACACCCTTATATAGCATATAACACCCCAATATACACAATGCGTACTGCTGTTGGTTTTGTGTCTCAGTGAGATCTCATCACATGCCGGTGTAATTATTGTTATGATGCCCCCCCTCCAGACTTGTTGTGTCCTTTGCTTGGTTATCTCCTTAACATTCTCTACCTGCAGAGACAGAAATCCTCACCCCCCCCATATCAGATCTGGCCTGCAGGCCTCACATTCCTACCAGGAACAGAATACCCATCCAGGGGTAAAACCTTCATGTGCTGAAGGGGGAGGAGAACCTGTACACAGCCCCCACTGTATACCCACCTGTAAACCCCCCCCAGTACAGACCACACCCCTTAATACATATATAACAACCCACCTACCCCCTCCTGTCTCATCCCCTATCCTCACCTGTCCCATCCTCCCCCATCCCCTACCCCCCCTCCTCTTATCACCCCATCATATATACCCCCCCACCACCCTATCCCCGTCCTTTTCCTTGTCATCTACCCATGTCACCCTCCAGAGCTGAGATACCCCGGGAGGTGTCATGACCGTCCACTCTGCTCTCACACCCCTGCAGAGGTCACACAATTTAGACAGGGGAAAGAGGCAAAGTCTCCATGTTGCATATTGTCATATGACCACATCTGTTGGGGTTGTCACTCGCTCTGTGAAGCAGGTCACCTGATGAACTCCCATCATTCAGCTACATACACAGACAAAAGTAAAGGATTTCCAACTCTGTTTAGTCAGTCTTGTGATCCCCACACTTCATCGCCTGACTAATATTAACCAATGCAGCAGATTGGACAATGAAGGAGCTGCACCGTACCCCTGGCACTCCCTCTTTCCCCTTCAGTCAGCAAGACTCCAGCTCCTGAAACATGTTAGATTGGTAGCACTGTGTGGGTGGCTGACATTGAGAATCTTCCAGTCTGCTGGGAGCTAATTTAAGTGCAGATTTCATTATTTTGTCTTTATAATTAAGATTCTCTGAAAGTGTCCCCGGGTGGGGGTGTGTGTGTGTGTGTGTGTGTGGGGGGGGGGGGGTTACCAGTGGGGAATCATTTGGGGCGGTCGGGATAAGTGGGATTTATCTGTCTAATGCAAGAACAATGGAGGGACATTCCTGGGCCCTGCCCCCACCTGCTGGAGTGCTTGGCCTTCAATATGGGTTCAATGGGTACTTTGTGTCCCTCCATTTCCCTGCCGGTTGGCGTTGGATGGGGCCCCACCACCCAACCCACAATTTACCCATTCCAGGATTTTACACCCCACTCAGCAGAGACAAGGGGGAACTAATCTAATCTGCAGGGAAGAGCCGCAATAACACGGGAATCACCTGACATCACAACATACCACACCATCATACAATGACCTCACAACCTACCACACCATCACACAGTGACATCACAACCTACCACACTATCACACAATTAAATCACAACCTACCACGCCATCACACGATGACATCACAACCTACCATACCATCACACGGTGACAACAATACAATGGTTTACAATGGTGTGACAACAACATAATTCAGCAAATACAAACTGCACAATGTGACATCACAGCTAACACAACAAGATGATGTTATCAGGAAACACAAATATAGGAATCTTCCAGCCACCCAGAACGGATAGCGGAGATCCCTAGGGCAGGTGCTCTTTATCTCCCCACATGGGGTCACTCATCACTCTATGGCTGTGATATCAGATATTGTCCCAGCTTTTCAAAGATCTCACAGCTCACCAGGTCCCAGATAAAACCCTAATCAGGTAGAATACACACAGCAAATCACAAACCCAGATCAGATCACCAGCTAAAAATATCTCACACAATCTTCACTCCAACACCCCAAAATCTAAAGAATAAACATCACCCAATTACAGAGAAAGGAGGTAATTTACCCCAGGTAGTTTGTGTCTCTGCCCTTCCCACAATCTGTGGTCAGAGGTAGGTAGGGTCTCACTTTTTGCTGAACTATGGAAAGTCTTGTGATTCCTCCGGCCTTGTGTTGTTGTGTCTACACAACACACAAGAGTGATAGTCTCCAAACTCTGCTGACTCTTAGTATGTGTGTGTGTGTGTGGGGGGGGGGGAGCTGTTTGTCTTCTAATAAGATCCCCCTTTTTCACTTTCTCCTCCAATGTCAATAACACAACCCCAGTACATTCCTGACATTCTACTGACTCTACTGACCCCCCCTGTAGTATAAATGACAAATGTCTGTGACTCCCCTCATTGTCCCCGCGTGACACCGCAGTGATCCCAGCTCAGCCTGCACACATTGTCGCATTAGATCTGGTATAGGGTCATGTGACCAGATGCTGCAAGCCGCCTAAAGGATGCAAATTCCATCCACTTTTAAAGGAAGGTGAGGTGACCACCAGGATTTTCTGGGTGTTCCTGGTGCTGTCAGACAGGGGTAAGGAGTGAACATGTGGTACTCAGTGATTTCAGTTGGGATACTGGGGTATCCCTGGTACTCACAGACTGGAGGTTGGGGGGGTAGGTGTTCCTGGTGCTGTCACCCTGGGGGTAGGGGTGTAGGTGTTCCTGAGGCTGTCAGCTGGGGGGGGGGAGGTCAGTGGGGGGAATTCAATGCACTCAGTCAGGGTCTCTGCAACAGGTGTTATCAGGCTATTGGATACCCCACCCCTACTGAGAACTCTGTATTTGTTACATTTCATGATCATAAAACTCCACACACAACTGAAATCCGAGCTCCATTATTGACTGGTGGTGAATACTAGAGGTCACGAGAAACCGTAATACATGCGAATAATAATCGCAGCATCAGAGGTAGGTACTATGGTCAGAAACTTTTAATGAAATCTCTTCCAGAAAGAGGGGGGTCTATAGGCAGTTTATGGAAAATGTATAGGGAGTATATGGGGGTCTATAGGGAGTATTTGAGGGATCCATGGGGAGTATATGGAGAAATCTATGGGGGGATCTGTAGGTAGTATATGGGGGATTCTATGGGGAGTATATGGGGGAACTATAGAGATTAAATTTGGCGATCCATGGGGAGTATATAGGGGGTTCTTTAGGGGGTCTATGAGGAATATATAGAGGGATCTATAGAGAGTATATGGAGGGGTCTGTAGGGGGTATATGGGGGAGATCTATAGTCCCTATGGATCCATGGGTAATATATTGGGATCCATAGGGACTATATAGAGGCATTTATAGGGGGTATATGGGGGACTCTATGGGTGATCTATAGGGGATCCATGGGGAGTATATGGAACAGGATCTATAGGGAACATATTGAGGATATATGAGGGGATCTATAGGAAGTATATGTGGGGGGGGGGATCTAAGAATCGTGTACAGAAGAAATGTACAGGAGGGAATACAGTAGAACCCCTATTCCACATATGTGACAGTCCAAGGGCACCACATCATACACAGACCCACCATTTGGCCCTCCATTAATGTGGGAACTCCTCCAGGAGAAAGCAGAACTCTGACCTCCGCACATGACTGACACAACACACTAAGCACTCATATGTCTATGAATGTATGCAGTGATCACTGTAAAGAGAACCTATCTTGTCATGATATAAGGACAGAATCTGAGTACCGGTGATTGGATATTCACTTCCTGTAATGTGTGATGTGGGAAATCCCTTTTCCCGAAATGGTCAGAGATGGGGAAATGTTCGCTCCATTAGCCAGACATAAAAATCAGATGATTGAACAGTGCAGAACTCTGACCATCGGGAGATCAAGATGTGACAATGGCGTGACAATGACAGGTGCTGCATTAAGGGGAACTCCGGAATGATGCATGATGGGAGTATGGCGCCACAACTCTCCTATGGTATGTGTACATCCTGTTATATAAAAACAGTGAATCGGACATTCAAAAAAACATTCTCTTCTGATGAATCTTCTATGTATTTTCAATGGCAGTAATTGATTCTGCACCAGGGAAAGGTAATTCACTGTTGTATACACACAGCTGTATCTCTCACCTGCTCAGTGAATGTTGGGGCTGTTCTGTATGGTAATTCAGCAATGATTGCTCAGTGTGCTGGGAATGTATATCTGATATATGGGGGGTCTCCGGGTCACCCCCTGACCCAGCTTTGTGCCCCCAGCATGACAGTGACAGGGATTTTTGTCACACTTGCCGGTCTCCTAGCAACATCCCGCTCCTGTACTCCATCTATTCTAAATATATAGCGGGGGTGGAGCTGCCAGACAGTGGATACAGAGGGCACCTTGTAGGGTGAGCGGCTCCGGAAATAATGAGGGGACACAATGGCTGCCAATGATTAACCTGCAACATGCAAGAGGAAAACCCCTCCCCCACTGCCAGACATTCACTCTACGTACACCTCAAACGTGTACGGATCTCTTTGTATGGTGTACGCTGGATGTATGGATCTATGTATGGTGTATGTTGGGTGTATGGATCTATGTATAGTGTATGCTGGGTGTACGGATTTCTATATTGTGTACGCTGGGTGTATTGTATGGATCTATGTATGGTGTATGTTGGGTGTATGGATCTATGTATAGTGTATGCTGGGTGTACGGATTTCTATATTGTGTACGCTGGGTGTATAGATCTCTGTGTATGGTGTACGCTGGGTGTACGGATCTCTGTATGGTGTACGCTGGGTGTACGGATCTCTGTATGGTGTACGCTGGGTGTAC
>NC_092865.1:44170486-44174111 GCF_032062135.1 Pyxicephalus adspersus | reverse complement strand
TATGGTGTACGCTAGGTGTACAGATCTCTGTGTATGGTGTACGGATCTGTGTATGGTATACGGATCTCTGTGTATGGTGTACGCTGGGTGTACGGATCTCGGTGTATGGTGTACGCTGGGTGTACGGATCTCTGTGTATAGTGTACGCTGGGTAAACGGATTTCTGTATGGTGTTTGGTGGGTGTACGAATTTCTGTGTATGGTGTAAGCTGGGTGTACGGATCTCTGTGTATGGTGTATGCTGTGTGTACGGATCTCTGTATGGTGTATTCTGGGTGTACAGATTTCTGTATGGTGTATGCTGGGTGTACGGATCTCTGTGTATAGTGTACGCTGGGTGTATAGATCTCTGTGTATGGTGTATGCTGGGTATACGGATTTCTGTATGCTGGGTGTACAGATCCCTATGTATGGTGTATGCTGGGTGTACGGATCCCTGTGTATGGTGTATGCTGGGTGTAAGGATCTCTATATATAGTGTATGCTGAGTGTACGTGTCTCTATGTATGGTGTACGCTGGGTGTACAGATCTCTGTGTGGTGTATTCTGGGTGTACAGATTTCTGTATGGTGTATGCTGGGTGTACAGATTTCTGTATGGTGTATGCTGGGTGTACGGATCTCTGTGTATGGTATATGCTGGATGTATGGATCTCTATGTATGGTGTATGCTGGGTGTACGGATCTCTATGTATGGTGTACGCTGGGTATACGGATTTCTGTATGCTGTGTGTACGGATCTCTGTATGGTGTAAGCTGGGTGTATAGATCACTGTGTATGGTGTACGCTGGGTATACGGATCTCTGTGTATGGTGTACGCTGGGTGTGCGAATCTCTGTGTATGGTGTACGCTGGGTGTATGGATCTCTGTGTACGGTGTATGCAGGATGTACCGATCTTCATGTACGCTGGGTGTATGGATCTCTGTGTATGGTATACTGGATGTAATGATTTCTGTGTAAGCTGGGTGTACGTATCTCTGTGTATGGTGTACGGATCTCTGTGTATGGTGTACAGATCTCTGTGTACGGTGTATGCTGGGTGTACGGATCTCTATGTATGGTGTACGCTGGCTGTACGGATTTCTGTATAATGTATGCTGGGTGTACAGATCTCTGTATAGTGTATGCTGGGTGTACGGATCTCTGCATATGGTGTCCGGATCCCTGTGTATGGTGTACGCTGGGTATACGGATTGCTGTGTATGGTGTACGCTGGGTGTATGCATCTCTGTATAAGGTGTACGGATCTCTGTGTATGGTGTATGCTGGGTATAGGAATCTCTGTGTATGGTGTACGCTAGGTGTACGGATCTCTGTATGGTGTACCCTGGGTGTACGGATCTCTGTGTATGGTGTAGGGATCTCTGTGTATGGTGTACGGATCTCTGTGTATTGTGTACGCCAGGTGTATGGATCTCTGTGTATGGTGTACGCTGAGTGTACGGATCTCCGTGTATGGTGTATGCTGGGTTTATGGATCTCTGTGTATGGTGTATGCAGGGTGTACCGATCTTCATGTACGCTTGGTATATGGATCTCTATGTATAGTGTATGCTGGGTGTACCGATTTCTGTGTATGCTGGCTGCACGGATCTCCATGTATGGTGTAAGCTGGATGTAATGATTTCTGTGTATGCTGGGTGTACAGATTTCTGTGTATGGTGTACATGGTCTACGCTGTACGCTGGGCGTACGGATCTCTTTGTATGGTGTACGGATCTCTGTATGGTATAGGCTGGGTGTACAGATCTCTGTATGGTCTACACTGGGTGTACGGATTTCTGTGTATGGTGTACGCTGGGTGTATGGATCTTTGTGTATGGTGTACGCTGGGTGTACGGATCTCTGTGTATGGTGTACGCTGGGTGTACGGATCTCTGTGAATGGCGTATGTTTGGTGTACGGATCTCTGTGTAGGGTGTAGGCTGGGTGTACGGATCTCTGTGTATGGTGTATGCTGGGTGTACGGATCTCTGTATAGTATATGCTGGGTGTATGGATCTCTGTATAGTTAATGCTAGGTGTATGGATCTCTGTATAGTGTATGCTGGGTCTACAGATTTCTGTATGGTGTATGCTGGGTGTACGGATCTCTGCGTATGGTGTACAGATCCCTGTGTATGGTGTACGCTGGGTGTACAAATTTCTGTGTATGGTGTATGCTAGGTGTACGCTAGGTGTATTGATCTATGTAAGTGTACGCCAGGTACGCTACAGGATCCCTGTATGGTCTAGGCTGGGTGTACGGATCTCTGAGTATTGTGTACGGATCTCTGTGTATGGTGTACGGATCTCTGTATGGTGTATGCTGGGTGTACAGATCTCTGTATGGTCTACACTGGGTGTACGGATTTCTGTGTATGGTGTACGCTGGGTGTACGGATCTCTGTGTAGGGTGTAGGCTGGGTGTACGGATCTCTGTGTATGGTGTATGCTGGGTGTACGGATCTCTGTGTATGGTGTATGTTGGGTGTACGGATCTCTGTGTATGGTGTAGGTTGGGTGTACGGATCTCTGTATAGTGTACGCTGGGTGTACGGATCTCTGTGTAGGGTGTAGGCTGGGTGTACAGATCTCTGTATGGTCTACACTGGGTGTACGGATTTCTGTGTATGGTGTACGCTGGGTGTACGGATCTCTGTGTATGCTGGGTGCACGGATCTCCGTGTATGGTGTAAGCTGGATGTACGGATCTCTGTGTATGGTGTACGGATCTCTGTGTATGGTGTATGCTGGGTATATGAATCTCTGTGTATGATGTACGCTAGGTGTACGGATCTGTGTATGATGTACGCTAGGTGTACGGATCTGTGTATGATGTACGCTAGGTGTACTGATCTCTGTATGGTGTACGCTGGGTGTACGGATCACTGTGTATGGTGTACACCTGGATCTATGGATCTCTGTGTATGGTGTACGCTGGGTGTACAGATCACTGTGCATGGTGTATGCAGGGTGTACGGAACTCTTTGTATGGTGTACGCTGGGTAAACGGATTTCTGTATGGTGTACGCTCGGTGTACGGATCTCTGTGTATTGTGTACGCTGGGTGTACGGATCTCTGTGTATGGTGTACGCTGGGTAAACGGATTTCTGTATGGTGTACGCTTGGTGTACAGATCTCTGTGTATGGTGTACGCTGGGTGTACAGATCTCTGTGTATGGTGTATGCTGGGTGTACTGATTTCTGTGTATGCTGGGTGCACGGATCTCCGTGGATGGTGTAAGCTGGATGTACGGATCTCTGTGTATGGTGTACGGATCTCTGTGTATGGTGTATGCTGGGTATATGAATCTCTGTGTATGTTGTACGCTAGGTGTACGGATCTCTGTATGGTGTACGCTAGGTGTACGGATCTCTGTATGGTGTATGCTGGGTGTACGGATTTCTGTATAGTGTACACTGGGTGTGCGGGTCTCGGTGTATGGTGTACGCTGGGTGTACGGATCTCTGTATGATGTGCGCTGGGTGTACAGATCTCTGTATAGTGTACGCTGGGTGTACAGATCTCTGTACATGATCTCTCGGATGTTCGGATCCTTGTGTATTGTGTACGGATCTCTGTTTATGGTTTACGCCGTGAGTACGGATCTCTGTATGGTGTAAGCTGGGTGTATGGATC
>NC_092865.1:44146091-44169670 GCF_032062135.1 Pyxicephalus adspersus | reverse complement strand
GTGTACGGATCTCTGTGTATGATGTACGCTGGGTGTATGGATCTCTGTGTATGGTGTAAGCATGCTGTAATGATCTCTGTGTATGGTGTAAGCTGGGTGTAGGGAACTCGCTGTATCGTGTACGTTGAGTGTACAGATCTCTGCAGGGTGTACGGATCTCTGTATGGTGTACACTGGGTGTACCGATCTCTGTTTATAGTGTACGCTAGGTGTATGGATCTCTGTGTATGGTGTATGCTGGGTGTACGGATCTCTGTGTATGCTGAGTTTACAGATCTCTGTGTATGTTTATACATATCTCTGTGTATGGTGTATTCTGGCTGTTCCGATCTCTGTGTATGCTGGGCGTACGAATCTATGCGTATGGTGTACCCTGGGTGTACGGATCTCTGTGTATGGTGTACGCGGTGTTTATGGATCTCTGTGTATGGTGTATGCTGGGTGTACCGATCTTTGTGTATGCTGGGTGTACGGATCTCTGTGTATGGTGTAAGCTGGGTGTATGGAACTCTCTGTATGGTGTACGCTGGGTGTACGGATCTGTGCAGGGTGTACAGATCTCTGTGTATGGTGTACGCTGGGTGTACGGATATTTGCAGGGTGTACGCTGGGTGTACGGATCTCTGTATGTTGTACACTGGGTGTACGAATCTCTGTGTATGGTGTACGCTGGGTGTACGCTGCGTATATGGATCTCTGTGTATGGTTTATGCTGGCTTGACTGAGCTCTGTGTATGCTGGGTACACAGATCTCTGTGTATGCTGGGTGTATGGATCTCTGTGTATGATGTACACTGGGTGTACGGATCTCTGTGTATGGTGTACGCTGGGTGTAAGGATCTCTGTATGGTGTTAGCTGGGTGCACGGAACTCTGTGTATGGTGTATGCTGTGTGTATGGATCTCTGTGTATGGTATACGGATCTCTGTATGGTGTATGCTGGTTGTATGGATCTCTGTATATGGTGTACGCTGGGTGTATGGATCCCTGAGTACGTTGTGTGCTGGGTGTATGGATCCCTGTGTATGTTGTGCGCTGGGTGTACGGATCTCTGTGATGTTTTGGCTGTGGATGAGACAGTCATCACCCAAAAATGCAATGTGTTTCGGCAGGAGGTGATTGGCTGACACATTTGTACATACATGGGACACATGCAGCCCCTCCCACTTCTGTTCTCCAAGGTTCTCGGTGGTGCCAATCACGGTCAGTGGTTTTAGAGTGACAATCCGGTGACCCTGCTGAGGACGCCACTAATCTCTCTGATGGAATTACCCCCCCAGGATTAGGGCTAATTCTATCTGTAAGTAACTGGCTGTCCACGCGTCACCACACTGTCTGAGATTCATAGTAAAGGCAATTCATAGCAAGGCGATGATGTCATACACACAGATAAAATGACCAGCTATAGTAAAGGCAATTCATAGCAAGGCGATGATGTCATACACACAGATAAAATGACCAGCTTCCATTTACACCTCCCCATTCAGTACAATGTTTAGGGGGGGGGGGGGGCTACGGTTTATTTTAGGCTCAATGATGGAAACAAAAAATCTGCCAACCTACAGATAATGGGAGCCCAATCTGGACTTGACCAATCAGAGCCAATCTCCGCCCCTTTGATGCTCCTTACAATTATTATTTACAACAAATAAATCTCACTTACCCTGTGCAGGCCGCTCACTGGAGTCACATGATCTGTGCCGCCTCCATTCCTGGGGGTGGTAAATACACAGCATTAATGTGGGACATGGCCGACACCATGGGGGTAATTATAAAACATGAAGAAGACCCACATCAGAAGCGCACTAACCCAAAACAGCCAATCAGATGACTGTGGCTGTGGCTTTTTTACCACGCTACTTAGCAGCTAACATATCTCTGCAACAGACCCGTCCCTAAAGAGCCCTTTTACAGTCTGTACTCTCATAGGTGTATATCTGGTGACTTCCTGTACTTAGGCACTCCTATTCTGTATCCCCATAGCAGTATATCAGGTGACTTCCTGTGCCTAGGCACTCCTGTTCTGTATCCACATAGCTGTATATCAGGTGACTTCCTGTGCCTAGGCACTCCTGTTCTGTATCCACATAGATGTATATGTATATGCCATCAGGAGGCTTAGACTAGCACTAGCAGGCATTTTCATGGCTTTCATGGAAATCAAATCATGATTTGCATTTGCAGCAGAATCTTTAGAAATGTCAGCTGGTGCCAAGCTGGTATTGTGAGCTGGATGGACATGAATGGAGTTTCCAATGTGCCCTGTGTGCCAATCAATGCCAAGAATCACCTGCAGTTTAAGCTTGGTACTGCCATAGCTATTCATGTACTAGCACAGCCCCAGTGAACACCAGAATTACCAGTGATCAGAAATGTTGAGATGCATCCCCAAAATTATCCCATCAACCCCCCTGCCCCTTCCCCTTGTCTATATCACCTGCTGTTTACCAAGGTGGCCTTATCTGTCTCCCCTCATTGACCTTTCAGCCCCTGCTAGACATTGCCCTGTCTTCCCCCCCTACCAGCTGGACATTGCCCTGTCTCCCCCCCCATCTTATCTTCTAAGGTGTTTATTGCTCCAATATATGAAGAGATTGGGAGTCAAGTGACCCTGAGGGAGGGGGTGCACCCAGACATGGAGGGAACAATCAATCAGTCTAGAAGTTTGTGTGTGGGGTGAACCCAAAGCCTCTGACTTGAGTGTCCAGATGAGGGAAAACCAGGCCAATGCGTGTGCTGGTGTCGCAGGCTGCCTGTGAATCGACTGAACACAGAACCAGACAGATGAAACCCAACGAGTCCGGGAAAAGGGCAGATCGGTTGCTTTTACCAAACTTGGTTTCACAGAAAAATTAGATTTGGCCTTAAATGTTGTCACAGTTTACCTCTAATTTCATCATGGGACCCAGCGGGGTAAATATTAGCCCACTGTAACCCACCCCTATTACTACAGATTTCATTGTGTTCCACCGAAACCCTGATTTATACCCAATCCCCAATTTTATACCCAATCCCCCCATGTATACCCAATCCCAGATCTCCCTCATCTCTGTTGGGAAATTTTTTAAATTCGCAGTCATGTTTTTGGGCCATCAAGTTCAATCATAATTTACCTCTCCCATGTTCTGCTTTGCTGTAATTGCCATCTACGTGTTTTGCCAATCGTGTCAGTGAAAGAAAGCCGGAAAGAAAACCACAGGGGAAATTGGATATCACATTCTATTTCCATTAATGAGGGGTTATGTGGTGCCACAGAGGAGCCACTGAGAAATCACCCTCAGCAATCACACACTACTGTATTCCAAAATCTCCAGCAAGTAATCAGATAGAAAAGGGGTAATGTGATTTCCATGGACAAACTCCAGTAGTGTGGCCAGGGAAAGGTCCCACGTTGGGGTATTGTGGTCAGACCTGAAAATAAATTACATAATAATAAAAGTAAAAATTCACATGTTCACTCTAAACTACTCCTAATCATCCAAAACCATTCCTTACCCCTATCCTACCACTAACCACTCCAAACCATTCCTTACCCTTATCTTTATCCTACTCCTAAACAACCCAAAACATTCCTTACCCCTATCCTACCCCTAACCAATCCAAACCTTACCTTACCCCTAATTCATATTAACCCTATTCAAACCTAACCTCCTCAAACCCTACCTTACCCCTATCCCTATACTACACTAAACTACTCCTATCCTAATCCTACCCTTAGGCCTGCAGAGGAATCACCTTAATTTACACTGTAGCTCCGCCCACCTAATGAGATCATTATAAAGCCGAATGATGGAACTATGGTGACCAAGTATCACAGTGACCATCCATTGTGAGACAGGCAGAGACACAAACTAGTGGGGGGAATTTCCCCATTGTGGGAGGGGCAGATACACAAATGACTGGGGGGAAATCTCCCCATTGTGGGAGAGGCATAATGACCTGTCATGTCCCTATCCAATGAGTGAACTCTTGTTATCATGCCTGGCATGTCTTGAAGTCCTGTCATGAGATGAATCCACTATCACAGAAGAGATGTTTCTAGTAAGATTTTTCCTTGGCATTTGATTGGCTGGCCCTTTAATTTGATTGGTTGACTCTTTAATGTGTTGTAAAATTTTATTTTGTTGGATAATTTCTTTGGGGCCTTAACCCATAGCAACCGTTCACAGATCACATTTCACTGTTGAAAGAGACGTCTGGTTGCTATGGGTTAACACTGCTCTTGGCACCACCAGACTGCATCCCAGAAAAGATGGGAAATGGCCAAAAAGTGAAATTTGTGCTCTTCGGGGGTTAGTGCATTTCTGGGTTCTCTGGGGAGGTCAGCACTGCACCCCTTGGCCTTGGCTACTCTGCCATAGCAGCAACCCCCAAGTACTCAGCCGGAGGCCAGAAACGGGGAGCCAAATGAACCGCCATACATCCCCATGTAGCACCGTCAGGCCCAGGAATGCCCCTCCTCCTTGCAATAACGGGTAGGTACTTGATGTTCCTCACCACATTGATGGCTCCATTCAGAAGGGGTCAGCGTGTCCCCACTCTGGACACCACGTCTGGGGATCAACACTTTCTATGAGAGGGGGAGAGGGTCAGCGATTTCTTCTGTGGTGTCAGGCTGGAGGCTGAGCGGCTGCTTGTTGGGATTGAAGGATGAGGATGACACAATGGAGGAATAATGAGCAGTGTACCTTTCTCTTCCCTAAGATTCCCAGGATTGTCAGCAAAATGCAACGCAGGCGTCTATGTGTGAGAGGAATCCATGGAGCCTACGCAGAGCCAGAGGTGCTTTTATTGTCCTCGGAGCTGCAGTCACTCTGTTTTCTCTACGCGTTCCCCTTTCCTTGTCTCCCTTTTAGGTTTTCTGTTGTAGTCTCTCTCTCTCTCTTTCTATCACCGTTTCCCTTTTTCCATCCTTCTTTCTTGGCGTTTCTCTTTTTCAGTCCTCTCTCTGCGTTTCTCTTTTTCCGTCCCTCTGTCTCCGCGTTTCTCTTTTTCCAACCCTCTGTCTTGGTGTTGCTCTTTTTCAGTCCTTTTCTCTCTGCATTTCTCTTTTTCTGTTCCTTTCTCTTGGCGTTTCTCTTTTTCCGTCTGTCTCTCTCCCTCTCTGTCACTCACAGCAGAGGCAGCCAGGAATCCGGCAAAGAATAGGTGCAGCTATATCCAATCATCCCCTCATGGCTGCTCGGGTACCCGGCTCACATTGGCTGCAGTCTTCATTCAGCCCACCAATGGAGTGACAGGCAGAGCTGACTTCAATGGAGAAGCATTAGAATCCCCCTGTACATAGCAGACCCCATCCTTGCCCCGCAGTCTTCCATCAATACCCCCGGTGTTGCCGGGCGATCTGCATATAACCACGGCACTGCAATAAGCAGGAATTTCCCAAATGTGCCATTAGGTGGGGGTGTACAATGAGGTTCCAAGGAGAGAAAGTGAACAGCAAAAGGTTAATGCAGTCAAAAGGGGGGGGGGGGGTATTCATTACAATGGGGCGATACAGAAATATCACCCATACAATGAAATCACTCACGGCGGTCGGGCAGTAAATTTCTCAGGTCAGTTGTGACTGCTATATGACCAGTAGGGGGATGGCGCTAGCTTCATCTTCAAAGACAAATATCTCCCCCTGGTATTTACTAACAGCGACAAGTGGGGAGTAGACCCCATAGCTGCCCTGATTCCCCAAATACAACCTCCCAGTGTATGGGGGGTAGGGGATGAGAAGTATATCTGATGAATCTGCATCCTCCAATCAGCGCCATCTGCTATTGGATATTTCAAGGTTTACAGACGCCACCCACTTATGTATCCCTTAAGGCAGCTTATTGGAATTTGTTGTCACCTCTCGGGCCCAGGACACTGGAGTGATGGATTCTCAGCTTCTGCGCCCAGGACACTGACTGCTGACATGGATTGTCAGCTCCTGGGTACAGGATTTAAGTGAAGTAGGTTGTGGTTAGATTCACTCACTCTTTGCAGATGATTTTCTAGATCTAGCCTCCCCTTGGTAATTCAAATAATTGTAAAGGAAAGAGAAAAAGGGCATTTGTGGCTGCAACACTTTAAATTATATTTCATTCAAATAAAGTCACATCACGATATCTCAACGTCCATTGGCATCATTTAGTTGAAATAGTGCAGCTAGACAAATATTCGCTATGGAGGTAGTTAGGACATAAATTAATCATTACTCATCTTGTAACCCGATGCGTTTCGCCTGGCGGCTTCCTTGGGGGTATATTAGACGCAGTTTATGGTATCCAAAACTTTTGGGGAATATGGTGTATGAACTGATTTGGGTTAGTATAAAAGGAATACCTCATAGGTATATATATGTCTTACTGTAAGTAGGAACTTACAGAGCTTACAGACTTACTTAAGAGCAGGGACTGCTGGAGTGAAGCTTTTGTCTATAAATGTGGAGGGACAAAAGAGCTGGAGCTGAAGGGTTGAGGCACAGAATCCAATGATGCAGCATTGGCTGCAGAAGAAGAGTGCAGGCAGGTCCTCTTTTTCTCTCTTCTTTACAATTGTTTGATTTCCTGGGCACAGGACACTGACTAGAGTGATGGCTTGTCAGCTCCTGGGCACAGCACACTGACTCCAAAGATGGACTGACAGCTCCTGGGGTTCTCTATGCCTTTTGGAGACACAGCAGCTACAACACTGATGGGATTCCCAGGAGCTGACAATCTAATCCAGCCATCCGTCTGTACATCTCATTCCTCCAGCCTGGATGCCCTCCCTGGGAGGTCTTAGCCACACAGTCACAACAAACAATCCCGGAGTGTCCCCAGGGCCATTTAGTAAATAGCACATCAGGTTGTCACTTGGCGGATAATGTTTTGGTTGGAGGCATGAAAACATGTCACCCTCCCCCCCCATTATAACCCCCAGGGGGCCCATAAATGACCTGATAGGGCCCCACCTTTTCCACTCTCATTAATTGCCTGATAATTGGTTAAAAATTCTACCCCTCCAGATGTCCCCTGTTGTCTCTCCCTACATTGTGTATTGTAGCTGTGTTCCTTGTGTGTCCCTGGAGGTCTAATGTGATTGATAAGGCGCTGACCTCTGACCCCGCATTCCTCCAGACTTTCTTGTCTACAGGTGTGGGGGGGGGGGGGGCAGAGAAGGGTTAACAGGGACCAATGCCAGGGGACAGTAGCAGAGATCACGACCAAGAACTGCCTGATCCACCAATCAGATGCAGCCAAGCCCACCACGTGAGATCTGTAAATATGGCAAAAATAACTGGACACAATTCTGTCACAGATCACTAAGATCACTAAGAGACACGGAAATCAATGACAATGATGAAAAGGAGAATAAAGTTGAGGATGGGGATGATGATTGGGATGATGATGGGGGTAAGGATAAGGATGAGGTTTCCAATATTTTCATACAATGCGGGAAAGCTAGAAATAAGGAGTAAATCGGATCGATTTGTCTAATCCTCAGATTGTACAATGGTGTCACCGCACTAATGACCCCCTCCCCTCATGGTCAGGTGATTGGTTGTTGATGAGGCGAATCTTCCATTAGCAGCTAATTAATGATTAACATTTCTCCTCATCATAGTAATGAGGGGGAGGGGGGGTGAGCTCATGTGACACAGTACGTAGAATTTTACGCAGTGTGGTGACTCTGCAGCATTTCCTCCAAGCTATTGTCAGGGCCGAATGTACCAGGAGATGGTATATGTGTGCGCCCTCTGCCAGGAATAACCATGACGAAACTTCCTGTCACAGAACCACAACAAGAAGTGATAGGAAATCCCCTCTTAGACCAGAACTGGTGACTCCCGATGGAAGATTTTCCCATTATTCCTTCTCTGGTGACAACATGCATAGTCTCTGTGTTACCAGGACAAGTACAGAGGATAAATCACCCCAGACAGTAATAAAAACCTTACTGGGATCTACACTCTGTTCAAATCAACTCTGGGCCCTTATCTGCCTAATTGATAATGACATAACAAAGGAATTGCCCACACCAGCCAATGAAATAGCTTTTGAGTCCAATTACTTCTCAGCCCCTGAAATGAAGTGATTGGGTTAAAAAAAGGTTTTAGTTCCTCACATTTTTTGCAACCTTTTTGTTCAACCCACTGAATTAAAGCTGAAAGTCTGCAGTTCAACTGCATCTGAGTGTTCATTTAAAATAACTGTGGTAATGAACAGAACCAAAGTTAGAATGTTGTCTCTGTCCAAATATTTATGGACCTAACTGTATTCTTACGTCGACCAGATGCCATATCTTGGTACATTGGAAATCTCCCACCCAGCCCTCTGTTGCGGAATTGAGGACACATGTAGGGGATATTCAGCTGATGGCACAATTATCTGCTAGGCTCAATAACAAACTGAGGAAATGTGGGCCCCATGGGATCAAGCAACTGCTACCGGTATTTTATAGTTGCTCATCTGAACCTTAAATATGGTTGGCTGCTCTAGTTGTTTTCTAGTGATATCTTGGACTTCTTCCAGTTCTCGTTAGATAAGTACTGATTGTGTATTGATATAATCAATACGAAGGGTTAGAAAAACACAGGTGTATTGGTAATTTTGTTTTTTGTTCCTGTGTTTTTCTATGTATTTCATGATGTTTGTTATCATGTGCTGACATCATTCTGTATTTCTTGTATGCCTTTCTCTTCTTAATTAATATATATGTTGCAAACTTTAATAAAAATGTATTTAAAAAAAAAACCTTACTGGGGGTCAAACTCTTTTATGTGCCACCCAAAACCGATTGTCAACACTCAGTGACCCCAATGATTCTGGTGTCACACCGGCCACGTGTAATGGGAACCTGAAGAGTTCCAATTGTTCGCTCATCAGGTGATTCTTGGACCAGGTGAATGGTTGAGCTCATCTTGAACAAATTATAGAACAGTGTTATGTGTACAATCTGGAAATCAGTTCCAGCTACAATCATCCAACCGGGTGTCACGTTGTGGAGTCGTCCTCAGACCGGTATCGCGTTGGGGGTCGTCCTCAGTCCGGTGTCATGGTAGGGGTCGTTCTCAACCCAGTGTCACATTGGGTTTCATACTCAGCCGGGTGTCATGTTAGGGGTCGTCCGCAGTCCTGTGTCACGTTGGGTGTCATCCTCAGTCCGGTGCCATGTTGGGGGTTATACTCACTCCTGTGCTATGTTTGGGGTCATTCCCACGCCTATGCCATGTTGGGGGTCATCCTCCGCCGGTGTCATGGTTGGGGTCATTCTCAGTCCTGTGCCATGTTGGGGGTTATACTCAGTCCTGTGCTTTGTTTGGGGTCATTCTCACTCCTATGCCATGTTGGGGGTCATCCTCTGTCAGTGTCATGGTGGGGGTCAGTCCTGTGCTATGTTGGAGGTCATCCTCAGTCCTGTGCCATGTTGGGGGTCATACTTAGCCCGTTGCCATGTTTGGGGTCATCCTCAGCCCCATGTCATGTTGGGGGTCATCCTCAGCCCCGTGTCATGTTGGGGGTCATCCTTAGATCAGTGTCATGTTTGAGGTCATTCTCAGTCCTGTGCCATGTTGGGGGTCATCCTCAGTCTGGTGTCATGTTGGGGGTCATTCTCAGTTCTGTGCCATGTTGGGAGTCATACTCAGCCTGGTGTCATGTTGGGGGTCATCCTCAGTCCGGTGTTATGTTGGGGGTCATCCTCAGTTCGGTGTCATGTTGAGGGTCAGTCCCAGTACTGTGCTATGTTGAGAGTCATCCTCAGCCTGGTGTCATGTTGGAGGTCATCCTCAGCCTGGTATCATGTTGGGGGTTGTCCTCAATACAGTGTCATGTTGGGGGTCATTCCCAGTCCTGTGCCATGTTGGGGGTTATCCTCAGTCCGGTGGCATGTTGGGGGTCATTCTTAGTCCTGTGCCATGTTGGGGGTCTTCTCAGTCCGGTGTCATTTTGGGAGTCATACTCAGTCTGGTTTCATGTTGGGGGGTCATCCTCAGTCCGGTATCATGTTGGGGGTCATCCTTAGTCCAGTGCCATGTTGGGGGTCGTCCTCAATCTGGTGTCATGTTGGGGGTCAAACTCATTCCAGTGTCATATCTATCCTGCCTTCTCTGTAGTACCTTGGTGCAGTAACTCCGACAAGGCGGCCATCTTGGTAATAGGCTGTGTCCTGGATAAAAACGGATTGTTGACTCGAAGTACCGTATATTTGGAATATTGGCGCCTGTGATGAAATGTGACCATGGGGGGGGGGACATCAGTCACATACCTATGGGTCCTGTACAGTGCTGTGGAATATGTTGGTGCCATATAAATACACAATGATGATAATAAATCTCTGACACCTCTGATTGGCTCCATCAGATCTTTTTGCACTCTGTTATTAGGAAAACTTCCTCAACTTACACCTGGATCTTCTCCCATCATCCTGGAGGGGCCCCAGGCTGTCAACGGGGCCCAGGTATGTAAACACTCAGGGAATGGGATTCCAGGAATTCCAGGTATGTCAGATAGGAGACATCTCCACCCCGACTTGCAATCTGTAAAATATATGCTTTCAATATACCCCCTTCCCCATCACAAGAGTTCAATGTATAGAATAAATCACCCCCCCCCCCAGTATAAGAGTTTAATTTATTAAATATATCATATCCCCCCTCCCTATAGTAGTTCCATGTATATAATATATTGTACTCCCTCCCTCCCCAACATAAGAGTCCATGCATAGAATATATTATATACACATTGTTGTGTCTCTCGTCTTTCCTCTGTGTGGGATACCGGTACTTCTCACGTTGTCACCATCTTCTGGGATTGCTGCTCGGGGCCATAATGTATCAGCAGGGCCCGGGGGTGTTGATATCACATGACTGGGAACTCCTGTGATCAAATTTCCCAAAAAACAATACAAGAAGAATCTATGTGACAACATGGAGGATGTATCGCCTCAAGCAGCCATAGCGGAGATGATGAGTGAGGAGTCTCAGCATCTGTGCTGTGCAACCTTTAATAGGAGAGATTCACCAATGGGAGACGCTGACATCTGTCATCCAATCATGTGCAAAGTTTTTTATTTTTTTATTTTCCTGACTTGGATGAGAGTCAACCTGCCACTGCAGTGTGTGATTGGAGGCAAAAATGTGACTACAACTGTGGAGAAGCCATCCCAGACCCGAAGGAGGTGAAAGGCAACCAATAATACAACCCTATGTCTCTGGGGGGCGCTGCACTACAACAATGGAGGCCTCAACTTCATCATGGCTTGACCCCTCAACTTGTGGTCGTGTTATGTGCGGCTCTGGGGAGGAGATCGACACTAACTGGTCAAATCTATGTGACCCCCCTGCTAATATTGGGGGTCTGGGATACCCAGTGAAAATTAGTCATCATCCTCCATCATACAAAGACATTGTAGACAATTGTGCTCCTAAAGCCTTGTGGTCAAAGTTTAGTAAAGATCCTTTTCTGTTCCCCCATGACTGTGCCCCGGGGTAAAAAGCCAGCTCCATAAGGGCATGGGGTCACCAGTGTGGTGTGGAGGAACTCGAGTAGCCTGCACAGAGCTCTGACCCCAACCCTATTGAACACTGAGAGGAACTCTCATCCAAAATCAGCACCTGACCACACAGATGGGGGCAAATCCCCATCATCAGTACCTGACCGCACCAATAAGGGGCAAATTTGCACCATCAGTACCTGACCTCATCAATAGGGGGCAAATCCCCACCATCAGTACCTGACCTCACCAATGGGGGCAAATCCCCACCATCAGTACCTGACCTCACCAATGGGCAAATCCCCACCATCAGTACCTAACCTCACTAATGGGGGCAAATTCCCACAGACACCTTCCAAAATCTTGTGGAATTTTTTCTAGAAGAGCATAGGATGTTATAGGGGCAACTCAATGTTAATGGTCATGGGGAGGGGGGTGCCCACTCATTATTAATGGCCAGTGCTCAGTGCCCACTCATTATTAATGGCCAAGGTCTAGGATGGGATGACTAACAACCTACCATAGGTTTGATGTTCAGGGGTCCACAAACCATACAGTGTATTTTGGGGTCTTTGCCAGGTAGGTGGTTCTGTAGAGGTCTCCCTGGTGGGTTCAGACCTCTATGGCAGTTGGATGCCTTTTCCCTCTATGTGGTCTATAAGAGGAGAATTGCCCCTGTAGCCTCCCCCCTTGTGATTAGATACAATGCTGTAGTCTGATCACTGGGGGGAGAGGAGACTGAGGAAATTCTTCCTCCTGCCTGCAGCAGACTGATGACATCATCTTAGCCTGGGCAGAGTCATTGACTGGGTAGGCTTTATATTGATAGGTGGATTTCCTGTATGGTGACACATCAGGATTTATTGGGGGAGTCTTGTATTGTTACTGGCAGATATAAGGGGGCATGCAACCAATGATTCCTTATTCCAGGGATGGATTTGGAGCCAGGGAAGCAGCATTGCAGGAGGTCTTCAATGGCTGCCTCTATTGTTAACCTTCTCACATGTCTTTCATCACACAGATTCACCGAGAGGAATCAAGGACCAGGAACCTCCACCAGGACAAATCCCTGGAACCCTGGCACTCGGGAATTCTATACCTAATGCCCCAGTAAGAGTTAAAAATCTGCAAGAATAGGACTCAGTGGTGACATATTGCAGCTCCAACCACATGAAAGGGACACATAAGGGTGGTGGGTGACATCATTTGACCCTGACACCTCTGGAATGTACAGGTGAGTCACAGCACTGGGCCAGGTGGAGAAATCACAGGAGACATGACCTCATGTATGAACCCCGGGGATAGGGTATGATTTCCGTACATTACCACAATTATTTTAAATGAAACAACTCTGATGCAGTTGAACTACACACTTTCAGTTTTAATTCAGTGGGTTGAACAAAAAGATTGCATAAAAATGTGAGGAACTAAAGCCTTTTTTTTACACAATCACTTCATTATTCCTTCACAATCACCCTTATCCCCCCCCCCCTTCCGGTGACTTGAGACCCCATTACCTGACTTTTTGGCTCCAGGTTAGGTGAGGAATGTCTCCATAAGGGAGAAGGCGCCCTAACTGGGGGAATTGATGACCCCTTTATTACATTCACAGTATAGGACACAGCCACCGATTACAGGCGGGGGAGGGGCACTTAAGGCAGCCCCCAGTGAATCCATTTTCCTCTTGGTGAATGGTATCTCTATGATGTGAGGAAATTCACCCATACAATTTGCTTCTGGTAAGTGAATAATTCATCAGGCAGCCATGTTTGTTCAGTCCAGATACAGACTGCACTTCCTACTTCAGCCACAAAGGGCCACGTTCAGCTGTGGTGACTCCAGGCACAATGTGGAAATGTCACTGAGCAGAGATTCCCCCCACATTCACTACCGATTATTTCCTGCCAGCAGTCATTCAGCAAGAATGCTGATACAGTGCTGTCTGGAGTGCCCTCTGCAGGCTGTGGACATAATTACATAACATCTCATGATAAGGATTTCCCACAATGATCACTCATTCTGCATATGTTCTGTTGTGAAAATATTTCCTGAGACTAAACAAGATCAGATCTAACCATCCGACACTTCACAATTTTCTCAGATGGTGACAAGATCCAACCAGACTCGGAACAACACCATGATAGCACTATAGCTGCCACATCAAATCTGTTCTTTCTACTACAGCTGCTCATAGATGGTACAATCTGATTGTACAATCCCTATCCAGTCTCATATTGATGTCATAGTTTGATATAAAATGAGGATTTTCCAGAACAATCCAGGGAGCTGCAGGTTTCCTGACCTCTCAGTTGGACCAGATTACCATCATATAATAACACATATTCATATAGGGGGTGTGGCTAAGATCCCTTAGTGCTCAATAATTGTTTTTCTCCAGCAGTGAACATGGCGTACCACTGCGCTCTTTGGGGGATTGGCCCCTACAGACTTCAGCTGGTTTGGAATTTTTGTCCCCGGAAAGGTCCTTTCTGTCAAATGCAACACTCACTTCTGATTGTACAAGGTCTTCAGGGGAGGGTCTGGGCAGAATGAGGTTCAGATTGAAAAGCCACAAATGTCAGATTATCGGCGATGAGAATCCAGATTCTGTCAGATTCTGGCTGGACGAGAGTCGACTGCGGTAGGATTCATTGAGTCTTATCGCCTGTTCTGATTGTATGATAATAAAATCTGATGACAATTTGTGATTGTGGTAATAAAGAGGGCTTGTCACCAACAAACATATAATAATGAGAATACAATGTGAGTGGAGTCCACTGGAGGGTGCTGTATACAACCGAGAGATCAGACCCTGGCCCTGTACTATTTATAATGAGGGGCCCCGTACCATACATAATGAGGAGCCGCATATCATACATACCATTGGGCCCTCTACCATATGGAATGAGAGACCACATATAATACATACCAAGGTGCCCCGTACTATATATAATGTGGGGCCCCTTATACATACTGAGGGGCCTCATACTACATATAATGAGGGGCCACATATACATATTGAGGGACCCTGTACCAAATATAATGAGTGATCATTTTTACATACTGGGGGGCCCCGTACTATAAACAATGAGGGGCCCTAACCTACCAGCTGATTTGACTACTATGAGGCCTAAAGTATTCCACTGAAAATCTCTAAGCAAAGTAAAGATGGTGTGATGGAGGGTCATTTGATGCCAGCTACACTCCCACTATGGACTGCTTCTCTGGACCTTAATCCCGCCCCTGAGCAGCTCAGTGTGCAATAAGGAGGGACAGGCAGGTAAGTTGTTATTTCAGCAGAAAAATTCACCTGTCACATCCGCAGTGCAGAACCCAGCTGATCACCGATATTCATTGTTCTACTTTAAATTAGAAATGTCCAACGCACAAAATCTGAGGTATTGATCACTAAAAATCACAGAGCCATTGATTGATATTAATCGGTACCTTGGCATTGATGGGAATGTCAGTAAATCTATTGATTGGTAAGATATCCGTGCCAAGGGGGCCAATCAGTGAATGGGGGTATTATATGCAGAATTCTTCTCCTGCAATAAAGTAAAAAGGTGAAATATGGAGGGAAAAGTCTGGGCAGTGCAAATACACCATGGGGGGCAGACAGACCCCCACTTAGTGCAGGAGCAGTGGCCGGGGCATCATATCCTGTGATAAAATTTCCTCACTCAGAGACCTCAATAAGAACATTAATCATGTAATGACATCCAATCCAACTCCAGCTGACATCTCCACAAGAGAATCAGAAATCCAAACCGAATGGCAGATTCTAGGAAAGTCATGTGATCCACATCGCATGGAATACTAGAAAAAATTACACCTCGTTATTTCCAATCCATAAACAGCCAGATAGAGGGTGAGGAGCAATCTGAGCACTGAGGTGTGGGGATATATTGGGGGCATGGTTAGATATGGGTGAATTTTGGGAAATACAGTGAGTTGTGGGGAATATTGGGGACACATTGAGATGTATTAGGGGGAAACTTCTCTGTCTCCCACATTTTTTAGTTTATTTCACTAGATTTTCCTTTTCGCCTAGAGCAGATATGATGAATAGGCCCTGAAGCTAATCATAACTACGATTTTTTTTACAGATAACAAGGCATCCATTCCTCCTCGTCCTCCGCTAATCGCCCCTTTATTGGTGGAGATGGAGGTTATAAATCATATTCTGTAATGTACAATTACAATAAGTGTGCTGGGCAGCTGGGCTGTTATCGAGCAGCTGTCTTAATTAACCAGTAAATGGATTGTAAGGCTCCCTGTCCATTTCTCGCTGCTTCAGACGCCACTTGGCAGCTCCTCTCAACTATGTTAACCCCTCACAGTGCATTGTGTTGGAGGTGAGGAGGGGTAGCGGAGGTCCTGAGAACATTTCATCTTCATTATAGAAACACTTCCACAACCAGATTTTTTGTGTAGAGAGGAATCTCCTGACCCAAATCTGGGTACTTCAGTACTTTTGCCCCATACAGCCGTGTCCTATTTATTCTGATTTCTCTCTTATGGTGTCAATGTTTGCTTACATACTCAGAGAGCATCACAGCCTCTGTGGGCGCCATTGGCAACTGAGCGTTTTACAAAAAGATGGAAGTTTGGGACCAGTTTTAGGCTGAGCAGTCATGTCTATAGGCAGCAGGGACAAAGGGGCAGCCACAGACACAAAAATATTATTATCAGACCCACAACTACCCACAATCAGTAGAAATTCAATATACCCATATTTGCATTCACCAGGCCATTGCAGTCAGTTTGAGTGGGGACTCCAAAGATGGGGATTCAGCCTTTGGGATGGCTGCCATTGCAGGTGCTACTTACCCAGAAGTCACTTGCCCTGGTGATCTACCTGGGGAGTGACAGGACCATCATTCTATCTATTCTCTGCCTGTGATTTGCTGCCCCCTAGTGTTCGAGATGTACAGCTCCGCAGAACAGGAATCATTATTATTACACAGTATTTACATATTACGCAGCACTGTACAATGTTCATAGTCATGTCACTGGCTGTCCCTCAAAGGAGCTCATGCGCCATGATCATTTGTCTTTAATACAGTCTAAGGTCAATTTCGGGGGAAGCCAATTAACCTAACTGAATGTTTTTTGAATGTGGGAGGAAACCTACGCAAACACTGGGTGAACCTGCAAACTCCATGCAGATAATGTCCCGGCAAGATTCGAGCCTGGGACCCAGCCCTGCAAAGGTCAGAGTGCTAACCTCTGAGTGGCTGCAAATTCAATCCCTCCATTCCGCATAGCAATCAGAGAACAGAACCGGGGGCCACAATGAGGTTAAACAATGATACTTACCCCCATGTGAACTATAAACCCCCTCCAAGTCCAAGGTATTTCATGTAAGGACATCACATCATCTGGTCCACATTAGGTCCTACAACTCGGCAAATCAAACCTCAGATCACTAACACGCAAATATCACATTGCGCCATACAGAAGTCACAATGCAGAAACCGTGTGTGAGAAAGTAAGTACCCTCCCCATAGGAATGAGGAGGGTATGTAGCAGGCAGGTGCTGCCTATCAGATGCATAAATTAATCATCAGTCAGTGTGATGCCCTCTATTGGCAGTGTTTTGGTCTGCAGCATTCAGGTGTGTGTTACCACAATGGCAAGGAGGAAAGACACCATCAATCTGGGAAGCGTTAGAAGGCAAAACAATCTGCAGTCCATCAATCTACAGAGAGAAAGATTATTCACCAGTGGGAAACATTCACCACAGTTGTCAATCTTTCCAGGAGCGGACAATTATGACACATTTTTCGCTTGTTTGCTCTCTAGGCTGCAGTAGTGGTTTCTGGTTTTGCTGCCAGTTTAACCAGAAAAAGAGAGGAAGCCTTATAACAACGGCACAGCCTGGCCTGTCTGGCAGAGAAAATCACAGCACCGGCTCAACAGGATTAGAAACCTGTGGTCAGGTGACACAGTTT
Source organism: Pyxicephalus adspersus (assembly GCF_032062135.1). Classification (NCBI taxonomy): domain Eukaryota; kingdom Metazoa; phylum Chordata; class Amphibia; order Anura; family Pyxicephalidae; genus Pyxicephalus; species Pyxicephalus adspersus. The sequence goes on along the minus strand of NC_092865.1, from coordinate 44,152,262 downwards.
CCACATATGTTTGACTGTGCTGTTAGCTCTGGATTAGAAGCCATTGCCAGACTCAGGAGTTTCAGATCATACCAAGGAGTGCCAGGGGCCCATATTATACCAGGAGTGCCAGGAGCTCAGATCATACCAGGAGTTCCAGGGGCCCAAATTATACCAGGATTTCCAGGGGCCCAAAATATACCAGGAGTGACGGGGTACAGATCATACCAGGGAGTGCCAGGGTCCAAGATCATGCTAGGAGTGCCAGGGGCCCAGATCATACCAAGGAGTACCACGGGTCTAAAGTATACCAGGAGTGCCCGGGGCCTAGATCGTAGGAACCCTAATCACACCTTAATTTAATGGGGCCCAAATCATATTAAAAGTCCCAAACAGAGCTGCCTTTCCTGGAAAAAATACCAGCCAGTGGGTGTGACCCAGAGGAAGGGCATAAAGTGAATGTGGTTAAAATTATTTTTTTTCACCTGTCATTGGCTGGTAAAGATGTTAAAAAAAACAATGTGGGGTATTGATTTATCAATATTGAAATCAGAATTTTGTATTCTGTGGGACCTTCACAGTTAGGAAATGGGGCAGCTGGTGTGTGTGCCCCCTCCCAGCTTAAAAAGCGTCTTCTGGGATCTGGCCTCTGAAAAATGGTGTTTAGCCCCCTTCCTGGGTTTAGCAAAACCAGACCCTCGTCTGCCCACAACAGTGACAAGGCTCATTGGTGGGGGGCTCACTCCCATAACCTGACCCAATGTGGGGCTTATTTTTATATCATAATTTTCCCAACCCATTCCCAGAAAATACACCATGTTAAATGCATCTTAGAAATATCAGAAAAACCACAAAAGAAAAAAATCTTCATTCATTTTTATGTATTACCTTTGCAGGGTTCAGCAATGTCCAAATCCACAGAGCCATCCAGCGATTGTGCAACCCATCAGATAGATGGTGTGCAGTGATGTCATCGGTCAGCTGGGTGCCCTGGCCTATGCGTGTGTGCAGTGATGCCATCGGTCAGCTGGCCACTTTGGCCAATGCGTGTGTGCAGTGATGTCATTAGTCAGCTGAGTGCCTTGACCAATGCGTGTGTGCAGTGATGTCATTAGTCAGCTGAGTGCCTTGTCCAATGCGTGTGTGCAGTGATGTCATCGGTGGCAGAATGTGACAGCTGTGTTTGCTTGTCATATCATGCTATCAGTACATTTTTTGGGTTTATCCCTCACATCTCATATATCTAGACCGTGCATTGTACAGATCTGAATTTTTCTGGGAATACAGAGGACCCTCTTGGTTATTAGCACATTTCAGACCCTTAGCTATTTGGAGTTAGGGGCCACATGTTCAAAAACCTGAAAACAAACAGGGATGAGGGATGAACTACCAAGAGGTATTTCCAGCAGATATGATTGGACACAGTTGTCATATTGTGCTACCAGTGGCGTCACTGCGCAAGCCCACCCCAAGGGGCAACACAATGTTAAAGGACCCCATCTGCCCCTGGAATGAGAAACAGAATGTCATCTACAGTCCAAGCTATGGAAAGGGTGTATGACCAACCAAGACGTAATTCAATCTCCAACCACCAGATGGCAGCCAGTGAACAGTTTTCATTCATCCACCTTTGATAGGAAGTATCCCTAAATTTCTCTTATAGTTTTATAAAATCATAAAAAATCATCAAATAATTAAAAGAAGAATTTGATAACCGAAAAAAATACAAGTTGGAGGGGGTGAATTACAGGTGAAAGGGTAAAGCAAAGGTGTTCAAAGGGTGAAGTACAGGTAAAGTGGGGGGAGGTACAGATGTGGGGGAGGGTGAGGTACAGGTGGAGGGGGGAGGTGAAGTACCAGAGGTTGAAGTACAGGTAAAGTGGGGACTGCTTCTTTAATACCAGAGACTGTATCCAAGTTTAGGGGAAGGTAAGTACAGGTGGAGGTGAAGTACCAGAGGATGAAGTACAGGTAAAGTGGGGTGAAGTACAGGTGGAGGTAATACCAAAACAAATTTTCTATGTTACAAGAAATCATAAAATTCAGCTTCAAAACATTCACAGTGTATTCCAAGAAACCCAGCAAATGCATCCATCACACCAGAAACTTCTTACGCTCTACCAAAGACTGCTTCTATATTACCAGAGACTGTATCCAGGTGTAGGGGAAGGTAGAGGTATAGGAGGAGGGGGGAGGTGAAGTACTAGAGGATGAAGTACAGGTAAAGTGGGGTGAGGTACAGGTGGAGGTGAAGTACCAGAAGCTGAAGTACAGGTAAAATGGGGTGAGGTTCAGGTGGATGTGAAGTATCAGAGGATAAATTATAGGTGAAATAGGGTGAGGTACAGGTGGATGGGGGGAAAGGAAGTACAGGTAAAGTGGGGTGAGGTACAGGTGGAGGTGAAGTACCAGAGGATGAAGTACAGGTAAAGTGGGGTGAGGTACAGGTGGATGGGGAGAAATGAAGTACCAGAGGATGAAGCACAGGTAAAGTGGGATGAAGTACAGGTGGAGGGGGGAGATGAATTACCAGAGGATGAAGTACAGGTAAAGTGGGATGAGGTACAGGTGGAGGGGGGAGATGAAGTACCGGAGGATGAAGTACAGGTAAAGTGGGGTAAGGCACAAGCGGATGGGGGGAAATGAAGTACCAGAGGATGAAGTACAAGCTAAGTGGGATGAGGTACAGGTGGAGGGGGTGAAGTTACAGAGGATGAAGTACAGGTGGTCAAAGTACAGGCAGAGGAGGGTTAAATGCTGGTGGATAGGAGTAAAACAAGAATGGAAGACAAAGATGTAGCAGAGTAAATTTTAAGAGGAGGGAATGAATTGCAGATGAAAAAAAATGAAGTGCAGGTGGAGGAGAGTAAGATTTAGGTCAGGGAGAGGATATTACAAGTGGAGGAAAGTAGAGTGCAGGTGGCTGAAATATTTGTAGAGGAAGGTGAGAAAAACCTTTTAATTTAGGCAAATCAGATGCTTCCTATCAAACTGCAGCCTAAAGTTGAAAAAATACATTTGTAATTTGATTGGTTGCTATGCCACTTTTCACTCACCGGTCCCCTGGACTCTAAGGTCGTTCATTGGCAGATACATCTCTGAGTCAGCTCAGCAAGGGTTAATGGCATTCCGTTTTGTGCCAGTGCTGGTGACGTATCTGTCACCCCACCAAATATTTAATGGGTAAAAAGTGGCAATTAACCTTCCTTGGGCAAATTATCTTTTATTTCCACCATGCAGAATACTTCATTTTTCCCAAGTTTTTTTACATTTTGCTGGCCACTTCTATTTTCATAAAAGAATCACAGATCTACAAATTACAAATCATTTGGGAATGGAGGGGGGGCCTAAATTAGCACAATGTACGAATCAATCAACACTCAGAAATATCACTGCGGATAACAACTTGGCATAGCTTCACTATAATGCCACTAATCATGGGCCCCGACCACAGAACCCCCAAAATGCCAAGGAAGGAAACCAAACCTATAAAGCTTTTTCATTGACCAATCAGTGTCCATCTGGGACTTCTATCATTTCTGTATGAAAGCTGTAATGATTAGCAGAATGGTATTGAAGGGAGTAAATGAAGACTGTATAGCTAGAAGCTAATTTGAGCCACATATATATTTTTATAAGGAAGTTGTATTTCTTCTTCTGTCTACTCAGTTTAATTGTAACCAGATGGCGAAAATTGTAAATTCTTTGAAATAGAATGTATGTCTTGCAATGTATCAAATAACACTATATATGGCCAAAACTTAAACAGCTGTATATAACTAAAGACCACCCCTTGTATTATGTGTATAAAAAGACCGTCTTGTCAAGTAAAGATCAGAGTATATTCCTAAGACCATACTGTGTGCATGTGTGTTATTGGGATATCTCTCCAGACGTCTTTCTCTCTTGTGAAGGAGAAGTCAGGGTGCAGTCGAGGAACTAGAAGTAGAAGCAGATCCTTTCAGGTATAAAGGGGAAAGAGGGGAGTCCAGGGAGATTATCTGGGGTTTTATAATCTGAACAACTCAAACACAACAGATAAAATCAAACTTCTCATAAAAATACCAAACATGCACAGAAAACCAAAACAATTCTTCTATGTTACATGAAATCATAAAGTTCAGCTTGAAAACATTCACAATTTATTCCAAGAAACCCAGCAACTGCATCTATCACACCAGAGACTTCTTACACTCCACCAGAGACTGCTTCTATAATACCAGAGACTGTATCCATCCTACCAGAGACTGCTTCCATCTACCAGAGACTGCTTCCATCCTACCAGAGACAGCTTCTATAATACAAGAGACTGCTTCCATTTACCAGAGACTGCTTCCATCCTATCCTACAAGAGACTGCTTCCATCCTACAAGAGACAGCTTCTATAATACAAGAGACTGCTTCCATCTACCAGAGACTGCTTCCATCCTACCAGAGACTGCTTCCATCCTATCCTACAAGAGACTGCTTCCATCCTACAAGAGACAGCTTCTATAATACAAGAGACTGCTTCCATCTACAAGAGACTGCTTCTATAATACCAGAGACTGCTTCCATCCTACCAGAGACTGCTTTTATAATACCAGAGACTGCTTCTATAATACAAGGGACTGCTTCCATCTACGAGAGACTGCTTCCATCCTACCAGAGTCTGCTTCCATCTGCATGAGACTGCTTCTATAATACCAGAGACTGCTTCCATCTGCATGAGACTGCTTCTATAATACCAGAGACTGCTTCCATCTGCATGAGACTGCTTCTATAATACCAGAGACTGCTTCCATCTACCAGAGATTGCTTTCATCCTACCGTAGACTGCATCCATCTACCAGAGACTGCTCCTATAATACTAGAGACTGCTTCCATCTACCAGAGACTGCTTCTATAATACCAGAGTCTGCTTCCAACCTACCAGAGACTGCTTCCATCTACCAGAGACTGCTTCCATCTACCAGAGACTGCTTCCATCTACCAGAGACTTCTTCTATAATACCAGAGACCGGTTACATCCTACAAGAGACTGCTTCCAACCTACCAGAGACTGCTTTTATATTACCAGAGACTGCTTCTATAATACCAGGGACTGCTTCCATCTACGAGAGACTGCTTCCATCCTACCAGAGTCTGCTTCCATCTGCATGAGACTGCTTCTATAATACCAGAGACTGCTTCCATCTGCATGAGACTGCTTCTATAATACCAGAGACTGCTTCCATCTACCAGAGATTGCTTTCATCCTACCGTAGACTGCATCCATCTACCAGAGACTGCTTCTATAATACCAGAGACTGCTTCTATAATACCAGAGACTGCTTCCATCCAACCACAAACTGCTTCTTTAATACCAGAGACTGCTTCCATCTAACCAGAGACTGCTTCTTTAATACCAGAGACTGCTTCCATCTAACCAGAGACTCCTTCTATAATACTAGAGACTGCTTCCATCCAACCAGAGACTGTTTCTATAATACCAGACACTGCTTCTATCATTCTAGAGACCTCTTCCACCAAATTTACATACATTGTACACATTTTATTCAGATACACTCTACATTCACATTAGATTCACAATCTGTACATGATTATGCATTAACAGTGGAAGGGGCGGGGCTGTGGTCACGTGACCCATCGATGGGCGTGTGGGATGGATCGAGGGCGCGCACTGAGGCCGGTCGGAGGCGCGCACTGAGCTGATGGCGGAGGTCTGGCGGATCTGATCTGTAGCGGTTCTCGGTCTGTCCCGCTCGGATCGGCACTGTGATGGGAAATGAGGCCAGCTTGGAGTCCGGGGAGCCCGGTGGGGGCACAACCGGAGCACCGAGACCCCCCGCCGATTCGGTACCGAGAGGAGGGGGAGGTGTACCGAGCCCGGGGCCCGTCAGGTAAGAACGATACCTCCTAGAGCCCCCCCTACTACAGTACCGATACCGTACAGTGCCGCCCCACCATAGCGCTGTGCAGCTAGGGGCACCTTTCCATCCTTCTCACCCAACAGTTTCAGCACCACACAGGGCGGACAGCTCCCCCTCCACACAGATACACAGGGGCCCTAATACACAGGCCAGGGACCCCACTACACTAGTATACAGCCAGGGGCCCCACCACACTGATATACAGCCATGGGCCCCACCACACTGATATACAGCCATGGGCCCCACCACACTAGTATACAGCCAGGGGCCCCACCACACT
>NC_092865.1:44079192-44145795 GCF_032062135.1 Pyxicephalus adspersus | reverse complement strand
CCCCCCCCCACACTATTATACAGCCAGGGGCCCCACCACACTGGTATACAGCCATGGGCCCCAGCACACTAGTATACAGCTATGGCCCCCTCCACACTACTATGCAGCCATGTCCCCCTCCACACTACTATGCAGCCAGGGGCCCCAGCACACTAATATACAGCCAGGGGCCCCAGCACACTAGTATAGAGCCAGGGGCCCCACCACACTAGTATACAGCCGGGGGCCCCACCACACTGGTGTACAGCCGGGGGCCCCACCACACTGGTGTACAGCCGGGGGCCCCACCACACTGGTGTACAGCCGGGGGCCCCACCACACTGGTATACAGCCAGGGGCCCCACCACACTGGTATACAGCCGAGGGCCCCACCACACTAGTATACGGCCAGGGGTTAGTACACACAGAGTTCAGCACCACACAGGGTGGACAGCTCCCCCACCATGCACTGTATACACAGGGCCCTCTATACCAAGACCTTGGGCCCCTAAGCAGCCCCCAATTCACAGGCCTAGGGACCCATCATACATTAGATGACAGGGTCACCAATACTGCACCCCAGTACACCCACTGGTATCCTGCCACACTAGTATACAACCTGGGGCCCCGTTGCTGAATGTCAATGCACACGGGCTTCAGCACTACCCGGGGGTTGAGAACTCCCCCACTGTGGTCTGTTTACACAGGGCCCCTCTATATCAGTGCTAGGGGCACCTGTACAGTAGTCCAATACAGCAGCCTGGACCCCAGTACTCTATCGTATTACATACAGAATTCAGCACCTCCCCCTCCATACAAATATTGTGGCTTATACACAGGAGCCCCTGTACTGCACCCCAATACACCAACCTGGGGTCCCACCACACCAATAAACAGCCAGGGGCCTCCGTACTACATGTCAGTGCATGGAGAGGGGGTTCAGCACCACAGAGAGCAAACAGCTACCCCTCCCCCCTACACTGCCTGGGACATACACCAACACTGTATACCCTGAGGTCACATGACAGTATCCGGGGCCCTGCTACTGCACCCTATTACACTATGACAAAAAGTACACAGTCGGGCCACGAACTCTGCAGACTGGGGGGCCACTGATCAGCCACTATACAGCCTTGTCCTCCATACATCCTCCATGCAGACAGGACTGCTCTATAGACTGTACATCTGGGAGAACATTGCACTTCACATGCTAAGGGACAACTCCAAACACCCCCTGGACACTTTACTAGATACCTCCTACTAGGACCAGGTCGGACCCTCAGGGCCCCGGAAACATTCCTCAGGGATTTGCACCTCCATGGTGGACATCTCTCGTCAACCACATTCTAGGGGTCCTCTATTGTATGGAGATCTGAGGACTGTGGGGGGCATTTATGTCCGGTGACCCTATTTTCAGGAAATCAGTGTGAAATGATCTAAGCTCTGTGACAAAGCCTGTTATCCTGCAGGAAGTAGAAGATGGGGGCACTGCAGCCATAAAGGGGTGGACAGGATCAGCAATGATACGAAGGTTAGATGTGGGATTTATAACATGGTCAGGGGGTACTAAGGGGCCCAAAGTGTGCCAGGAAAATCCCCCCCTTCCACCATTACAGCACCCCCAGCCTGAACCAACGACACCAGGCAGGATTTTCCTTGCTTTCATGTTGTCACTATATTCTGACCCCACCATTTGAGTGTTGCAGCAGAAATGGAGAGTCCTCCGATCCGGCAATGTTCCTCCAATCTTCATTTTGGTGGTGTGATTTCCTCCTGCTGTAGTGCATCTGCTCCAGGGTTGGATGCGTTGTACATTCAGAGATCTCTACTGCAGACCTCGGGGCTTAATGAGGGGTTATTGGAGTTTTTGTTCCCCTTCTATCAGATGGAAGCAGTCCAGCCATTCTCCTCTGACCTCTGGCAACAAGGTATTTTCACCCTGAGAACTGCCCCTCCCTGGGTATTTTCCCTTCTCAGACCATTCTCTGTAATATCTAGAGAAGGTTGTAGGTGAAAATCCCAGCAGATCAGAGTCACTGAAATCTCCTTTCCTCCCCAATTTGATGCTCAGTTTGAACTTCATCCGGTCGTCCTCACAATGTCTATAATGCATTGGTGCCCTGTGATTGGCTGATAAGATATTTTGGGGTAACAAGCAGGTGAACAGGTGTACCTAATAAAGTATCCGGTGAGTGTGTGGGGCTTTGGGACCACAGGAGATCAGTGACTTAGGGGCTACACATTGGGGAATTTGGGGTCACATACTGTGGGGCCACACAGCCAGAGGTCACACTGCATAAACTGCAGCTTCGGTGCATCACATGTAACCCCACTGCAGAAACACCCATTACTCCTTCGGCCCATCCTAGTATCCTCAGATTGGCCAGATTCCTATTTATATCACTGTATGTATTGCACCCATGTGACCTGATTCACTCCCGCATTGCCTGTGCGCCCCCCCCACCTCCCCTGTACATTATATACCCCCCCTGTACATTATATGCCCCTTCTATGCCTTATACACTCCATCTGTGCATTATACACCACCCTGTAGATATACACTTCCTCTGTGCATTAAACACTCCCCCCGTACATTATACACTCCCCTGTACATTTTACACCCCCCCCACCCGTACATTATATACCCCCCCTGTATGATATACACTCCCTCTATAAATTATACACTCCCTCTTTACATTATACAACCCCCTGTACATTATACATTTTCCCCTATCCAATTAACCCCCCCTGTACATTATCACCCTCTCTTTACATTTTACCCCCCTCCCCCCGTGCATTATACACCGCCTCTGTACAATAACCCCCCCCCTGTACATTTTACACCCCTCTGTATATTATAAATCCTCTATATACAACCCCCCTGTCCATTATACATCTGCCCTATAATATATACCTCCAGCTGTACATTATACACTCCCCTTGTGCATTATACACCCCCTCTGTCCAATAAACACCCCTGTACATCATATACCCCTCTGTATATTATACATCCCCTATATATTATACAAGGGGGATGTTTTGTGATTCCTCACACACAATGGCTCTGCACCGCCTGTTCCATGGAATCTCCTGTATAGATGAGTGATCTGAGGGTATTTTTGAAAAGCGCTGCAGCCCCAACCTGACAGATCCTGGGGTACAGGGTGACTGATATGACTGTGTACTCCGTGACAGCTTTATATCACCCTGCTGGGGATTTTGTGTGGTTTTGTGGTGATTTAGTGGTTGTAATGTCGTCCACACTCAGCCCCCATCCTCCCTGCACCAATAATGGGGCCACTCTATTGTGTTTGAGGTAAATGGACCGGATCTATGAAGCATGGAAATAGCTGTGGGCCAGGACTAAAAAACATGCAGTACCCAAGGGGTGGGGGGAGTGAGATACACAGAATGAGGATGCAGAGGGGAGTTGGAAAATGGATGGGGAGTGAATAATGAGAGAGCAGCATGGAAGAGGAAAGTGAGGAGGGAGAACCAGCAGGATGAGAAGTCAGCAATTTATGAATGAAGATTGTAGCATCGAATACCCTGGGGGTACAAATCCCGATATAACCCCCGTGTAGTGCTACCATGTCCCCCCTATACCCCCCTTTGATCCATATACTGCCCTTGTGTCTCCCAAATACCCTCCTCTAATCCATTTTCTGCTCCTGTGACTCCCATATACCCTGATCTATTTTCTTCCCCATGACTCCCATTGTCTCCCCTTCACCCCCTCTGATCTATATACTGCCTTTGTGACTCCCATATACCCCCCTCTAATCCTTGCACTGCCCCTGTGTCTCCCATATACCCCCCTCTGATCCTTGTACTGCCCCTGTGTCTCCCATATACCAACCTCTGATTCATGTACTGCTCCTATGTCTCCCCTATACTCACCTCTGATCTGAATACTGCCTCTGCGTGTCACCTATACCCTCCTCTCATCTGTATAGTGTTCTTGTGACTCACATATACCCTCCACTGATGAATATACTGCCCCTGTGACTCACATATACCCTCCTCTGATCAATATACTGCCCCTGTGACTCCCATATACCCTCCTCTAATCTATATACTGCCCCTGTGATTCCCATATACCCCCCTCTGATCCGTGTACTTCCCCTGTGGCTCCCATATACCCCCTCTGATTTATGTACTGCCCCTGTGTCTCCCATATACCCTCCTCTGATCTTTAAATTGTCCTAGTGTCTCCCCTATACCCCCCTGATCAGTGTACTGCCCCTGTGTCTCCCCTATACCCCCCTCTGATCTGTATACTGCCTTTGTGACTCCCATATACCCCCCTCTGATTCATGTACTGCCCCTATGTCTCCCCTATTCTCACCTCTGATCTGTATACCGCCTCTGCATGTCACCTATACCCTCCTCTGATCTGTAAAGTGTCCTTGTGACTCCCATATACCCTCCACTGATAAATATATTGCCCTGCAACTCCCATATTCCCTCCTCTGATCCATGTACTGCCCATGTGATTTCCATACACCTTCCTCCGATCTATATACTGCCACTATGACTCCCATATACCCTTCCCTGATCCATATACTGCCCCTGTGTCTCTCCTATACCCCCCTCTGACCCGTGTACTTCCCCTGTGAATCCCATATACTCCTCTCTGATTTATGTACTGCCCATGTGTCTCCCATATACCCTCCTCTGAACTGTATACTGCCCCTGTGACTCCCATATACTCTTCTCTGATCTATGTACTGCCCCTGTGTCTCCCCTATACCCTCCTCTGATCTGTATACTGCCCTCCCCTATACCCTCCTCTGATCTGTATACTGCCCCTGTGACTCCCATATACTCTTCCCTGATCTATGTACTGCCCCTGTGTCTCCCCTATACCCTGCTTTGATCCTTATACTGCCCCTGTAACTCCCATATACCCTCGTCTGATCTGTTTACTGCCCCTATGACTCCCATATACCCTCATCTGATCCTTTTACTGCCCCTGTGACTCCCATATACCCTCCTGCGATCTGTGTACTGCCCCTGTGACTCCCATATACCCTCCTCTGATAAATTTACTGCCCCTGTGACTCCCATATACCCTCCTTCGATCTGTATACTGCCCCTGGTACTTCTGTTCTGCATTGTGTAATCATGGGGATGGATCTGTTGCTCTCTCTCCCTCTGACCTCTCACAGCTGAGCTCTCATCAGGTTCATGTTAGGACGCCATCTCACATGGTGTTTGGGGATTTGTGCACAGACTATATGACATATGAAGAAGTTGCCAGCCCACCAAGGTTTCCATGCCATTCCCAACTACTATTAAGTATTACCCCAGTAGAGGGTAATTGTTGCCCACTCAGGGGTCATTGTGTTTAGGGGACCCCGCTGATTGAGATCCCCCATGCAGGCTTTTCTGTGAATTCTTCCGGTGGGGTCACCAACAATCTGAGGAATTATTCACATGCGATGTGCTGCATTCATCTACATAGACAGCTCAGCAAATCCCTCCCAGCTCCACATATTTTACAATACTGGATATGATTTTTCCTTATCAGATCCATCTATGATTTGGTTGTCAGGGTCATCCAGAGCCGACTGACTCAATAAAACTAATAGAGAAAACAAATATTAAGTTTGTCTGCAGCTAAATGAGTGCAGATTGGAGGAGTGCAGCTGATGGCAGGATTGTGTCCATGCTGTGATACAAATAATCCCCCTGTCAAACTGAGGAACAAGCGGGATTTCCTCGGATCGGAGACATGGCGCGGCACTTTGTAGTCACAGCTGATCTGTCATGGCTGCCATTTTTCTCATCAGCTGTGGGATGTGATGGCTTTGTACTGCGCTTTGGTTCTGAAGGCTGCATACAGTTGGATGTTTCTGCTTGGCTGCCCTGGGAATCCCAGTCCAGGATCCTTTCCTCTAATGGAATTTTAATGACAGCTTAATGGTGGATTGCCTATTGAAGCTCCAACCTGTGTTAGTGGTATGACCAGCACACCTCTACTGCTCATGTTACTGATACAATGGGAAAAGGCGATATTCTGTGAATTATCTGTGAAAATTGTGAAAATTAACGTTACAGAGGACAACTAATCACATGCAAGGAAATGTATGAGAAAACAGGATGTTTCCTTGCACATGATTGGATGGCAAAAGTCAGCAGAGCTTCACCCTTATTCAGAATTGTTCCTGCAAGGTGAGAATTTTCTGTGTTGAGTGAACAGCTACCATTCCTTCAATAAATCAGTCAGGGAAGAAAAAGTAAATAATACAATATCCATGCTGGGTCTTGTGGTTCTACATCAACAGCTTCTGTATAGAACATCTGAGCCTCCATTCCCACCATTCACCTGTCAGACGGCTTCCCATCTCAGGTGACCTCAAATCTTCCATGTCCTGTGATAAAATACCGGATATAAGACGTTGGAGTATGAATATATGGTATGAATGATGTCATCACCACTGTCTATATATGGTATAAATTGATATAATCACTAATGTGTGTGTGTGTGTGTGTGTGTGTGTGTGTGTGTGTGTGTATATATATATATATATATATAGTTAATATGAATGATGTCATCAGTCTTTTCTATTTAAGGTATGAATGATGTCATCACTACTCTCTATATTTGGTAGGAATGATGTCATCACTGCTCTTTATATAAGGTTTGAACGATGTAATCACTGTCTGTCATATACAGTATATGTGATGTCACCCTGCTCGTCATATATGATGTTACTTCCTAAACAATGAAGCCATTTGATTTTTTTTATTAGCCCTGTTTTTGTATCTAGTAAAAATTGTATGGATGGAAGATCACTTCAGCAGATCAAATATTGTATAGTGGAATGCAGAACATCTGTGCTGTAATCTCCATCTGGTCATCGGGGAGCCTTACAGATGTGATCAGCATGTGAAACCTCAGCGCCCCCTCCTGTCCCTGACACCGCCTGCCCTTCTGCCCCATAGAAATCCCTTCTCATCAGCTGTGTGTCCTCCATTTCTGCCATCTGTGATCACTTTCCTTCTTCACATTATAGAATGATTGGAATAGTGGTAATGATCTGTCCAGCCAGGACATTTCTTACAGCACTCACACAGAGTAACTCCGCAGCAAAGTGTCCTCATAAAACGTCATCATTGTCATGGTGAAAGATTCCCACAGATAGAGGAGTGCAGTGACTTTACTCATTGAGCTGCTTCATAAAACTTTTATGACTTTTTGAACAACAAAATTGAAATAAACTAATGAAGATCACAAAAATGGTCAAGGAGAAGTGGGAGGAGCTTCTGGGACCCCTGAGACGTTTATCTCCCTATGGTGGGGGTATTAAGCTGTGTCTATGTTGGGGGTATTAGGCTGTGACTATGGAGGGGGTATTAGGCTGTGCCCATGTTGGGGGTATTGGGCTGTGACTATGGTGGGAGTATTGGGCTGTCCCTATGGTGGGGGGTATTAGGCTGTGACTATGGTAGGGGGTAAGTAAGAGAGGTTCATTGTTTAGGTTGGGGGTAAACGATCTTCAGTTACCCTAATATCTTTCTAGCTATCAGACTTTACCCCCAGCACTGGTTATTTGTACAGTGCAGGTGTCAATAGCAACCAATAGGAGGTCAGACATCGTTTTATGTACATTGGGGAAGAATTGTGATTGGCTGCTGTAATGTCAGGTGACAGATTTCAATGGGTCTTGAATCTGTCTTTTATCTGTCTTCTTTATTTTGTGTGGGACAGTGCTGTCACACAGACACAGAACGCTGTTTAGATTGATTCCAGGCAGCAGATGAGACAATCAGTCAGCGGGTCACTAAGCAAAGTGAATTGTTCTTCTTTAAAGGGACATTTAACTCAGTGCAGTAAATGAGGGGAAGCCCTGCTGACACCAACCATCTAATCACGTGCAACAAAAAACTGTTCTCTTAGCTTTCCTGAGGTCGTTATAGGCAGGGTGGGTACAGGAATTACTTTATACCTGCTTCAAATCAGAGGGGGGCCTAGTAGGTAGGGGGTTGGGGGTTCACATGATCACCACCATCAAGAAATCTGTAAGCGATTGCTGACAATTTGTGTTTTGGGGTCACCACTATGGACACTATGCCCAGAGCCTTTGCAAGACATGATGGGACAGCATCCCCTTCTGTGTGAGCAGAAAATTGCACCTGGTAGACAAACTGCATAGTTGCATGGTGGAGAAATCAATCAGAATAAGACATAGAATAGCCAATCGGGGTCACAGATCTACCAATATCAACACTCCCAGCATTCCTGGAAAAATTGGAAAGATCTAGGTACAAAAAAAATGTCCTTTCGGGGGGGGGGGGGGTGTTATGTGGTAGGTGGGGGGCAAATGGTGGAACTATATAGAGGGCAACTTGGTGACAGGTTCTCTTCAGTGTATATCTGCTGCAGTTCATGTATTTGTGTCAAAGGAAATATACCCTTTATACCATTAACATCTAGCTCCTCCTCTTCCCGCTATTTCCCCCCCACCATCATTACTCCTATGTCCCCATAGCTGTAGATCAGGTGACCTCCTGTGCCTAGGTTGCAGGCACGGTCACACAGGGACATATACCTGCCATTCCACAGTGCCTGATATTCTGCTCGCTTGCACTGGAATGCTGCATAAGTGCACATGTATTATCGCTGAATATTGCAGTGTGTTCTGCATGTTTGTGATAGGCTGCCTAATACAACTTCAATTTCAGCATGCTGCATTATATGTCTAGCAGTGAATGGTGATGCTCTCAGTGCCAGGGCATTGGTGTGCCAATCAGAATATTTGAGGACTGGCAGCTTTAGAAAGGCACAACAGAGTCCGGACTCCCCACCCATATTGCTGTCAGGGGAGAACTTACCTGTGATTAGCCACTTTATATACCCCTGGGGCTGTAATCTGCGTTTGTGCTTCTATTCCTGGTGGTATCCCTCCAATGACTTCACTTCTCCTGAGTGTTGGGAGATTCCACACAAATATAATGAAACTCGTCATCACTGAGGCTGTACAGCCTGCATTGTGCTGAACATTATGATGTCATCCTGTTATTGATGGGTGGGGGGTGATGTAGTTCCCAGCTGACCCTCTCTCCTCTTGTTGTATTGAAATTGTCAGCTAACCCTAACATCTAACAGTGCTGGAAATTTAGGACGTCTCTTCATTTTATTCAATGCCAGCCCAGGGGCACCGCATTCCTGATCTGGATTTTTGCTAACTTAGCACTTTCTATGACCAATGGCTGCTAGTTATGGGGAAGCATTGTCCATGCCAGGCAGACACCAACCTGATTCTGGGATCTACCACACAGCAAGGAAAATGCAAAGCTGAATCTCCATAATGGGGAAAAATGGTGGCATCGGGTCGCCCATGTATATGACACTGTATATATTCTATGGATGTTTATCTTTGGTCAGGTGAGTGCCCCCCGCTGGTCTGAGCTTTCTGTCCCGAGGACTGGTGGAGGTCTGGGGGGAGGGGGGGAATTGGTTAGTGCTGGATGATTTCACATCAGATTTCACTCAGCCTTCTTGTGGAAATGAAAAGGAGATGAATGTAGAGATTTGTGTCAGTTTGGAATACATCAGTCAGATTGTACATTTGGGGTTCAGAGATCTCCTGTGTCCAAGACTAAGACCTGCAATCATGGCAGTTCTGCAGCTTCCTACCCACTACATCTTTCTGCCCCACCTACCACACCTTTTCAACCTGACCTACTATTTAACATTCCTGCCCTATTCTCTGTCCTTTCCTTCCCTATCTGCTACACCTTCCTGCCTCACCCGCTACACCTTCCTGCCTTACCTGCCTCCTCCTGCGCCCCCCCCCCACCTTTTCCTGACTTCTCTGGCCTTGTAGAGGATTATACAAAGTTTTTCATGAAGGAACTTGGAGAAGTAGAATTTGTGGGACTGACATTGTATAATGAAGTAACATTGTGAGATTTATTGATCTCTGGAAGTCGGAGTCTGGGCACCTCTGATAAGAAAAAAGCGCCGGCACTGCAGCTCCAGGGACAATGAATCTTTTATCGGTGCAGAAAATGTCTCTCTTCCCTTCTCACTGCTCTGCTGGAAATTTTTCTGATGTGTACATGGCAGAGTCATTGTTTGGCTTCTCAGCTTTGTGGAAGAAAATACACAATCAGAGCTTATAAATGGCTTTCTGTCAGACCTCCACACTTCCTGAAATCTCTATGACATCAGGCTTGCAGTGGGAGTGTCAGCTGTGGCATGTAGGTGAGTAAATGGGGGGGGGGGGGCTGGTGTGTTACCAATGGTAGGAAGCAGAGTGGTACAGAATTGCAGACTCCTCCCTACATAGAATACAATGTGTGTGTTTCCTGTGGCTGACACATAATTCTTCTTAATATTTCAGTGCCCCTGGTAGGCTGGACAACCCCGCTGGACGTTTGGCCTCACAAAGTTCAACTCCACAGACCTTCCGTCAGACACCTTCAAGTACCGAGAGCACAAAAGAACTGAAAAGCCACGTGTCACCCTCGCACCAGACATCCGACATCAACCGGAGGACCTTACAGGTGGACAGCAAAGGCCACTGGACGGGGAGATCCCCTTCAGCATCTCCAGACAGAGGCACCACCCCCACCTCTCCCTATTCCGTGCCGCAAATTGCCCCACTACCCAGCAGCACTCTGTGCCCTATATGCAACACCACAGATCTCACCTCGTCTCCCAACCAGCCAAACTTCAACACCTGTACCCAGTGTCACAGCGAGGTGTGCAACCAGTGCGGCTTCAATCCCAACCCTCATCTGACCGAGGTAGGTCTGTCTGTCTGCTTGTCTGTCTTCCTGTCTCTCTGCCTGTGTGCCTCTCCCTCCTCTGCTATTCACCAGTGAATGAGGAGTGTTCCCTACAAGTTATGTGATATAAGGGGAAAGGGTTAATAATGCTTTTATTGCCATGTGCACCTTCCTGTCCTGGTGACAACTCTTCTGTCCATTTATTTTTTGGGTGTCTCAGGCACAGGATGTGAGGGAGAATCTCCCGAGAAAGAGAAACCTGTCGGCAAAGTTAATTTTCTATCCCTCTGGCTGGAGTTCTGGTTTAGGGCCAATATGGGAAGTTTTGGGGGGTGAGGGAGGGATTATGGAGAATGAATATAGTGAATATTGTTGCCATGAAAGTTGCACGGCAATTTGTAGGATCTTCTAATCTAGTGATCAGTCATCTATGGGGTCGATGGGCACTGCCCACAAATCTCCACAGCTTTGTCCACTGTCTATGGCTGGGAACTTGGCAGCATAGTGCAGGGAAAGGGGGCTGAGATTTCTTCTAGCAAAGCACAATCTTAGTGGTCTGGCTTCAAACACCCTGCAGAGGTAACAGGGCAGACTGTGCCCCTGACCTGTGCCTTGCAGAGAATATACCATGGAGACTCTGAGGAAGAGAACCTTCCAGAAGCAGATTAATGGCGCTAATCCTAGGAATGAAATGTGACAGCAAACTCAAATCGCTAAATGTGAAACATCTGTAATCAAAAAGATCCACCCTGCCCAGGAACAGCTGAGAGCCATTGGAGAGACAGAAATCAGCACTGATTTGAAGGATAATATTATATTATATAAATTATTTATAATGAATTCTTTATAAAATATCGACACAGAATTGAGGCTGATTCAGAATCTTCATCCAAGTCACAAGGACCCGCAGGTACTGAACGTCCATCCTCAGAGAAATCTTTGGGATTCAGAGAAGTTTCTTGTGCAGGAATGGCTGGGACATGTAAGCAGTAGAAAGGAGGCTCTGTGCTGTCACTGCAACCAGCAAGGAATGCGTAAGCTGCATCTGCCGATACTCCAGGTGACAGAACTACCCAGCAGGTAATAAGTGATGTAAGCATAGCTCAGGGGGTGGATTCACATGGTCTGGCCAGTCAGGTGTCACTTCATGCTGGGTAGGGCGATGGTGATATCAATTAACTTGTTGAGAGGTTAAAACATTTTTCTGAGATGCTTTGGATGATAATCTTGGCGAGGAGAAATCTGTGCCAGATGTTAGCAGTAATTCCTCCTCTAGTTAGCCAGCTTTAAGTATCTCATGAAGACCACAACATAAATGGTACCAGTGCTGGCCCTGACGACGTTCCTTCTGGGAATGCTTGGAGCCACGGGGCCCTTTCAGTGTATTCACTGATTACCCTGGGCAAAAAGAACCCAGGTACAAACAGGAAGTTTTTCAGTTTGGTGTTGCTTTGTCACCAGATGAGCGTTGCTGATATTCTGGCTGCTAACAACCTCCAAACATCAAAGCTTCAACATTTGTTTTAAGCTGACACACAAGTGGTTGGGTTCTGGGCAGCTCAGCAGGTTTAGGGATACAAAGGACTAGTTTTATTTTTTTTTTTAAACCAGACACAGCAAATGTTATCATGAAGGGGAATGGACTTCCAGAAGATTATAATATCTGTAACACTGAAATACATTCTTTACCCTGACTATAAATAAAGGTGCAGAGGGCACCTGAATGGGGTTTTTTGGTAAAATGGAGACAACATGATGATGTTTATATGCTGATCAGCCTGATTTATGTTTTAAATGTTACAAGTCTGGTCTATCTATCTGCACCATAAAACAGAGCAATCTCTACAGTAAAGTGCAGCCTTTGTGAATGTAAAGTGCAGCCTGTGTGGTAAGTAAGGATCATAATGTCTTTAGGGATCCCATAGATAAGGAATTGTCACAGCAGATGCATTAGAAGAGGAGACATTAATGTCAGAGACCGTACTATCAAGAGAGGATCCTCAGCCGGAGGTGCAGGAATTTGGTTTGGAGCTGACAGGAATGATAACAATCTGGGAGACCATCCTCTGCTGCACCATTTCTGAGCAGTGTGAAGACAATCATAATAGGAGAAGGAAGAGAAAGGAAGACAAATCCCCCTGTAAATCTGAGGAATGGATGTTAGCGGAAAAGCTTCCACTTGTGATTCTATGGTGCCAGAACAGGAAATATGTTTTGGGTGCAGAAGATGATCCACTTTTTTTCTGGTTGGAACCAATAGTAGGCATGGGGGATTCTGACTCCAATTCTCAATGATTAGGGATTTTTCTGTGGTTCGGTGCTATGATGATGGGGTTCTCTTTAATTGTTGTCTCTAAAAACATAAATAACATAAAATATAGAAGAGCCAGATGCAGCGTACAACTATCTCAGATATCTATATGCAGATGTGCCCATCCTCTGTGGTGTCTTTGTATAATGCAGGCAGGGCCCTCTAATTTGGTAATTGGTGGTCGAGCCTCATGCAGGTGTCGCCATTCCTTTTATTACAAGGGATGAAACCCACTGCCAGAAGTATTGATGGGTAAATGTCTGATGCTGGAGGTAACAATACCACGGAGAAGACTCTGATTCATTATTATAGTAAATATAATATGTGTCTGAGACTGGAAAAAATTGGAGTCCTGCTATTCGGATGGAGTGGTGGCAGGGGAAAAATATCTTTCAGAAGAAATCTGCAAATAAAGCAAAATCAGTACTTCTAAAAGTCTGAGAGGAACAACCCAGGAACAACTTATCACTAAGAACTGCAGGGGCTGAGTGGCTAAAAACTTATAACTAGTTTCATGGATCTCCATGCGGTTTACAGGAATCTCCTGCAGAGGTTCTGGAGGTTGTAAGGATGTAAATAAGGCTTATATAAAGAATGTACGACCCAATCCTTGGCGGCAACTCCAGGTCTTAAAACAAATAATTTAGACTTTTCTCCTGAGAGCAGACATAACAGTGGAGTCCAAAAGAAGGCACCAGGTCCTGACTGCCAGATTTTTTAAGAAAGTTAAAGACTTACTAATATTGTCCTGGAGGATTAAAGGAACTGTCAAGAAAATCTGATGCTTCAGTCCATACAAACAGAATAAGAACAGATAATAAGAATTACGCCCGGGGTACAGGACAAGAGAAGTGGTACTGTACATACAGAATAAGGGCAGATACTGTGGATGAGCGCTGGTGTTCCGGTTGTTTTGCTGTGGTGAAAGGTGATACTGGGTGTGAATGGAGAGTTCAGTGAAGTGGTCAGGGAGTTGCTCAGGTGCAGTTTAGTGATTGTGCAGATACAAAGCGTTTCTTAGGAAGTTGCATTCAGGCTGAGTGGAGCGTGTGATCTTTTTTCTATTTAATCTTCATGCAGTGTGCAGGGGAGCCATGTCTGAGGGGCTACAGTTCAGGAAATAGATCTTGCTATGTCATGCGGGTATATTGGAGCACCGGGTATCCCCGGCATGTCACCCTATAACCGCTTTGCTCTTTGTGGCTATCAGAACTTATTTGGATGATTGGCATACTGAAGAGCCAATGAGGATGCAATTACCCTCCTAATCTTCCTGTATGACACTCTGGGACATTTTCAAGCCTTTTAATTGGTGATTTTGATGATTTTCCCTGGAGATTTGTATTCTGAGGTCACTTCAGGATTTCCTGTTGTCTGTGAGCAGAATATTTGATGAATAACATTCTCCTTCTCACACACTATTTATAAAATTATCTTTTCATCTCTGCGGACAATTTATAGAAAACAAGCTGATAATGAGGCAGGGAATATATATGGGCATTTTTCCTAACATTTTCCCCCAGAAAGGGGTTTGAATTACGCAGCTTCGCCCACTCACATTGATTCGTACAATAAAGACATCACCGGGCACACCGAGTGTGGTCAGTGCTGCTCCTTGGAGTTATTAATGAACATTGATCGTAATCTGTGTGTGCCCAGTCAGGGAACTCCGACACAACACAGAATTACAGTGAATGCTGTGTGAATGAGGATGAAATCTGTTTCACAATATGAACAGGGACAATGAATGGTCATTTCTCATATCACAGCCTTATAAACATCTCAGGACAGACCTTTAGAGATTTGTCCCTGAAATCATCTCCAGTGTTCTGCTTTTGTGTAATGAGCTGAATTTTCCCTGAATAATCTGCCTGTATTTGCCTTGATAGCTGCCAAGTGCAATGAATAAAATATTCATGTGGATATAAATAGTCACAGCAAAGGGATTGTCTCCCGTGACACGATTGGACATCAGTGCTTCACTTCAAAATAGCAAATCATTGTAAAGTCTTATAAACCCATCGCCCCACATCTGCAGATCTGTTCCTTTATTAGCTGCCAATCTGTAGAGGATGAGGGAGGCAGGGTGGGAATGGGCGGTCACGTGCCACTAGCAATGAATAACGGCGCACTGATATCAGGGTCCATCCAGAAACATTGCAATCTCCCCGTACACATTGCTGTCTGGCCAAAGACATTGGGGGCTAAAACATTGGAGTCTCTATGGTGAGTTTTTTCACAGACCGCATGGTCCATTTAGGGCCTGACCACAGACATTGCTGACATCTGGAGTCTTTCCATAGACATTAGCAGCTTACTGTGCTCAAGTCTTTCCACAGACATGAGGGTCCATTGCCACACTGGGGTCCATACACACTGGACTCCATAGATCCATAGATAAACTGTCAGATTTACATCCTGAGACTCCTACATATAAAACAATGAAACACAAATTGTTTTCTCATGGTGCACCTTATATGTACATCACTACTATGCAGATTCCTCAAATTTATATGTTCAAAGTTATGAAATTTCTGCAGTGTTTTCTGCTGTTTTCAGGCCCCCAAATGAGACTGACTGGTTCCAGATTTATCCGTCATCATCAAAGAGTCCCCCCCAGTAGTTTGGTATTTTAGTTGTGTGAGCAGAGCCTGCAGGTTTCCACATTTGGTATAATTGCCCTCCTTGGTGTAGGTCGGTGTGTGAGGCACACTGATTATCCTGTAACCTTTTATATGTCAATATTTGTGTCCCAGGGATTCCGGTAATCACAGATCTTCTATTTTCCATGCAGCCTTTTTAATTAACTTCATTCAGACATTATTGTGTCACAGAAAGTCTCCCTGGGGTCAGATATTTCATGAATCATCAGAATGGGGCAGAGTGTTGTGTGAAGCAGGAAAATATTTCACAGTGGAGAGGTGTTAGGGCTTCACTTCTTAGTCATACGATGGTCCCTCTCTTCCCAGCCACCCCTCTATTTACCCCTTTTTCTATCTGCCCTTTTCCCTATTTTCTCTGTATCTTCATCCGTTTCATCCTCACTGCTCTGCCCTCCATCCTTTGCCACCCTTCTTCCACCAATCTCCCCCATTTCCCTCTCTCTATAGGGAGTTCTGTGTGGAAGGCCTGGGTTAGGATGGCAAAGATGCTCCATGACCATCAGATCAGATCTGTCCTGGGACATTTATTCTCTGCATAGCAAACTAAATAATGAACATGGAGTGGGAGGTGCCAAGAGTTTTGATGATGTTTGTCATTTGACACTTTGGTGAATCCCTGCATTTGGATGCACAGTGCAAGTTATTTTGTTTCCTTGTGCTTTGGGCCTATGGTGGCATCCGTAAGAGACAGAGATCAGGAGGAGCTTCCAGCTAAGAGAAGCATACAGGCCCCCAGTCTCTTCTGTAACACTGAGTGACCCATTTGGGCCTCCAGGTTCTGCTGCCCTCCACTCACAATCATCCTCTCTGACAGGCAGGACACATTGGGGTAATCTTTACACTTGAGGGGTAACTGACTCTTCTGTGTTCTCTTTACAGGTAAAAGAATGGCTTTGTCTGAATTGCCAGATGCAGAGAGCCCTGGGGATGGATATGACAACTGCAACAAGATCAAAGAGTCAGCAGCAGCTGCATTCTCCTCTGTCTCCTTCTCAGTCTCCAGCTAAACAAGTGAAACCTCCAACCTTGTCCCAGTCCCTCCATCAGCTGCCGTTGTCCAATTCCCCACCCCTATCTCAATCACAACCCCCTTCCCAGCCCCTAGTGCAGCACCATATGCAACCCCAAAAGCTTCATCAGCCGCAGACTCCACCGCAGCACCGTACACAGCCTCACTCCCAGCAGCAGCAACCTCCGTCTGCTCCATCCCACGATCCCACCCTCAGCAACCTCCAACAAAGGTCCCCCTATCAACCACAAATACAGCAAAAACCACAAGCTCAAAGCAGTCCTGTTCCTCAAATCCAGCATCCAACGCACCACAAACCCCAAGCTGCCCACCAGTCACAGATGAGAAACATGCCGGAGAGTTCTCTGGGGGCCAAGCCAATGGAAAACCTTCACAGTCAAGCAATGCCCAGTCAGCAAGGAAAACCTCAACCTACCCAATCAAGAGAACAAATTAGCCAACTGCACTCAAAGCCCACTGCCCCTCAGGATGTTCCGAGGAGTCCTCAACATCCTCAGATAAATCCATCACCGGCAGAGCAGAGAAAAACTCCAGGAAGTTCTCCAGCAAAAACTCCATCTGCTGCCTCCCATGGTCCCCAGGATCAAAACCAGGAGGGGCTCACTGGTAAACTGTTTGGCTTTGGGGCTTCCCTCCTGAACCAGGCAAGCACCCTCATCTCTGTCCCCGAAACCCCTGGACAGAGCCAGGCATCCCCCAGTAAAGTGGCTCCAAAAATTGTGTTTAGTGATGCCAGCAAGGACACGAAAAGCCAGGGAGCAGCCTCTGCCCTACCGAGCAGGACCGAGAGCTCCCCACTTCACAAACCTGGGAGAAGTGACCACGCCAAGCCAAAGGACGTGCCCAAAGTCATGTGCCCACTGTGTAAAACAGAACTCAACGTGGGATCCACAGAGCCGGCCAATTACAACAACTGTACATCGTGTGAAAAACAAGTGTGCAATATGTGCGGCTTCAACCCAACTCCCCATCTGCTCGAGGTAGGGACCCTGCTTATGTCTTTCATCCACTGAACTGGGAATGAAGGGGTATATATATTGAGGGGGGTATATATAATAAGGGACGGGGGGTTTATAATGGAGGGAATATAATGAGGGGGGTAAATAGAATGGGAGGATATAATGAAGGGGGTATATATAATATAATGAGGGGGCATAATGGGGGGAATATAATGAGGGGGTATATATATTAGAGAGAATATAATGAGGGGGTTATATATAATGGGGGGATATAATGAGGGGTTATCTATATTAGGGGGGGTTAAATGAGGGGGGTATATATAATGAGGGGGAATATAATGAGGAGGGTAAATAAAATGGGGGAATATAATGAGGGGGGATAAATAATTGGGGGTATAAATATTGAGGGCGGTATATATATTGGGGGGAATGTAATGAGGGGATATATATAATAGGGGAAATATAATGAGGGGGTTATATATAATGGGTGGAATATAATGAGGGTGGTATAAATAATGGGGTGGAATATAATAGGTGGGGTAAATATAGTGGGGGTGTATAATAAGGGAGTAAATATAATAGGGGGTATAGATAATGGGGGGAATAAAATTGGGGGGGTATATATAATGAGGGGGTATAATCAGGGGAATGAGGGGGGATAAAAATGTGTGGTTCCTGGCTACTATGCTGATCTTCTGGCTTCTTTGCTTTCTGAGTCACTGATCTGAACCATTTCTTTGGGTGAAGAAAGTTTTGGAAAGTCAGAACTTCCAGGTGTTTGTTCAGGTCGGTGATTGGTAAATCCTTTGTGATCCTCAATGACCTCCTCCATGTGAAGGATCTGCTGACATTTTATTATATGATGGACAGTTTTAGTCTCTGGTCCTAAAGGGCAGCACCCAGCTACTGTGATTCTTTCTTTCCCTGTTATTATTGCAGCAGGAGGATGGAGAATTTTCTTTCTGTGTTAGGAATAAAATGTGGAAATGCCACCCTCGGATTTCTGAACAAATAGAGGAAGTTTTGTATAGTTCAGCCAAACCACATTCATCCATAATCCACAATATCGCTGCTATTGAGTAGTTTGGAATAATGGAGGCTTCTCCTTGTACTGGGCCCAAACTATGGAGGATCTGGGAGAATAAACTGGCAGACCCCATACTGATGTATTTCTTTCCCTTGTATTGACCTTCTTCTGGATCCTCAGGGTGAAAAGTATTTATTTCTGTTCTTTTTGTATGGATGTCTTACCTGGTGCCACAGTGGTTCCCCTGTTGGGGAGGGGTGCAGTGTTTGGTGGTGGTGGTGAGGGCAGTGCAGTGTTTGGTAAGGGTGGGTGCAGTGTTTGGTGGGGGGGGGGGTGTAGCTCCCGGAATCTGTACTGATAATAGAGTGGTGGTGCTATAATCACTCTCCTGTCATTATCTCTGTTGCTGCCCAGATTCACTGAGGTGGGCAGGATGAATCCCGCTGTCTGCCTTAGATGGAGCTTCATTCACCTTCCTGGATTGCAGGGGTGGAAATGGCTCACAAATCAGAATAATTCAAAGCATTCAGCAGAGAGAATAAAACAATTTGTGATTGCAGAAATTTGTATTCATCTTCCTCCTCCGCAAACAATCAGCAGATCCGGAGCAAAAAGACCCAACAATCAGAATCTGCAGTAGAAGCTTCTGCCAAATGCCAGCAAACCCCCAACAAAGCCACCCAAAACACAAAACTGCAGATGAGTGATTATTATTGGGTGGCATCTGTGCAGAACAGCGGGTTGTCCTGTGACTGAGGGCGCTGAACTGTACAATAGCACACATAATGGTGACTGTGGTCAGAGTGTGTGTGTGTGGGGTGGGGGGTCACTGGATCTGATAATGGTGGCTATGGTCAGACCCCCGAGGGTCACAATGGGGAATGGGGGGTTACCGGATCTGTGAATGATGGCTGTGGTCAAGACACCCAGGAGACACAATGGAGAATGGAGGGGGTTCATTGGATCTGATAATGATGGCTATAGTCAGTGAGGGGTTGCAGAAATGACCCCACTCTGCCTCTCATTGGTCCAGTGGTGAGTGTTCTGGGCAGTAGTCTTATCACCCATCTGTCATTATTGTATTGCAGGGAGACACAAAGGTGGTGGGGCAAATAAAATAGAGAATAAATTGAATAGGAGGTAAATGGGATGAGGACACATTCAGTGATCTCCCTGAACCCTTTTAGCCGGGCACACCACCCAGCACTTTTCAGTACCCACCCGGCTGTTTGTGGGTGGTAACTGATAAGTTCTCACAATACCAGGGCTGCCACCGGCCTACAGCTTCTTCCCACCCAGTGTAAAAAAAAATCTATATTGACACCTGGGATGAGGATACATGAAATGAGGAACATGTGGAGTAAGAAATATGAAATAGGGGACACATAAAATTGGGGGCACATGTAAGGGGATACATGGTATAAGGGACACATGGGACAAGGGACACCTGATATAGGGGGCACATGAGATAGGGGACACATGGGATAGGGGACACACATTTTACAATGGTGGATGTATACAGTACAAGAAGGACCCTATAATAAAGGGGGGTGTGCAGGGGACAATCATGTAACAAACATGTTTTATTTGATGGGGGGGGGGGGTGACTCCACGCCTCATCACATTCAGCTGCGCTTTTATAATCTTTCTATGCTGCAGCCATTGTCTTGTTGTCTGTTTGGTGCAGAGCTGGCTGCGCTGCTTTTCTGCGATAAGAGTATTAACAGAGAATCCGTCCATTTGGGGATTAGGAAACGCCGCGTTCTGCTTAGATGTTGGAATGTTGATGTATTTCTCACCATTACAGGATGACGGCTCTGCACTCATTTTCATGGCTTATCCCTGTATATTGATGTCACATTGTACATGGGGGGTAATAACACATCACATGATCTATGGAGTGCAGCGTGCTTTGTTGCTGGGGGTTACAGCTGGCTGCACACACAATACATGGCAGGAGGTGATCAGAATGCAGCATGAGCATGGCATGTCAGGGGTTAATGCTGTGCCACTGTATGATAATAAAAGGAGCCTCTCATTACCCAGCAGGGGCCACTCAGTGGGGGCAAATGAAGACAGTTGGGGTTTTCCATGCTATTTACATCAGGTAATTGTCTAAAATGTCACAAACGTCAATCTCTGGGTCACATCGCCCCCATGGGGACTGACACTTGCTTTACTTCAAAATAGGAATCAGCAACAACCCCCCCCCCTCTTGTTCTGTATTGCAGAGAGAAAAATAAATAAATGTTCATTCAATTATTCATCATTATGTTGGGGGTCACCGCCAACCCTAATTGTATTATATGGGAGGGGTAATAGCTGTTGTTACATACAGGGTAATATCTCCATCTTATATACTATAGGATCCGCTATATATGGGATTGGTAGAGGTGGGAGATAGATTGTATATATAGATATATAAGAGAACCTGTCTATGTGAAGGCTCCAACGTGTCATCATTTATGCAAAGCTTCCCTTTCCCCCGTTGGTTGTGTTAATCAGTGCTGCGGATGAATTTGTTTCTCTGACAGTGTGAAGTGAATCTGGCGCTGAGTTCCTGGGATTATTTACTGTAATTATCAGATATCTGCACAATTCCCACACAACCATTACTTTCCTTGCCAGGTCTTCACTGACTTAGCCTATCTTTCCACCCCCCCCCCCGGGGCAGATTTAGGTTTCTCATCTCTTCATATCCTCCATCAGCAAGCACTATTTTGTATTGTGAATGAGCTGCGATGATTGGTTGGTGAATTTCCTCCATCGCCTGCAATCACCAGTGCAGATTTCTGATTTTCCTGTGTGCAGTGGTCCCGGACGATGCTGCATCAGAATCCCCAGGTTCCGCACACAAAGATCTGAGTCCATGGACAGCAGGAAACCCCCCATTCCAGGAATCAACAGTGGAGGGAACAAGAGTCCACATTGTGTAGGGTAATTGTGCCGGTGATCTATTATGTGTTGGTGTAATCCTATTACAGGACGAAAAAATCATATCACACGCTGCACTTATCACCATTATTTGCCGCTTCCCATCACTTCTTCTGTATTAGTATTCTGAAGATCTCTGTAACATGGAACTGGGGAGTAATCTATAATTTCCTCCAAAACAATATGGTCGACTGGAACCTGAGGGGGAACCCCACACAAAGCTCTTGTTCATATATTATTATTACTATTTTTTTCTGGGACCCCATATCCCCCCATTACACATCATAGCTCTTATCTGCCCCCCCATTTCTAGGACCCCATGTACCCCCATTAAACATCATAGCCCTGACCTGCCCCCTCCCCCATTTCTAGGACCCCATGTCCCTCTATTACACATCAGAGCCCTGGGCTGCACTCCCTTTATTTCTAGGACCCCATGTCCCCCTGACCTGCACCCCCCCCCCCGCTCACACACACACACATTTCTAGGACCCCATGTCCCCTCCTTTCCCATGCCTGGCTTCTCAGCAGTGCTAAGAAAAGACTCGGGGACAATGCATAGAAGTTACATCATTGCTAGCTGTCATCACAGGATCACAGTGGCCCCTGTGATGTGGCAGAAGATCACTGCCGGCAGTTCCAGTTTAGGTCCCTGTAGTCAGTAATTTGCACTGAGCTGCATCATTCCTTGGAGTGGGGATCTTAAAGCTGCTTGAAGTTCTGTCTTGGAGGCTGATACAGAACAGATATGTTGGTGCCACATAAATATGCAGTAATGAAAGGCAGAGACATTAGAAAATGGAGAGGAATTTGATGTTTCTGGGTGATGGATCTGTGCATTGGTGGGGTGCAGAATTTCCTGCGCATAACAGGCCGTGCTGTGCTCCACCCATAACTCATCCATCCTCCATCATAATAACTAAGGGGGAGCTCCAGTGATTCTCTGGGCTAAATAACACAAATCTCTCTTTCACAGCCCAGATCGATGACTTGGCCTGGAGCTCCTCCCCTTGTTTTTATTTCAGAATTTCCATCACGGTGAGAGATCTCCGCGTGCTGCTCTGATTGCTTAATGCAGCCACTGCTTAATGTTTTAACACTGATGGTAATTTGCTGCCTGGGAATCTTCCCTGCTGGGCTGGAGCTAAATGAGTGAAGATCCAGAAATCAAACGCTGATTCCCCAACATAGCAGAATAGACGTCTGACAGATGAACATAGCAACCGGGACCTGAACATCTATTAACCAAAACCAGAGAATCCAACTTCCAGGACATCTGACAACATGATCCAAGGGATCCCAGAACCAGAGCATCTGACAACATTATTCTAGGGATCCCAGAACCAGAGCATCTGACAACATGATCCTAGGGATCCCAGAACCAGAGCATCTGACAACATGATCCCAGGGATCCCAGAACCAGAGGGATCCCAGAACCAGAGCATCTGACAACATGATCCCTAGGGATCCCAAAACCAGAGCATCTGACAACATAATCCCCAGGGATCCCAGAACCAGAGCATCTGACAACATGATCCCTAGGGATCCCAGAACCAGAGTATCTGACAACATGATCCCTAGGGATCCCAGAACCAGAGCATCTGACAACATGAACCCTAGGGATCCCAGAACCAGAGCATCTGACAACATGATCCTGGGCATCCCAGAACCAGAGCATCTGACTACATGATCCCTAGGTATCCCAAAACCAGAGTATCGCACAACATGATCCCTAGGGATCCCAGAACCAGAACATCTAACAACTTGATCCCTAGGTATGCCAAAACCGGAGTATCGAACAACAAAATCGGGATCCCAGAACCAGAGCATCTGACAACATTAATCTAGGGATCCCAGAACCAGAGCATCTGACAACATGATCCTTGGGATCCCAGAACCAGAGCATCGAACAACATAATCCCTAGGGATCCCAAAACCAGAGAATCGAACAACAAAATCCCTAGGGATCCCAGAACCGTGGCATCCAACAACATAGTCTCTATGGATCCCAGAACCAGAGTATCAGACAACCAAAACAGAAGAATCCAACTACTGGAACCAGAGGATATAACAACCAGAACCAAGTATCAGAACCAGATCATCCTAAAGGATTTGATAACATGAACAAAAAGATCCAACAATCAGAACCAGAGAAATGGATAACCAAAAACAAAGGATCCGATAACTTGAAATATAAAATCTGACAACCTGATATGGAGGAAGCAACGACCAGAGGGATCTGTCACATTGCACTTGAGCATCTGACAACCAGAACCATACAATCTTACAGAGAAAAAAAAAGACATGACAACACAAGGCAAAGGCTGGATGATCCAAGAAGAAGCAGAGGATCTGACACTCTAATCCAGGGGATCCACAAACTGAACTGGGGGACATGACGATAGAGATCCAGAGGATCTGACACCCCTATTGAAGTAAATTGCATCTAGGCCTTATAAGAGTTTATTTGTCTTCCTCTGGATCAACTACGTCTATGGGGATTTATCTGGGATGTTTATTTCCCTTTTCTAACTATGTAACTATGAAAATGCTTTCTTAGATTTCTGGCTGTCATGTAGATCCTCTGGCTGAAAAACTTCAGTCAATGACCAATAGGTAGGTTAGGTTCAAGGATTAAAACTTAGCTTTCTGAATTTGCTGATCAGCAGATTTGCTCTAGGACAGTAAATCGAGATGTTCTGAAGGCAGGGAGTCAGCAGTGATCACATGACCTCGTCACATTGTCAGCTTCCTCTTTATTCGCTCTGATTGATCACATGGCCTCATCACACTGTTAGCTTCCCCTTTATTCGCTCTGATTGATCACATGATCTCATCACACTGGATGCTTTCCCTTTATTTGGGGTGAGTGATCACATGACTTTTTCACACTGGAAGTTTCCCCTTTATTTGCTGTGAGAGATCACATGACCTCACACTGTCAGCTTCCCATACATTCCCATCATCCTGTGATGTTTCTCTTCTATGGTTTGTGCACAAAATGTTTCTCTCCTTGGTGGCCACGTGATACAGAGGTGGTGCTAATCCTCTGAGTGCACATGTCACACGTGTTCCGGTTACTGGCATTCTGTCACTCACCACGTGTGTGAAACCCTTCCAAGAAGACGACAAAGAAGAGTGAGAGCGATAGATCAGATGAGATTATCCGGAGGAGAGCAGCCTATGATCCGATTATCTATCACAGATCACAGCAAACACCCCCCAAATCAAAGAGAGCCCCCCCACCTGGATGTGACTAGATGGCACAGACCCACCCTGGGTGTAATCCAATGCAGGCTTAGATCTGCAGACCATTTATCCATGATGGCCCCTCTGCCAGCAATAATAGAGGATTGTCTATGCTAAGCACAGTCAATGTATCATTCTGTCACTCTATCTATTGATCTGTATTGATCTGTCCATCTGTCCTTGCACCGATCACAGCACACATTGCAGCGATTCTCTGTGATTCAGGCTGGAGGTTCTGTCAGGTCCAGTGCTGGAGATGTAGAATGGCTGCAGAGGCTCTTGTAGAGGTTGTGAGAAGTTTGGGGGGGGGGGGGCCCTTTTTGCTCCTCATTGTTCCTATGTGAATCAAATAGATTGCCATTTTTATTATCTAAGGATTTCAGGGTGCAGGGGAGACCTTTGGGTTGCACTCCGTGTCTCCTCCAGTGACCCTGCATACAGCTTTTGTGGTTCTGTAGATCCAGAGCTCTTCTGGTTCCTCCTTCCAATGACAATCTGTGAATAAATAGAAGTTATATAATGCAGAGTATCGACCATGAGCAGCGTCACCTCGCCCCCAGGACGCTCTATCGCCTAACTGAGCCTCATTACCCCATAATTATCAGGCAGAAAACTCCAAATGTGACGACGAATAAAATGTAGAGAATTCTGTCCTGGGATTTGGAGAAATGAGCAGAACTTTACCCAGATGCCTTCAGAAGGGGCTAAACTCACGGGAAGAGGAGAGGAATCTGGGGCTCCGCGCTAACCAGGATATACACAGCGGGAAAAAAGACTGCTCCGGGCATAATAAAGGATGAATATAGAGTGCCTGCAGTGCCAAAGAATGGGTATATTGTACCCTGTATAGTGCCATAGAGGGTATATTGTACCCTGTGTAGTGCCATAGAATGGGTATACCCCCTGTAGTGCCATAGAATGGGTATAGTCTCTGTAGTGCCCTGCAATGTATAGAACCTGTTTTGTGCCATCCGTGAACTATGCTGTGCAGAATTTGCATTACCCCTCTCTGTTCGGTTATTGTACCCCGCAGGAAGCTGAGCTGTGCCAGGCTGGCTGTATCTGTTACAGTAATTGGTTATTGATTAGCAGACTGCGGGCAGTGTCCCCCTGGTATTTCTCTGGTATTGGTTCAGCTAAAAAAATGTGGATAATAAAAGAAGAAAAAAGAAGAGAAATGATGAAGGATGTGACAGAACGCAGTCTGCTCGTGGGGGGCAAAAAATGTGCTGTAATCGCCCCCAGAACAGTGGTGGAATTATCAGCACTCGGCGGGGGCAGGGCAGAGCATACAGCAGCTAGTAGGATAATCAGAAGAAATTCCCACAAACCTTGGAGTTCTGTCTGTCTAACCCTGGGGACAGGATCTTTTTAGAGAATATAAAGCTGCCACATGGCAAATAATATGGAGCCCCTGCCCCAATCATGCCCCCCACAACATCCTCCACTCTTTTGGGGAGGCATGTCAAAGATTTTGGTTTGTGTCTGTGGGGATTTGCACCTATTTGTGAGGTCAGGTACTGATGGTGGAGATTTGCCCCTATTGGTGAGGTTGGGTACTGATGGTGGGGATTTGTCCCCATTTGTAGGGTCAGGTACTAATGGTGGGGATTTGCCCCCATTGATGAGGTTGGGTACTGATGGTGGGGATTTAACCCCATTGGTGAGATCAGGTACTCATGGTGGGGATTTACCCCCATTGGTGAGGTCAGGTACTGATGGTGGGGATTTGCCCCATTGGTGAGGTCAGGCACTGATGGGGCTTTGCCCCCCTATTGGTGAGGTTAGGTACTGATGGTGGTGATTCGCACCCATTAGTGAGGTCAAGGTCTGAACATACAAAAAATATCTGTTGATCCTGCTACAAGCAATGTATTTTGTTCACTTCCTGTAAGCCATCATTGCCTTTAACACTAAAGGGAAATTCCTTCTTAGGTGGCAACCATGACTGCCACAGGGGAGAAATTTGTTCCTGCACTGCACAACATCTATTTCCATGTCAGAATTGGTGGTGTTACCCTCCTGGAGTTCTCTGCATTATATAAATCCTGAATCTCTCTTTCCAATCCCCCCCCCATAGATTGCTATATATAGCACATGTGTGTGATTGTATATAATGGGAGGCTCACGTGTACCCAGCCAGGATTTGTGCCCGGTGTGCCCACTGCTGCCTTTTTATATGGATGTGATATGTAGATGGTGACCCAGATTTTGTCCCTTCGGCGTCTCATTAGTTTTCTTTGCTGGATTCGGCTTTTGCAGCTCCACGTGTTCCTGATGAAGGTGAGTGGGCAGACGTGGCCTCGGTCTCTGTTGGCGCTGCAGCCTCTTTTATCTGTGGAGATCAGAGGGACCACAAAACAGAGAAATGACACAAAATCCACTCCATCTCTCATCAGCGTCCGGCAACACTCGGCAGCGGGGGAAATATTGCTCTGATGGTGAATGTTTCACAGATAATACCAGATTGCCAGCTGGCGAGTAAATCAGCCACATTGCTGATACCGACATACGTGTGCACATTGTCTCCAGCGTAATATGTGGGAAGATATTCAATATACCCTGGTACAATCCCCACCTTGTCACCTGCACCCATCCAATCTGCATCAGCCGTGATGGAAACGCCTCATGAATTCCACAGATGGTTGTCAATCCCAGCGATATGACCGAATTATTATCCCGGCCAGACCCACAGGAGATACAATCTGATTGTGTGTCAGCATTACCCAGAACACCTCATACCTCAGTATAGGTACCCCCAGGGCCTTGCTTCCTGCTCATTATACCCCAGCATAGGTCATTGTACCCCCCAGGGCATTGCTTTCTGCCTATTACAGCCAGCATAGGTCATTGTACTCCCCAGGGCAATGCTTCCTGCTCAATATACCCCATGTGTATATGTGGGGGGAACACTCTCATCAGTGTGTATATTGGGGGAGCACCATCATCAGTGTGTATTTAGGGGGACGTCCTCATCAGTGTGTATATGGAGGGAGCACCCTCATCATTGTGTATATGGGGGAGCTCTCTCATCAGTGTGTATATAGGAGGAACACCCTCATCAATGTGTACATAGGGTGAGCACCCTCATTTGTGTGTATATAGGGGAAGCACCCTTATCAGTGTATATTTAGGGGGAGTGCCTTCATCAGTGTGTATATGGGGGTAGCACCCTCATCATTGTGTATATGGGGGAGCACCCTCATTAGTGTGTATATTGGGGGAGCACCCTCATCATTGTGTATATGGGGGAGCACCCTCATCAGTGTCTACATTGGGGGAGCACCCTCATTAGTGTGTATATAGGGGAAGCACCCTCATCAGTGTATATTTACGGGGAGCACCCTCATCAGTGTATATAGGAAGGGAACACCCTCATCAGTGTGTATATGGGGGCAGAACCCTAATCAGTGTATAAAGGGGGAGCACCCTTATCAGTGTGTATATGGGGGAGCACCCTTATCAGTGTGTGCATAGGGGGAGCGCCCTCATCAGTGTGTATATGGGGGTGCACCCTCATCATTGTGTATAAAGGGGAAGCACCCTCATCATTGTTTATAGGGGGGGAACACTCTCATCAGTGTGTATATGGGGGGAGCACCCCTATCAGTCTGTATATAAGGGGAGAACCCTCATCAGTGTGTATATTGGGGGGTGCCCTTACGGAATCTTTTGAGTAATATGTTCTGGTGGCTGGATGGGCGGTGCCCCTACCGTTCTCTTCCCAAGCAGCTGCCATGAAAGGGACCCGATGCCCCCTGCAGTCACTGCCAAGGTATTTTTAGCCATGGGGTCAATGTAAGCCGTCAGTTGATCATGTTTGACCCTCAAAGGGTTACCTGGCCACCCTTCCGTTAGGTCCTGGGCAGGTAACTATCATTCTATTTATTAGGGCTTAGCCTGACCCACAAGAAAACAGGAAGTTCTCATAATCTATCCACCCAGCCTCTAAATTTTCCCAAACTCACCAGCAAATGCCACAACCACCAACCACCTGGGCAGAGAATTTTCTGCCACAGAAAGACTAGACAGGTGAGGGGTTCCCACCATCTCTGTGGCCTGTAATATATTTATAGGTAATAGCTTTAAGATCTCACCAACAGGGTGTGCCAGGAGATAGAAGAAGCCAGCAGGTGACCTTTTTGCAGAATTTTTCTTCAGGTTGGAGTAACCCTTTAAATGTTGAGTGATTGGATCTGTGTGCTCGGTATTTTATTGATGCTCTGTCCATCTCTGGGATGGGATTGCACAGACATCACACAATTCTGCTGAACGTTGAACTCAGCTGGAGGCGCTTAGCTTTCATTCTTTGTCTGCTGAGCTCTGTGATGAGAAACTGCAGAGGAGATGAAAGAACATCAAACACTCCGCATAGCCAACACCAAAAGAGCTGAATCTGGACCTTTCCTGAGATGTTTTCCCAAATCTGACCCTGCAAGAATCTATATCATACAGATACAGAACTGTAGCCGATACAGATCTGATAGGGATCAGAGGGTATGAGGGTCCTGATAATTACATCTAATAGGGGACAGAGGTACCAGGGTCCTAAATATTACATCTAATAGGGATCAGGGGGTATGAGGGACCTGAATATTACATCTAAATAGGGTACAGCATGTCTGATGGTCCTGATCATTAAATCTAATAGGGATCAGGTGGTATGATGATCCTGATCATTACATCTAATAGGGGACAGGGGGTATGAGGGTCCTGATCATTATAGCCAATGGGGTACAGGGGGTATGAGGGTCTCAATCATTAAATCTAATAGGGATCAGAAGGTATGAGGGTCCTGATCATTACACCTATTAGGGATCGGGGTATGAGGGTCCTGATCATTATATCTAATACGAACAGGGGGTGTGAGGCCCCCAATCATTACATCTAATAGGGATCAGGGGGTATGAGGGACCTGAATATTACATCTAAATAGGGTACAGCAGGTATGATGGTCCTGATCATTAAATCTAATAGGGATCAGGTGGTATGATGGTCCTGATCATTACATCTAATAGGGGACAGGGGGTATGAGGGTCCTAATCATTATAGCTAATGTGGTACAGGGGGTATGAGGGTCTCGAACATTAAATTGAATAGGGATCAGGAGGTATGAGGGTCCTGATCATTACACCTATTAGGGATCAGGGGGTATGAGGGTCCTGATCATTATATCCAATAGGAACAGGAATAGGGATCAAGAGGTATGACGGCCCCAATCATTACATGTAATAAGGATAAGGGGCTATGAGGGTCATGCTTCATACCCCCTCCCTTCCTCTCCCTTCTTTAGCACTTTGTACTGATTTGGTCTGATTTATTCATCTCCAATGTAAAATGTGTTGCAGACTATTTGTGCAGCACATTCATTCTGGGTTTGTGAGGGGCTTTTCCTAGATCTGGGGGCAGGGTCATCATAGTGTTGGGGGCAGGTTGGACATAAACATGTTTTATGAGGGTATCTATATGAAATAAGCCGCGCAATATGTCTGAGATCAGCTGAATGGGGATTGTTGTCCTGGATTGGGCTGATTTGTTGCCTCCAATTTGTGCAGTTTTTCAGTGACTTTTATTTTCTGAATCTGAAAATGATGAAAGTAATGGAAAAGTTCCATATCAGCAACCCTGTGTGGGGTAATAATGGGGCACTCATATCATATCATATCTGTATGTATTGGGGATCTTCCCCATCAGCCTGCTGGTTCCTCTCCAAGTCATATGACTCTCTGGGGCAGTTTTGGGCTGTGCAGTTCTGGATTCAGCAGGACCCCCTCTCCTCATAGAGATGAAAGTGAAATATTTCTGTCTTTATCTTGGAACACTCAAGGTGGTGAGTGGGCAGAACTGACACACAGATAACAAATACCAGGCTCCCCCGCAGATCTGACAATATAACCCTTTCATTGCAGGAACAGCCAGTATGCCATACACAGCCTGGGAACATCATGTTCTTCTAACTGCAAATTATATTCTCATCCACCTAATCCAATAAACTGCGGTGTACGGGGGGCCAATGAGAAACCTCTGGGGCCCGGTGCAGCACCTGAACAGGGGCCCCAATATCTCTAAAAATGTTGTACTTTCATACAATTTACCAATCTGAATGTTTGTAGATATAAGACCAACCCATACAGATATAAGACAGACCTATACAGATATAGGACCGACCTATACAGATAAAAGGCCGACCCATACAGATATAAGACCGACCCATACAGATATAAGAGAGATCCATACAGATATAATACCAACCCATACAGATAAAAGAGAGACCCAGAGAGATATAATACTGACTCATACAGATATAGGACCGACCCAGACAGATTAAGGAGAGACCCTTACAGATATAAAACTGACCTATACAGACAAAAGAGAGACCCATACAGATATAAGAGAGACCAATACAGATATGAGACCGACCCAGACAGATATAAGACCAACCCATACACATAAAAGAGAGACCCCTACAGATATAAGACAGACCCATATGGATATAAGACCAAGCCATACAGATATAAGAGTAACCCATACAGAACTTAAGACCGACCCATACAGATATGAGACCAACCCAGACAGTAATGAGAGAACCAGATAGATATAAGACCAACCCATACACATAAAAAAGAGACCCATACTGATATAAGACTGACCCATACAGATATAAGATGGATCCATACAGATATAGGTTGGATCTAATTACTGTAACCCTGTGACCGAAGCCTTGGTATTGTTTCTTATTTAATAAAAAGAATTTTGGTGTTCACTTAGCAAGGTGAATTATCACTCTAGAATGGAATTTCACTCAGCTTGGTGAATACAGTGAAAAGGAACCTTGCAGGAAATAACATACAAGAAAATTAAAATTAATAACATTTTCCATTGCTGTATAGTACCTAAGTGAGAAATCCCTGTCAAGGCGATCATTCCCTCTGCTGAGTGAACAGTCTGTATTCCTTTAGTACATCAGTTTTATTCTACTATCTGTAATTTTGTAGTTTTAGCTCCGCCAGCTTGGCTATACGGCATGAAAAATGAGCCTGGGAATCAGGTTTGCCCTTGGAGAAGGTTGTCCCAGTGAAATGGACATTCCGCTGCAGTGATGGGGTGATGGTAACAGGCGCTGTGTAGGTTATCTGAAGATGTGATTGAGGCATCCATGTCAATCTTCTTCATGAAGGGAGTCAGCTGTGTGAATGTCGGGAAAAAGTGGGTTAGCGCTTCCTTTGATTTGATATAATAGATGAGGAACGCTGGACAGAGAGATACAAGCCACTCCGACAGGAACTGAAGTCATTTATAGAGAAACAAAGGCAAAGTATGCAACATAAACCTGCAGAATATACAATATAACCCGCCTGTATATGGGGAAAATTCCGGGTGTAGGGAGCACCCCACACCCAGTCCATACAGATTGTTCAATCAGCTTCTTACAGCATAACAGAAAAAGATTGATAGGAACAAGAGAGCAGCCACCCAGCTCATCACATTTCAAGCTTAACATTAGCTTGACACAGCAAAACATCAAGTAACAGTCTCTTGTGATCCAGGGGTGTGCAATCCTAGGGTAAGGGGGCATCCAATCCCAGGGTAAAGGGGTATACAATCCCAGGGTAAGGGGGATATACAATACCAGGGTAAGGGAGATATATATAATCCCAGGGTAGTGAGGTATACAATCCTAGGGTAAGGGGTATACAGCCCCAGGTTAAGGGGGGTATACAATCCCAGGGGAAGGAGGTTTAAATTCTCAGGGTAGGGGGGATATACAAACCCAGGGTAGAGGGTGATTTACAATCCCAGGGTAAGGTATGATATACAATCTTAGGGTAAGGGGGTATACAACCCCAGGGTAAGGGGGTATACAATCCCAGGGTAAGGAAGGTATACAATCCCAGGGTAAGGGGTATATACAATCCCAGGGGGAGGGGAGTTAAATTCTCATGGTGGGGGGGATATACAAACCCAGGGTAAGGGCAAATTACAATCCCAGTATAAGGGATGATATACAATCCTAGGGTAAGGGGGTTAAACAGTCCCAGGGGGAGGGGGTTTAAATTCTCAAGGTAGGGGGGATATACAAACCCAGGGTAAGGATGATTTACAATCCTAGGGTAAGGGATGATATACAATCCTAGGGTAAGGGGAATTAAAAATTTCAGGGTGAGGGGTGTAAAATCCCAGGGTAAGGGGTGTAAAATCCCAGGGTAAGGGGGATATACATTCCCAGGGTAAGGGGATAAACAATCCCAAGGTAAAGGGATGTACAATCCCAGGAAAAGGGGGACATACAATCCATGAGTAGGAGAGGTGTACAATCCCAGGGTCCCTAAAATGGCCATAACCCAAACCAGGAGGTATGTGCCAACCCTCCAGTACCTATCCCTGGGGGGCTGTGCATTCCCCCAACTCCCTTTCCCTCTGTCTTCACCTAAAAGTTGAAACAGAACCTCAAGATCCCAAAGAAGAGACTTGGGAAAGGGGTTCAGCATTCCAATGCACTTTCCAGGGCTTTGCTGCACCATAAAGATTCCAATCCACCACAGCCTGCTTCTTTCCTTAGGTCTGGTCAGTTAGGGGACTGTCAGCAAGGTAAAGTTCCGTGCTGAAATATGAATTTGCCAGAAATCAAGGGTTTTAGAAAATTTATATAGTAGAGTTATTAGGGGTTTCCTTTCCTTGGCTGATGTACCCAAGGTTTACTTTCCCAAACGTTTCTACAATTTTTCATTGCTTTTTTTTTAGCATTCAGCTAAGATTCAGTTAAGTGACCCATCTGTAGATGGCAGAACAATTTACACACATCCGTCATAACACTGAGCATAAATGGGGTCCCTTTATTCATGAGCATTTCCTGTGGAAAAGATGTCTTTGTCAACATTTGAAATATTTCCCAAGCTATGGTATTAGATGAAATATTTCTCATTGAGTTCAGGACTCCGGGTTGTGTAGTGTAGGAGGACCAAGATATATCAGTGCCTTCAAGCAGATTTAACCAAGGGTCCCTGTGTCCATGGCAGTGCGCTTAGAAGGAAGCTTATGGGGAGGGTTACTGATGTGCTTTGGAAATATACCACTGGAACAGTTAACATTGAAGTGGGGCAAGATGCTTGGTATCATTTCAGCTGATTTCCCATCCAGTTAAGTTGGTCAGAAACCTGTTTGTTTTTTTATGATCCCTGATGTCCCCTAAAACATCATTATATGCTAGCTCAATTATCATTCACCTGAAGGGAGAACCCCTTCTCCAAAGATTATCCTACCCTCTGGACTTGTATTCTCTCTAACATTTTCCCATAAACCAATACATTTACTATTTCCACATATTCACAGAAGTATAAAACATTATTTTTATCCTTCTCATTGTGTGTTTCCTTTAAAACATTTGCATACAGGTGATTGCTAGAGGCACCATCTGGTAGGACCTGGTGTCCCATACATACAATCTAGAGGTTCTTGGCTTTGGGACATGATCCGGTATAAAAGTGTCCCTATACTGCCAGCGTTAGGACCTTCACTGTGATTTTTTTGTATGGTACACAGGTCAGGGTGTGCGGCAGAGACTTTCTGTGCTGAAAATCGAGTATTATTTTAGGGGTGTACACACATGCCTTTTGTACATTTTGTATATTTTTCCCAATAACAGATTTGTTTTGCAATTGAATTGTACAGATTATAGGTCACAATAAATGTGGGAAAATATTTGAAATGATTTATTGTCTTATTTTTTTTACATAAAAACCAGACATTTTTTAAAGGAGTGTGTACACTTTTTATCTGCACTGTATAAAAGTTAAAGATTGTACACTATGTTATATACAGAATGAGTCACATGCCATGAGCCATATACAGTATTGGATGTATCATATAACAGTCATATTTGGAAATAAAAATAGTTACCATTTAAGGTATGAATTGTACACAAACCATATGCAGTATAAAATATACAAAAGCCATACATGGAATAAAAAGTGCACAAGTCTTATAAGGGATGCAGCCTTCACTAGGGGTGTATTACACACATATATGGGATGTGATGTATACTGGATACTGTATATATGGGAAGCAACATACACTAGAGATTTATTTACAGGATGCAATGTACACTAAACATATACCTAACATACCCCACATATGCAACACATGTGGGTGGATTGTTTTGGTTTTCTATTACACAATTCTGAGTACTGGGAATGATAAAAGTCAGAATTACAGCAGAAAAAGCCTCATCCTAATATCTACACACAATTGCCCATCATTGCCCCTTGTAGGAAGCATAAAGGCTAGTCCAGGCAACAAATGCAGTCAGCACCATAATGCTAGCCGAGGAGTCAGAAATGGATGGATTTAGGACCTCCCTTTGCCATTGTCCAGCACAGGGAGTACCCAGAACTTGTTTATTGTCTGCGGTTAGCCCAGTAGGATGTTTGGGTTTTTAAGATTTACCTTTGGTTTTACTGTGGGCCAATCAGTATGGAGAAAAATTTAAGGAAATGAGTCAAAAGAAGTTTGT
The DNA here is from genome assembly GCF_032062135.1 of Pyxicephalus adspersus. Lineage (NCBI taxonomy): Eukaryota > Metazoa > Chordata > Amphibia > Anura > Pyxicephalidae > Pyxicephalus > Pyxicephalus adspersus. The sequence goes on along the minus strand of NC_092865.1, from coordinate 44,110,390 downwards.
AGTAAAGGAGTTTCTCCCCCAAAACATTCATATTTTTCTTCCCAGAGAGTAACAGATAAAATCTGTTTTTAGGAACTGCAAATGTCAGTTTGTTGTCAGCAGTTTTTCTTGCAAGTTACAGATGTGATGGTGGAGACAGCGGCACTCGTTCCCTCCTCAAATTCAATAATTTCACCTCCATAGTGATTAATTAGGTTTATTGTTGATTCCCAACAGGAAGAGAGGAAATAATTTCCTTTCCACTGTTTTCAACATGGTTATTCATTTTTCATAAATCTGTGGAATTTCTGTGTGGTCAGATTGGGATTTTACACATTATTCAGAACCATCAAGTACAATGGCAAATCAACCTGACAATATTTATACCTGGAAGGACACCATGTGGGTTCAAGAGAGGAAATGTGACAAGATACAAAATTATTCTCTTTTAATGGATTAGCAGACTGCGGTTCTGGATGTTGGATAACTGTGTAACCAAACCCTAATACATCAAATTACCATATAATCCAACCTTAACACAGCCTATCCCTATAATACCCAACCCATATATATTTTACCATCCGTATAATCCAACCCTAATACATCATCACCATACAACTCAACCCTAATACATCATATCACCATAATGCCCAACCGTAATGTATTATACATCCATATAACCCAACCCTAATACATCATATCACCATACAATAGAACACTAATACATGATATCACCATACTACTCTACCGTAATATATCATATCACCATATAATCCAATCCTAACATATTATATCATGATATAAAACAATCCCAAATCATCATATCACCATATTACCCAACCCTGATATATTATACCATCCATATAACCCAACCCCAATATGTCATATCATCATATAATCAAGTTCAATTAAAATATATCACCATATGCCAACTAATGAAACATATCACCATATAACCCAACTGAAATAGCACCATAACACCCTACCCTAATATATTAAATCATCAAATAATCCAATCCCGAATCATCACCTCACCTTATAACCCAACTGAAATAAATAATAGCACCATATACCCAACCCTAATATATTATACCATCCATATAACCCTAATACATAATTACCTTACAACTAAACTGTAATACATCAAATCACCATATATTTGAACACTAATATCATTATAATTACGGTATATCATTATAACACCCAACCCTAATATATTATACCACCCATATAACCAAACCCTTATACATACATCATATCACTATATAATCCAGTTCTATTACCATATAACCCTATAAGTAATCCTCATACATTAAACACTATATACCCTTGTACATCCAAGCATAATTCATGCTATAGGTGTTGATGCCTTTTCTTTGGTTCACCCAAGCTACCTCAGGCCTTTTGGTCTCAGGGATTTGATCAGTTGGCTGGATGAGATCTTCTGCTTCACAAGCAATAGTGACTTGAGGGCAACTCAAACTTTCCAACTTCACAGATTGAACTTTTATTGGAATAAATAATTGTACATATCACCCTCATCGAAAAAAACAAAAATGGATCAAGGCTGCCAGTTATTAACATCAGTGACTGCTTCATGGTTTCAGTGAAGATTTTGGTGGTAGGCCAATTTGATAAATTCAATAATTTTACTAAAATTCTGAGTAAAAACATTTGAAATTGCTTTAAAATTGCTGTGTGTATGGTCAGCATAACTCTTTTTTTGCATTTACAGAAAAATGATTGGTTATGTCTGAACTGCCAAACTCAAAGGCTATTGGAGGGAAGCTTAGGAGATGGTCCACCTTCATTCTTACCACCATCCAAGCAAGGTTCACCACGGCACCAGCCAGTAATTACCCCAACAGGATCTCCCAAGCATCCTCCAGGAGCAATATCCACAGGTTCACCAAGACACCAGCCGGCACCAAGCCAGACCGCATCCCCTCTGCACCAGAAAACAGGACCGACTGCATCCCCACAACACCAAGTGGGCATAGCAAGCCAGCAGAAGCCCATTACAGGACATCTTCCAGAACCAGTACAGGAGAAGCGAGCGTCTCAACCCAGCCAACTCAAGAGTTCCGAACAAATTAAAACCTTGTATGGGTCTGAAGAGAAAAAAACCCAAGAGGATACTTCACAATACAGAACTTCTGCAGAGCCTCCAAAGGTGTCAAAGCAGACGGTGCCAAAAAATAAAAGTGTAAGCAGCAAAAAAGAAGCCATTTCCAGGAATGGGAAGTCACCGTCAGAACTTCAAAAAATCAAAGATCAAGAGGTGAGATTCTATTCCAGTTATCTATCACCACATAGCTTAAGGCTGAAATTTCAGGACAAGCAAATATTGTCATAATAGAAATTGAATGAATTGTCTTGAATTTTGCTGTCAGTTGTGTATTTTTCAGATATGTGCAGTCTTCCAGTGTAAAAATTTGCCTCTGTGCTGCTTCTTATAATAAAGACCAGTCCCTGCTGCCCTCTCTCCTCGTGCAGGGTAACTGGTCCTGGATCTGCTTCTCTCTAGTTTTCTGCAGACAGTCAATAGCTAGGGGACATGTTGGGACCTCCCCACATATTAGCTCTCTGTGTGCAGCTCAGTGATGATTGCACTACCCCTGTTGTGTGGTAATTACTGAGTTATTGAGGAATACTTTTACATAAAGGTTTTTTGTGCCTTATGTTCTATTTAAAAGCAAATCTAAACCCAAGAAATAATGTATTATATTTCAGCTTAACAGTTATTAGAGATGGTGACTACAGGACTACAGAACACCCCCTTCTGTTTTCTAGCATAGGAGGGAGGGGGTGTTTCAGAGCTATCTGAAACCAATGTACCCAAAATATTAAAGCACTAATCAACACGCTGTAACTAAACTCTTTCACTGGAATATTTAACAACCAAAAGGGAATGAATAGAGAATTTTGTCCATTCCTAGTTTAATTTACATTCCAGAATGGACAGAAGCTTTGAAATCCCCACCCCAATGACAATACTCAGAAAATCCAGATTACATTCATCAATAATAAGATCACAATCTGGGTCAGTATTTATGTGCCCAATATAGCAGCCTGACACCCCAATGTACTACTACTGATTATACTCACATGCATTATGTGCAGCATGTGTTCAGAAGTTTGGCCAATCCTAGAAGACAATCAGATTTATTTGCATCCTTTGTGCAAGTGAATGACACAGAAATCTTCTGACATCTTTTGAATATTTGAAATGATTAAAGCAAATCTTCAGCCATTTTTTTAATAATTTTAGGAAACCTCTAGATCCTTTTGTGGAGTTGTCATTTGTTTTTTTTTTTGTATAAAGACTTCCCCTCACTTCTTTCCATCAGGATTTGGATTTGAAACACACAAACAGTACTTAAATCAACCGGCTGCTTCTTCTTTACTTCAGGATAATCAGTACTAATATTCGCAAAGACAAATTCATTGATTTACCTATTAGGCATTTGTAATATTTTCTTGCAATGTGTGATTTCCTATTAATTTCTTGGGTTTGTCTGGCATGTGAAGAATCTGACAATTAGGCAACTCCAGCAATTAGGAATGATGAACTGTGTAATTGTTGGTTAAGAAGGAGAATCTGCTGCACGGTTTATCAGGAAATGTCAGATTTAGGTGTCCCTAATCATAATATGAAATAATAAAATGACTTTTAGCCTAAACTTTTTTTTTGTTTTTTCCCCACAGGATGTCAGCAAGCCTTATTCCCATGACTTGTCCCGCAGCCCTCAAAGTCTTAGTGACACCGGATACTCATCTGATGGAGTCTCCAGCTCTCAAAGTGAGATTGCAGGACTGCTACAGCAGGAGGAAGAGAAACTGAACGCAACAGGCATCTCTCAGCGCAGCCCACCAAGCCCATCGGAACTGACCAAGCTGGAGAGCTCTGTCCGGCCCCTACTGGAATCCAAGAGTGACAATGGGAAGGTGTTCCATAGCTTACGTGAAGACCAAAAACAAAAGCAGAGGCCCAAATCGTTGACCATTTCACCTGAAGCATTTGATTCTGATGAGGAATTGGAGGATATACTGGAAGAAGATGAAGACTCTTTAGAATGGGAAAACCAGCGAGACCAAAGAGAGTGCATAGATTCTTCTGATGATTTTGGCAGCAAACTGCGTCATGATTACGTTGAAGACAGCAGTGAAGGTTTTTCCCCTTTACCAACAAGGCAGCCTCAGGGAAACTTCACTGATGAAGAGTTCATGAGGAGGCAGATCTTAGAAATGAGTGCAGAAGAAGACAATCTTGAAGATGATGATGAACAATATAACCATATCAAATACAGTGGTGGTAAAAATGGACACAAAGCAGAGTCAGAAAAATCCAAAAGTATCTCAAAGAGATCTCTTGCCTACAATTCATCTAACATGTATGACGAGAAAGGGAAAGGTATTGAGGGGGAAGAGGAAGATATGACTGCATCCCAAGGTGGACTACGAAGGTTTAAAACAATTGAATTAAACAGCACAAATAACTATAATCGAGACATAGACCTTGACCATGAGACAGACATTAGTTTAGACAGGGAACCTGAATTAGAGATGGAAAGTCTGACAGGATCCCCAGAAGAAAGGTCTAGGGGGGAGTACTCATCTACATTACCTGCAACAACTCCAAGTTACACGAGTGGAACATCGCCCACATCATTATCATCCCTTGAAGAAGATAGTGACAGCAGCCCTAGTCGAAGACAGAGACTAGAGGAGGTAAAGCAACAAAGGAAGGCTCGACATCGTTCACATGGTCCTTTACTGCCTACAATTGAGGACTCTTCAGAAGAAGAAGAATTGCGAGAGGAGGAAGAGCTCCTTAGAGAACAAGAAAAAATGAGAGAAGTAGAGCAACAAAGAATTCGAAGCACTGCACGGAAGACTAAAAGAGACAAGGAAGAACTAAGAGCACAAAGAAGAAGAGAACGATCGAAAACACCACCCAGCAATCTGTCTCCTATTGAAGATGCCTCACCCACTGAAGAAATGAGGCAAGCAGCAGAAATGGAGGAGCTGCACAGGTCTTCTTGTTCAGAATATTCACCATCTATTGACTCCGAGGCAGAGGGATTTGAGATCATGGCTTCTAAGCTCTACAAGTCAGGGAGTGAATATAATTTGCCTACATTTATGTCGCTATACTCGCCAACAGAGAAGACATCTACAGGCTCCATTAACAAACCACTAAAGAGTGCAGAAGAGGTCTATGAAGAAATGATGAGAAAAGCTGAAATGTTTCAGAAACAGCAGCAACCACAACAAAACATGATGTATGGAAACAGTTATCAACAAGTTGGTTATGTGGGCACAGAAAATCAGAACAATTTTGAGTACCAATATATTGATGATTATGGCTATGACAACAGCAGAACTGGCTCTACGCAGAATGATTACCATCTTGACATGTCAACCTCTGGAACAGTGTATGATGAAATTTTACAGACATCTCAGAATATCGCAAGAATGCATCAGTCATCATCAATTGACTTCACCTTACAGGATGATAAGAAGGCAGATGCGTACACTGAAAAGCAATTTCTGAATGCAGAAAATGCTTATAATGAAATGATGAAGCAAGTAAGCGGCCCTCTTACTCCTGGGACAAGTCCGACCCAGCTGTCTGCTCCAGTGTCATTTTCGTCTTCTGAAAGCAGCTCAGGAAGAGTCATACCTGACGTACGTGTTACTCAACACTTCTCTAAAGATGGTCTTGACCAGACAAAACTCCACACTTCTACTGTACCCACCTCAAAGACTATACCATCTACTCACCAGTACAGCAAAGTGTCCACTGCCACCACAGCCACTGCAAGCACGGATGTCTCATCAACTTCTCACAGAAGCTACTCACATACCAGAGGACCTCCTGACTACGCCTCTAGTGAAGAACAATATAGAAATAGAATGACTGCAGATATGAACATATCATCCAGAGATACAGTACAGAATGTGGGAACAACTGTATCGCTGACCTCAAAAGTTATTTCTTTTTTTAAGACATCCAGTCCCCCACTTTCTCCTTCCTCTCCTACACAAAGTCCAACCCACTCATCTCCAAGAATAAGTATGTCAACGGGAAGCAAAAGCACTGCAGAATTTTCATCTCAGACCCAGTCCATCCACAGGACTGATATAAGTGGGCCTTCATCTGGTGGCTCCTCCCCTATGGTAGCTCAGGGGACACAAACACCTGAGCGTACTAGGTCACCTCGCCTTTCTAGGCAGCAATCTTCACAGGAATCTCCATTTATGGTTATTACACTAGCATCAGATTCATCTAGCCAAACCAGACCTAAGAGTGTTAGCTCCTCAACCTCACCAGTCACATCCCCTACTAGATTAAACCGTCAGCAAACCATTCACAACTACAGCCAGACATCAGTTAGTAGTTCACAATCCCAGCAAGAGCAAATGCAGCCCAGTTACAGTAAGGCGCACACAGTTATAGAAAGAGTTCCTAATTTGGCAATGCACTCAGTTTCTAAAGGACAACAACCCACAATGGTAGATAGTTCATCCAACACTTATAATTGGGGTTCTTTGCCTCCTGAAAATATTTCCTTATGTAGGATTTCTTCTGTACCTGGAACCTCTAGGGTTGAACCTGGTCCAAAGCCTAGTAGTAGTGCTGTTGATTTACGAACTGCGATGAAGACTGCACCAGTCATTATGACTGACCAAGGCATGGACCTTACATCTTTGGCTACAGAATCAAGGCGATACTCTCTAACAATGGATCAATCTCCAACACGACAAACTACAGCTGTGCAGCCACTAATTGTGAATTTAAATGCCCAAGAACAGTCACACGCTGTTATTGGCACAACCACAACTGTCAGCATAAGTGTTTCAACCTCCATGATTGTATCACAGCCAAAGCAGCCCGTAGTGTATGGGGATCCCTTTCAGAATAGGGTGGACTTTGGTCAGGGCACTGGAAGCGCAGTGTGCCTGACACAAGTTAGGCAGATAGAACAAACAGCACAGCCTGGCATGAGGGCAGGAGTGATTAGTGCTGGCACTGCAGCACCTGTCGGAAAGCCAGAAGATATTAGCTCTATGCAGAAAGACATATTTGCTAGATATAATCTTCCAAGTCAGGTAACATCGGCGGTTAAACGTGATATCATTTCACAGACCGGTAATGTTCAGAACATTGCTAACATTAGCGCAATGCCCAGGCAATATCACCAGGAGCAGGCAATGGGTTTTACTGAAGAGTATAAGGGAACTCCAGAGCCTAAAGTACAACATCCACAGGTGAATATTGCTGGAGCCCAGCCTCACACCATGATGGTACAACTTGATGAGATGGCATCTAACACAGTTACTAAGCTTGTGAAAGAAGAACAGCCATCAAATGCTTTAGACCTAACAAACATGAAACCTGAGAGCCAGGTGGTGTGCTGTGATGTGGTCTACAAGTTCCCTTTTGGTGGAAGTTGTGCCGGTGCATATAACCCTAAAATAGCAGACAAAAGTGCAGAATCAGCTCAAGTGGTCAGGCCTGGGGGTCAGTTCTTTGGGCAAAAAGAACAAGAGCTTCCTGATAACTATCATTATAGAGAGTCCAAAACTATGCCTCAGGTACAACAAGCACCTGCCACACCCACTCAGAATGTATATGAAGAACAAAAATTTTATGCTTATCCTGCAGGAAGGCTGCATTCCTCTATGTCAGAGACCAATCTCTCAGACATCAGTTTATATCATCCTTACCTTGCCGCTGGTGGAGACAGTGCAATGGATTTAACTACTATGAAAAGCTCCTACAGCATGAATTTCTCAGATGGAAATTACCTAAACCAGGGAATGCAGTACGGCTCCTTTACAGACTTACGCCAACCCACTGATTTATTTAATAGCTCGTTACCTATGAGACGGTACAGTTCAATGTCTAATATTTATTCTGACTACAGATATTCCTCTAGAGACCTGTCTAACTTTCAGGAGTCTAGCCTTGCTCACTATAGTGCAACAACAGCTAGAGAGATAAGCAGGATGTGTGCAGCCCTAAATTCTATGGATCAATATGGGGGTCGACATACAAACAGTGCAGATATTCTGCAGTATGGTCCTAGCACAATAGGGGCAGGGCCCGCTGCAAACATGGCGCCAAGTCAGCAAGGACTTACGCAAATTAGGCAAAACATGATGTATGCTCCCCATTTCCCAGAAACTCGGCAAGGCTTTGGGGGTTTAGGACAGTATAATGTTGCTGGTACCAGGTCTGGATCTATTAGACAAATGTACCCATCTCCTGCCACTGTTAGAGCTGCTGATGGCATGATTTACTCGACAATAAATACGCCCATTGCTTCCACTCTTCCAATCACTACACAGCCAGCATCTGTACTTCGGCCAATGATAAGAGGTTTGTACAGACCATATGGCCCAGGGAACATCACAGCTGTACCGCTTGCCAGCCTGACTAGGGTGCCTCTTGTTGCTCCAAGAATGGCACTAGGAACGCAATCAGTGTATCGTTATCCTGGAGTAAGTAGATTTCCACCTGCTTCCACAGTATCAGTGATCGAGGCTCCTGTTTATTTGGGAAAATCTGCTAACACTTTTGCAACAACAACTACAACTTGTACAGTTACTACAAGTACAGTGTCATCTCTCCCTATTTCAACAACACCTACAACCGCAGTAGTAGCCTCAACTGTACGTTCAGAATCTGCCACTGCAGCCACATCCAATGAGCATCCTACAGCTTCCTCTGCAATACAGGGGGCTCCTAAAGATGCTGTACAGCAGTCTGCCAGTCAGAAGTCAGCTACAGAAAGCCAGTCAACTAGGGCAGCTCCTAAAGTCACAATTGACAAAGATGAGAAAGAAGAGGAGCGACAGAGGAAACAGCAAGAACACATTCTTCAGATTGAAAGAGAAAGAGTGGAATTAGAAGCTTTAAGACAAATGCGTTTACATGAAGAGCTAGAAAGGGAGCGCTTAGAACTGCAACGACACAGAGAAAAAGAACAGATGCTTGTCCAGAGAGAGCTGCAAGAGTTGCAATCCATCAAGCACCAGGTTTTGCAGCAGCAGCAAGAAGAGCGCCAAGCACAGTTCGCTTTACAGCGTGAGCAGCTGGCTCAGCAAAGGCTACAGCTTGAACAAATTCAGCAGCTGCAGCAGCAACTTCAGCAACAATTGGAGGAACAGAAGAGACAAAAGGCTGCACCGCCTCCAGCAAATGAGCAACCAGCAAGACTACCAGCCCAAACAGCAGCTGAAATTGCAATCGAAATGCAAAGAACCTTGGCACAAAGTGGGCAGTATTGGCCACCAATAAACCCTCCTTTTATTGCTGTGGCACCTACTGTGACAGATGTTCAAGGACAACCGCGGTACCCTGGACCTCAGAGGCCACTAACTAATTCTGCTTCTGAGATGTCTCTTCAAACAGATGAGCAGTGGGAACTGAACAGAACCATTAAGAAGAGGAACTCCATGCCAAGACTAAGAGATGCTTACAACACTGATGACAGTCATGAACCATATATTGTGAAGAAGATAACGGACAGCAGTGTCCAAACCGATGATGAAGATGGGGAAGAGAGATTTTACATGTCACGACGACGCAGAACAAAAAGAAGCACTGACTGCAGTGTTCAGACTGATGATGAAGACAATGCAGACTGGGAGCAGCCAGTCCGAAGACGTAGGTCCAGGTTTTCACGCCATTCTGATTCCAGTTCAGACAGCAAGCATGATTCCAAAGGAACATCAAGCATTGCCATCCAGACCATCAGTGATTGTTCAGTGCAAACAGAGCCAGATCAACTTCAGAGAGTCTCCCCATCCATACATATTTCTACCCCAGATCCCAAAGTGGAGATTGTAAAATATATATCTGCTCCAGAGAAGACAATTCGAGGTGAGAGCCTAGCTTGCCAAACAGAACCAGAAACTCAGTCCCATGGCATTGTGGTACCACAGTTAAGTGTTCCTACAACAATAATGCCTTATTCCTCTCATATCCAGACTGGAACATCTGGGCCCTTAGATTCTAATATGGTAAGGCAACAAGGAGTAGCAAAGTTTGAAAAGAAGAAACCTGACCCACTGGAGATCGGCTACCAGTCACATCTTCCCACAGACACACTCTCTCAGTTAGTTCACAGACAGCCTCCTAAGTCCCCCCAAGTCCTCTATTCACCAGTGTCTCCACTTTCACCTCACAGACTTCTGGAGTCTACATTTGCTTCTAGTGAAAGACTCAACAAAGCTCACGTCACTCCACAGAAACATTTTACAGCGGAAACCACCCAACGGCAGCAGATACTTCCCCGTCCAATTAAAAGCATGCAAAGATCCTTGTCAGATCCAAAACCCATCAGCCCCACTTCTGAGGAGTCCGCCAAGGACAGATTCTCTATATATCAGCAACATTTACTGCAAGGTGCCCAGGTAAGAGGTGTTCTGTACTATCCAGCATAACATTACACTGACATTCTGTAGACACAAACATCAAACATATTTCCATTATGGTGTAATGCTATGTGCAGAGTTTTACTGCATTTTCTAAATATACGTGTGAGAATTTGAATTTGCCCTTTCAGAGTCTCCTTTAGACTGTTGAGTATTTGTTCAGATTCCTGTAAATATCAGATAGCCAGATACATATTGCCTTTTTAAACTCACAAGATTACATAATTAATACTTATTTTTTTGCCAATACAGTCAGAGTACATTTATAACCCTAAATATATGGATAATTGCTGACAGCCTACACAGACCACAGAGAGATTTTTTCTCTGTTTAAGCTTTTCTGAGGGAGTTGGAGCAAAAGGAGCCAAGCTTAAACCAGAGTGGACAACAATGTAAATAATTAAATGGATAAAACGTATTTCCTGGTGGAAAGAAAAGTATAATATTTTGATAATTGTTGCCTCTGCCACTCATTATCAGGTTTGGAGGATCCTTTGGGATCGTTTTGCTAGGTAGGCCAATAGTCTTCCCAGTCTGATTCACTTCTCTTATACAATCAGATTGAGTTATTCTTTATCGTTTAGAACCTCTTGCTTAAGGCAGTAAGCTTTGGGATGTGGTTATCCTACTCCTAGTGACTTTGAAACCAATATATAACATAAAGTTTCTAAACAACACTATTTGGTTTTCCATCAGTAAAAAGATTTTTCAGGTAATCTGTCAGCAGTGTTTAACTTATTTTTAGTTTTTTCAATTCAATAATTCAAATACCTTTGATACAGGTGAAGTCACCCACTTAATTTTATATTTTGTAGACTATACTTAGCTTATTGTTAACTGTGTATACCTTGGCAGTCTACAAATGTATTTTATTCATTGTAGATTTCAGCTTTCCAGCCAAATACTTTGACACGCAAAGTGAAGCGAACTCTACCCAGTCCTCCTCCTGATGAAGCTCATCTTCCTCTCACCACAAGTCAGGCGCACACCCAAATTTACATGCCAAACCTTACGCAGAAGATGACAGGAGGGCAAGCAATTCAGCTGCCAAAAGTTGGTTTTATGAAAACTCTTGACCATGACCTGAAGATTGTGGAGCAAGAATCAACAAAACTCCGCAAGCAACAAGCAGAGCTGGAAGAAGAAGAGAAAGAGATTGATGCAAAACTGAAATATCTAGAGCTTGGTATCACTCAGAGGAAGGAGTCTCTGGTGAAAGATAGGAGAGATGTCACCTTTCTTAGATCTATGGGCGAGAATAGGGATTACATGTCAGACAGTGAACTTAACAATATTCGCATTTCTGGTTATGACAGCAACAACCTATTGAACAGGACAGGCCCTGCCCCTCAATATTCAGAGTTACAAAATTCACAGCAGTTTCAGACATCATCTTCCTCTTTCATATCTAACACTTATCAGCACACTATCAGCCAGACAGCCCCAGTTACTTCTTCTATCCAACACACCAGATTTGAGCAACCCCAATATCCTGTGTCTAGTAATGGTCCATCTCAAAATAGCTTTCAGACTCAAATACCAAGCTATACCACACAAAGTTCATATCAGACTCACAACATTGCACCGGCAACAAGCTATCAAACAGATTTAGGCCTTCAAAATCATACAGGTTTCCGACCACCAAATCCTAATTATCAAGCCCAAACCACCTATGCTAATCAAACACCATTACAAAGTACCCTAAACTCAGGTTTTCCACCACAAACAGACACTCATAGCACCCACCAAAAGCCAAGGCAAACGTCTCTGGCTGACTTAGAACACAAAGTTCCTACAAATTATGAAGTAATTGCAAATCATGCTGTGGCTATATCCTCGACAACTCCAGATACAGCCTTTAGTAGCACAACCTCAGCCAGCGCTTTTGATCAGTACAAGGCAGGCGATGCAAGGCAAACTGAGAGAGGTAATGGAGCGGAAAGCCCCTCAAACAGTTACACATCTGACTCTCTTTACACAAATCTGGAACAAAATATCCCCCGTAACTATGTAATGATTGATGATATTAGTGAACTGACTAAAGAAAACCCACCGGTATCTGAAAGCCAAAAAGTTGAACCTTCTTCTCAACCTCTTCAGCACAATAACAATGGCCGTCACATGAAGGAGAAAAACGGTCACATGGAAAATGATAACTTAAACAAACAATGTTGTTATTCTAGAGCAGAGGAAGAGTCAGAAGAGGATGTATATGATCACCACGGTTCTGATTTTCGTGGAAGAAACAGCTGTCAACGTAGCAGTGATGGCAACGGTCGAGATTCTGTTAGTGGCTCCTATTACTATGTAGATAATGATTCTCGACACTCGTCACGGCTAGATAAACATGGTTCTAATATGAGTATGCCAAAGCATCCTTCCAAAAATTTAGCTCCAGCTGTTGTGTCATCCAAGCGCAGCAAGCACAGAAAACAAGGAATGGAACAGAAAATTTCCAAATTTTCTCCAATTGAGGAAGCTAAAGATGTAGAATCTGATCTGGCAGCTTCCTATCCAGTGACCACAACTATGAGCAATAGCAGTACTGTGTCTTCAAGAGCAAAAAAACTTCAGGATGAGATAACTTATGGCCTGAAGAAAAATGTGTACGAGCAGCAAAAATATTATGGAATTTCTAATAGAGACATGGTAGAAGAAGATGATAGAATTTACAATACTGGAAGCCGATCAAGGTCGGCATCCAGTTATGGGCTGGAAAAATCAAGTCGTGATTCAGGAAACAGGAGCAAATCCTATGAAAGGGACTCATCTGACAGATATCATAAATCAAGCTCTAAACCTTCCACACTCACTATGAGTCAAAGTCGAGGAAGAGCTCCAATGCGATCACAGGCTTCAGAGGAAGAAAGTCCTGTCAGCCCGCTGGGAAAGTCTGTGTCTCGTTCAGGTGGTGGAATTACCCAGTCTACAGTGGAGAGTTGTCCCCAGTTCTGTTCCAGCCACTCACTGCCTGACGTACAAGAACATGTAAAGGAAGTGCCAAGAAACCATACATACAAACAAGAAGAAAATTACATGATGGACGATTCACACTGTGTTGTGTCAGACAGTGAAGGTAAACACTATATATGTTGAGATCTCAGCATGCTGGAGATGAGCGCCTCTTTTATTGTCTCATGCAGTTAATAGATTTACCTTCATTTTGAATTTGCATGATGTGCCTTTCTTATTCATCTTATTTTTGTGTCAGCATGGTGCTGTTCAGCAGTTTCATTTGTGTTTTTCTGTTTCATGTCGTTGATCCTGGTACATCTTAATATTTTATTATGTCAGAATCAGTTGATGCTTTTTTGGTGTTTTTCCAACACTCTTGCATGTTGTCAGCTTCTTCCTGTCCATTTGTTGCATGGCTTCAGTCTATCCACACGTCACCATTGGCCACAACAGCTGACCGTGATTTGTTTTTGGTTTCCAAAGCCTATCATTTGGGTCAGGAGGAAACAGATTGGTTTGATAAGCCAAGGGAAGCTCGTTCAGAGCGGTCAAGGTATCATAGCAGCCACACTTCGTCCCAGAAGAAAATTCCAGTTAAACATACTTATCATGATTACGATGAACCTCCAGAGGAAGATATGTGGCAACATGATGACTATTCTCAGCCTCGCCATTCATCTTCTAAGGAGCATAGACATCACGGAGATCCTGGAAGACATTCTTCTTCTTCTCGTCATATCGATGAACAGACAAGGCGATCATCTAAACAACACACCAGGGACCAAGGTCGTAATGAATCACGATCACATTCCCAACCAACATCATCTTTGAAGAAATCACAGCAGTCAGAATCAAGGTCACAAGCTGGATACCCACCAAGTTCTTCTGAATATTCACAGCAGTCCAGACAATCATCCAGTTATCACCATAGTTCAGAATCCCAGAAGTCCCAACGACAAACTCAGATATCGCAACAACAGAAGGTAGATTCTCACCATCAGATTCCACAGCAAACTAAACAGTCTCAGCCAGGCCAGCAGCAACAGACAAGGCAGCAGCAGTCTCAGCAGCAAAGTTCTAGACAACAGCAACAGATAGCTCCATCTCAACAATCTTCTCATCAGCCAAGCTCACATCAGACATCTCACCAACCATCTTCACACCAAGCACATCCTCAGTCTCAGCATCAACAAGGTCTGTCTCAACCTACAAAAGTACAGGGACAACAGCAGCAGCAGCAACAACAGTCTGCAGGCCAAGGTCCCCCAGCTTCTCGACAACAGCAACAACAACAACAGCCACAGGGGGGTCAAAGTCAGACACCCCCAAGAACACAACAGCAGCAGCCACAACAAGCAGTAAAACAGACTCAACAGACCTTGCAGACCAGCGCTCCATCCACAGTGCCAGTAAGTGAAACCAACTACTTTTACTATGAATATCACCCATAAATGAGAAAAAAAAAATATCAGAAAGGAAAAAACATCTCTTAAGAACATCAGGGCAGGTTTTATAAAAGCACCAGAATGCAGGAACCAGAAAATCTGTGCCTATAGTAAAGTCCCATTCTGTACTTTCAGTAAATTACCTTTATATAACCCAAACTGTTTGGATTGAGTAGGGAAGGGTTATATCCTGTTTTGTTGTCTCCCCATTGGGTAAATTTGTCCTGAAGATGCCTCAGTAAATATTTACATAGTGAAAATTTTCTTTTTTGGACAGTTGTCATTCAGCGTCTCCATTGGAGGATTTTCCTTCACCTTTTTCTGATGACAACTTTAAAATAAAGAATTTCACGTCACCTTTTGTCTTGGTTTCAAGGACCATAAGGGGGTGAATCTCCCCAAAGGGGGGAAGACAGCACTAATAAGGTTCTAACCCAACACAGGGTTATAGGTTTTTAATATACAGGTATCATCCAGGCCTGATAGCTGTGTATGGGTCACTGCCAAAGTTCCAACCCACAGACAGGCTGAATCAAGTACTAGATCGTGTGGATACCCAGGTGTCACAGTGCTGCCCGAGGAGTCGCTGAACCCAATGGTGACCCATTGAGCTAATTGTATGATAGAAAAGGTGTTAGCCTTTTAAGGGGAAAAAGAGCCTACATGCACCCACCAGATCACCTCAGCAGAAATGGTGAACTTTGTTTGTGGTCTTTGGAACACCAATGTAGATGTCATTGACCAAGGAAAAGAGCAGACCATATCTAATCTGAAACCAAAACAAAGGTAAGCGCAGGCACCAAACAAGCAAAGTCAGGAACTCACCATAGTTATCATAGGGTTTCAGGAATCACAGGGACTGGGGACTGGCACAGAGGGCACTGAAGGTGCAGGAATGCAGTTACCGGTAGGTACCAACATCAGGGGGTACAGCTAAAGCATGTGTTGCCAAGCCATGCATCATTTTGCAAGTCAGGAAGTCTTCCTCCTGATCCCAGGACAGGAAGTATAACCTTAATAGCACTGACAATTAGAAAAACATGGCTGACAGTAGTGGATATAATCAGAATTGTTCTGATTTTTGTTTGCATAGCAGACAACATTGTAGAGATTGATGAACACAGATTAGGGATACTATAACAGGAATGTAGTGATGTGGTACATATGGTACAATATAATACAAATAGGATCAGGGAGTGCAAACTACTGAATGTCAAAGAAAATTTTAAGGAGTTTGGCTTGGAGAATAAATGTTTAGCTTTGTACTGATTTATTCACGTCACCTATAGACCAAAAGCCTGAAAGACTCAGCACAGGTGAGAAGGTGATTGTATGTATTTTTCCTAAACATGATAATTAAATATCATTCCTATATATATAAACATTCCTGTAATGCCTTAATAGCGTATTAAGATTATCAGAGTCAGCTAGACAGGGAGTAACTTCAATACTTTATGATTAATATCTGTATGTCAAAATTTGATAAGCATTTTACTTAAATATATTTTTCTTCCAGCCAAAAGCTGAGCCAGTGGACAGTGCTAAGCCTGCAGCAAAACCAACTCCTCAGCCTGTAAGGGGACCACAGGCTCCGGCACCAGCTGCAGGTAAGTTAATGGTGCAATGTAAAGGGATTGCAAATATAATTCTGTTACAGGTAAAACATTTTTTTTTAAGGTCACTTCCGGGTCATTCCATTGATTGTCCATTCGTTATCATATAAAGCTTGACACCTTCCAGTATTTCATGAAGAAGAGAGGTGAATGTGGTGCCTTCTACACTGTCCGTCTATATGTCTTTTTTTCTCAGGTATAAAAATTGGCCAGAAGCCGATGGCAACACCTGGAGGAGCAACACAAGGACAGTCTGGACCTGAAGGGGAGAGCATGTTCTCCAAAATTCTTCCTGGAGGTGCAGCTGAACAAGCAGGCAAACTTACTGAAGGTAAAGCAGGGGAGGGAGACATTGGTGTGCTGGTTGTATGTGGATTTAGGCTAAACTACAGGCAGACTGAAAAGACTCCATTTAAACCTATTACATATTTATTACCAATCACAATTACCTGCAGCCATCTGACCATGCTAAAAGGTAGGCAGAGAGATCACTTCATGTGAGCAGGATGGGGCAGGACTTTATTTCTTAGCTGCTTTGTAATCTGTAGTCCAGGACCTGACTGTACTGCCTACCAAGGGTCATTAAATCACAAAATTAATTCAGTAACCAAATCAGCCTCAGCGGAGGTGAAAGTCTGTCCAAATGCATAGATTCCAGCTCAGGCTGAGCCTCCGAAATAACATGAGATATATGTAGCACAAACCATTATTTTGTGGAACATTTACATGCTTTCACTTATTTTTTTCCAGCGGTGTCTGCTTTCGGCAAGAAATTCTCATCATTTTGGTAAAAGAGCTCTGTAAGGTGAGTTAGAGGTTTGTCAAGGTATTGTAAGCTCTTATAGAGGAGGTGATTTGGATGTCTGTATACCAGCACTGTCTGTAAATTAATGTGTGGGAGGGGTCCTGAATGGGGTATAGATGGTGGATAATGGTTTGGGAAATGGTGGATAATGGGTTATAAAATTATGGGTATTGGTTTATTGCTTTCGGCACTGAAAGCTTTGCCATATAACACTCTAATAATAATATTATTATATTATAATTCTAATTATAATATAATTATAATTATAATAAGAATATAACTCTAATAATAATCTGTACAAACCTCGACCCTGGGCAGCAGAGGCTGAACCTCTCACAGGTAAAAAAATTTTATCTCATCATTGTGCTGAAAGCGATTCCCGCACTTTGCCCTATAGCAGCTGCACAATACAGGGACCATTGGGGTAGAGAATTTCATGGCTGTGTCTTTTGTCTCCATCATGTATTTTAATGATGACTTATCCATTTTGTTCTGTCTCCTATACTACATAGTGGAGATCCTGCAATGAAGACATATGAAGGCCCCACATATCTGCAGCACTGAACTCTGGGTATAAAAGTGAGTATTTTCCTCTATGTATACAGTAGAATGATTGTGAAAAGAGTTGGGGTGAATTCAGGTTGCTGTACGGTTCAAAGATTATTACTAGAATGATAGAAGGGATGACTGGAGGTTTAGTTGGCAACAGGTTTAATATTGGATAGAATGGAGCTCATCTGACTTCTTCGTCCCTTCTTATGTCACTGCAGCTCTATTCATCTATAATTACAGTAAAAGCTGAGTAATGAGAGGGAAAGTGACGTCTGTAGTGATTAAGGTGCAGAAACATATAAAGAAAATGTCTAATCACCTTTAGAAGATGAATTGTATTTTTATAAGATAAATACTCACCATGAAAAGATCCCCCAATGACAGCGAGTTCCCGGGTATTGTCCGAGCGCTGTGGTTTTGTGTTACTTCTCTGTGATCACCAGTTAATTTTTTTCCCCTGTACTTTGATGTTTGTTATACACACTTTGTGGCTGAGAAGGAATAACTTCTTCTCTCTCTTTTTCAGTCTATGAAAGGAAATAATTCTCCTAATGGTGACCCCTGAACAAGTATTGGAGGCCCTTTGTGTGACGCATCAGAGACCTAATAGGAGATTATAAATGAAATATATGAACAAATGTTTCTTCTGTAAGGGGGGCCAGGACACTGGGAGGTAATTCCTTTTCCACGGGAAGCAGATTTCACCTGTTCTCTGGTTGATCTTATACTCGGAGTTCTGTTTTTTTATGTCCTTCATGATCTCCACTAAAGAGTTTTGATATGAGGGCTCCACATCTCCAACAGCATTCCATTCCCAACCACTGGTAAGATTCTCTGCTCCCGCTCTGTCCAAGGGCCATAAAACCAAATCTAAGGCGCCAGGCGTCTTCATACAGACAAGCAAGGACCTAGCACTGTTCATTCTTGTGAAACCCGAGGCCATAGGACTCTGAGAGGCAGTGTGTGGACTGGCTGAGCTCCATCTCGGCCAGACATTTCTGTCAGCGATCAGTAAGCCATCAATGAGCCATTGCAATGGCAAAACCCATGTCTGTATCTTTGATTTCTTTTTATTTCAAAGCAGCCTTAACCATTCCAGATTCACAGACTCATATACCTCATATTTATTTTGCTCTTCACCTCATTATTTTTATTTCTTGATTTTTGTATGTATCTCTTTGTGATCTGATTAGCACATAGGGTATCTCTAGAAGCAATAGAGAGCAGTCAAAGAGCACAAAATACTAAATGAGGGGAGGAGAGGCTGTGATCCTCGTCTTCTTTTTTCTATTGACTGTGCAATTCCAGTTTTAAGCCATCGCCAGCCGGCAAGTTCAAAGAGATGAGACTGCCTTTAATGGAAGAGCCTGGTACTTCTGCCGCATGTTTCCTTCTACATTTCCCTGAACTGCTCCAGTATTGTAAAGTCGCTCTTGTGTCTGCTTTTGGTTGGGCGATTCCCTGCCATGTTCAGCATGCTCTAAGCTGACCGTCTCCTGCTCATCGGCGCTTCCATTCATTTTGGGTTGCGGCAACTGATTATCATGTCTGATTGTCTATGCAACAAATTTTGGGAGGGGGGAGGGTGAAACCGTGTTCATATCTAAGAACATTTCAATGTTATGTATATGGATTTATTTATAATATGTGCTATTGAGATGTTTCTAATAATGCCCTGTGTGTATGATGTTAGTGGCATGTTTGACCTCTCCCAGGACTTTGCCAAAGGCTTGTAGCCATATAGCCTGTACAATGTCTCTCGTCATAATGCATGGCTAGCAATTCTTGTATTTGCACGGTTTCATCTCATTTATTGCAGGTTTTTTTTGACACTTTTCCCGATTTCCTTGTCCAGCATTCTGTGCTCGTGGTGTAATTTTGGGGAGAAGGTTAATGAACTGTTCAAGCCAGGAGATAACTTCCTGAGCGCCTCCCTTTCCTCGATAACTCCATACGATGTTTGGGGTCTGGTGGGTATTGTATGTAATCACATGACTACAAAACCAGGTGGCCACTTATCAGCCCTGAAAATGGCGCTCCACCCAGCTGACCTTCTGTCCCCAATGTTCAGAATGTTTCTGTCTTTTTTGGTATTCTCATTCATATCAGGAGCACAATGTGCAGGAAGAAATTCCTGGAGGGATTTGGATGATAGAAGCTTTTTCTGGGAGGGTTGGCATATGGAAGTACATCAGTCTCTGATGGGGGATTGTAACCACAAGAGCTGCTCCAGCTGTCAAATGTGCATTCAGAAGACATATATTCCTCCATTATTCCTCTGGTTTGCTTCGTGTAGATATTAAAGGGGAGAGGGATGATAAGAATTTGGATATTTCAGGGGGGAGGGGGGTGACACCACTCCTGGAATGCGCACAGATCCAATCCATTTGGGGACATTTTGCAGTGTGTATAATCGGTTCTGTCCGCTGTTTCTGAGGCCACCATTGTATATAAATGTACAGTGTGTAAATGTTCCGGTGTTATTATAAGTGAATCAAATAAAAGAAGGAAAAATAATACAAAAAAGCAATTGTACAATCCAGCATGACAACCAATAGCCATGCGTGCTGTTGTCAGCGTTCTTATTGCTCCATCTGCCAACCTTTATGTGTACAAAGAAAGATATATTCATATGAAGAGATATTATATCATGGCCGACTCTCCGCAACCGCAGGGCGGGCATCACCCGGAACCTTCCGCGGCACGCGCCATTACTTCTCCGGGTGGAGTCAATGCCCTCCATATTGGTTTGGTTGGGTGGGGGAGGGGGGAGAGGAAAGTTATATATAAATAAATTCTATTTAAAAATATAAAACAAGTTTACAGTTTGTGCAATGAGCTGAACCCTCGATATGACAAGTGTACTTTGTGTCTGTCCTGCTCTAGTATCTGAATGTGTCACCCCATGTATTGTGTACCCCAAACACCCCAACAGATACTTCTGTGACCCCAAAATAAAGAGGAATTGATATGACTCGGCTCATTTCTTCAGTGTTCCTAGTGAGGTTCAGCATTCAACTCCCCCCTCCCAAAGACAGGGGAAACGGTGCCACCCTATTCCTTGTACATGGGGAGGTGTACATCAAGTGGCGGGTATACATCATATAGGGGACAGGGTAAACATAAGTTGGGGGTGTACATGGGAGGGTATATCAGGGGAGTTAGAAAATTGATTACCAGTATGGAGTGGTTGGGCTCTATAAGCCCCGATATTACCAGGTAAGGTGGAATCGTCATTGTTAACATGATGGAAGAAACATTTTTATTTTGGGATCTCGAGCAGAAATCCACCACCTACAACAACCCATTGGTTGGTGCAAATCTTGTTACATCTGAAAGCAGAAATCTCTCTTCCTCCTCCATGCAGGCCTATTTGGGGACACAAAATCCATTATTGGTCCCATCCCAAGACAGCACAATGTGGCCTAATTACTAGTTTGGTCTGTTCACTCAGCACAAGGAAAGAAGTGAAGCTCTGCTGACTTCAGCTGTCTAATCACATGCAAGGAAAGATCTTGGTGTTTTACATCCTTTGTGAATGATTTTCACCACATTCACTAACAATTCCACACAGAGTGATAATTCACTTTACTGGGTGAACAGTCTGAACTTGGGGGAGTGGAATGGCAGGTCACATGACAGCTGGAAGGAAAAGGTAAAGCTGTGCTAAGTGTTAGGGTTCACTTACTTATCAGGAGGTGTGTACAAAGGGGGGGGGGGGGGTACATGGAGAAAATAGAATGTCAGCTGCTTGGATCATACACAGATCACAATTGTAGAGGACGGACCCTGGGGAATCTGAAATCTGATTTGTTGCAAGATTCACTCATTCAATCATTAAAGATTCTTCCAGTTCTTCATGAATGGGGGAAGGGGAAGCACTGACCAATGGCATACATTTGGCCCTCTAATCAGGTAAAAGTCATTCCAGGAGGGGGAAATTTCAATATGGCGCTCTCTCCAATAAAACAGCACTCCCCCTGGTAACATGGAACTCTCCCCGTTGATTACATATTTAATACGTTTCGTTGTACAAGTCACTTTAGTCACTCATTTAGATATGTAATTCTTCTATAATTTTTACTGAAAGCTGTTCCCCTTCACAGACATTTACAGACTTGGAAAATCCATCAAATAAAGGTGCCGGAGCTCCATTCTGGTGCGTTCAATAGGAAAAAAAACCCTGCATCTGCCCGGTTATCACTAAATGATGAATTTGATGAAATGTTTCCAGGGCTGCTGCTGACTCCACCAAGTGTGAATCCAGAATGTTCATGTCTGGGCAGAGTGCTCTTTTATAAATGATCTTTTCTTGGTGGAGTCAATATATATAAAATATTCACACAAAATTTCTCATACCCGGTCCCGAGGAACACGCATGTACCTCACCACACATACATGACTCGGGTCACCTTGAATTCTGCACACAATCTTCTCTGATTCCCTCTGAAGACACAAAAATTGATTTCCTCTTTGATTTCTGTGTGTGGAGTCTGCGGAGTGCCGCCAGTGACACCGGGGACATCCACAGCCTTCATCATCCTCAGCAGCCAATGATATAAAATTCTGTTCTCAGCATTACATTGGCTGAAGGAAATATAATAACACAACAATGGCAAATCCTGCTGTGTGATTTATGTGGGTGACATATTGGGGCAGAACTCCAGATAAACATCTGAACACACACAGCAAATACAAATCAAAGCTCTGCAGCTGGCCAATGGCTTTGTGTCCCTGCCCATCCGGTCCTGTGATTTACACAGCTCTGTCTGAC
This sequence comes from Pyxicephalus adspersus, assembly GCF_032062135.1. NCBI lineage: Eukaryota > Metazoa > Chordata > Amphibia > Anura > Pyxicephalidae > Pyxicephalus > Pyxicephalus adspersus. The sequence continues at coordinate 44,087,818 of NC_092865.1, read as the reverse complement.
AAAGCACAAAACCTGATTTTCTTTGATACAGTTGGGTCACAATTATAGGTCTTGTCCTTCCCTCAGGCCGTGATTGGACAGTGAAGAAGCAATAGACCAATAAACTTTTTTATATGTTCTCTTTTAGCACATGAGCACTGCAGGCCACCACCATCTTCCTCCAGTCTGAGCTCTGCTTAACAGAAATGAGAAAATAAGATATCAAATTGAGGTACTTCCTGCTCATATCTGATAAAATATCGGTAATGATGGAGATGAATGCAGAGTGGCGCTGACATAAATATCTAATGATGGGTGACACCACTCACCAACACAATCATTGGGTGGACCAAGTGCTGAGGGTACTGGAGGCATCTGCAGATCCCCACACTGCTCTTCATACAACTTCCAACAAAGAGCTGCAGATAGTTAAAAGTCAATGGCTGAGCCAGGAGCTCATTCACCCCCAAGATGTTACACCACTCGACATCATGGTTATGACAATGATGATGATGGTGACGATGAGGATGATGATGATGAATATGTTGATTGAAGATGAGGGTGATGGTGGTAACAATGGTGGTGATGGTGATGATGGTGAAACTGATGATGATTGAGGAGGAAGAGGATGATGATGAATATAGTGATAATGATGGGGGTGATGATGATGATAGTGAAGTTGATGATGATGATGGTGGTTGAGGATGAAGATGATGATGGTGATGGTTGTGATGATGAATATGGTGATGATGATGAAGGATGAAAATGATTTTATTCTGCAGGAAATTTGCCTTCTGCTGGTTTGAAACAATATAATAATTAATTTATGATTCTCTGCTGCCCTCTCGTGTCACTATATGCAACTACATCCTTTGAATGTCTCGTAGAGGAATTGACAATTGAATGTCCAGTCATCACCCCAGACACAACAGCACTAACCTGGGAGGAAAATACATTCATCAGAATATAATACAGAGAAAGCAGCTGATTGACCATCAAATTCTTCTACACAATTACTTATCTTCTTAGCTTAAATACAAAAGAAATATATTGCACAGCAGACTGGAGCATTGCTAGTTTATTGTGGAGAGTTCTCATCTCTAGTTGGGTCCACTGCAGTTACCCTCGGTGCTTTCTCTACAAGTACTTTACCTTCTGTTTGCTGCTATTAGCATGCAGAGATTTGTAGTTCTACATTTTCTATGTGCTGATCCCTATAATTGGCTGTTTATCATGGGGTTGTTTTTTTTGCAGGTGGACGATTACTGAGAGGCCTTCAGACTGCCCAATGTGAACCCTCAGAGCCCCCTGGTGCAGAAGTACACGGAAACATAAATTGTCAATTTAGCGGCAGTGCTTGGCAGTCAGTACTCGATAGTGCTCGGAGGTCAGTGCTCAGCTGTCAGGGGTCAGTGCTTGGTGGTCAGTGCCCAGTGGTAATAATAAAAAAGATTAGTTTTGACAGTCGGTGCTCTGTGGTTGGTGGTCAGTGGTCAGAGGTCAGAGCCCGATAAACAGTAGTCAGTGCTTGGCAAGCGGCGGTCAGGGGCCAGTATTCGGTGGTCAGTGCTCAGCGGTCAGGAGCCAGCAGTCGGTGGTCAGTGCTAGGCGGTTGGTGGTCAGTGCTGAGCTGTGCGGTCAGGAGCCGGTGGTTGGTGGTGAGTGCTTGGCAGTCGATGGTCAGTGCTGGGCAGTAGTCAATGCTTGGCGGTCAGTGATTGGCGATTGGTGGTCAGTGCTCGGCAGTCGGTGGTCAATGCTCGGCGGTCGGTGGTCAGTGCTGGGCGGCGGTCAGTGCTCGGCAGTCGGTGGTCAGTGCTTGGCGGTGGTCAGTGCTTGGCAGTGGTCAGTGCTTGGCAGTCAGTGATCAGTGATCAGCGGTCGGTGGTCAGTGCTGGGCGGTGGTCAGTGTTCTGTGGTCGGTGGTCAGTGCTTGGCGGTCGATTGTCAGTGCTGGGCGGTGGTCAGTGCTTGGCAGTTGTTGGTCAGTGCTCAGCTGGGGAGTGGGGAGGTGAGTGCAAAGCCCAGCCAGGCTAGCAGACCATCCAATTGGCTCCTTTTCTGGCTTCCTGATTGGCCAGGCTAATAATCAACCCGATCCCCAGATTCACCGGTTGATCTCTACACAAAGCTGAGGCTGAGCTGGGACAGATTCGCTGTATAATGACAGCTAGTCAGGAAATGGGTGCTATGTACCCCTGTACTGAATGGATGAGGGGGGTTTGCTATCTTGGGTTCCCCTAGTCAAAGGGGCTTCTGAATTCCATATAAACACCCTAACTGCAGATCCCTAATTTTTGGGTACAGGTTGTAAGAAAGAGACCCCCCCTTCCCCAACAATGGAAGGGCATGTTACGGGTAGATATATATCTTCAGCTGCCATCCTCATTTGTCCAGCCAGATGCCTAGGAGCCTGATGTGGGCACTATGAAAGGGGCACATGCTGACTGCCCTTCTGGGTTTCATATTGGGCAGCAACAGATAATGATTTGCTAAACCAAAAACAAGAATTTTTACTTCTGTCTGTGTCTTTCACTTCCTGTCCCATGTGACAACCAAACAGGAAACAGACAGAATGTGAAAGAATCTAATTGCAGGAAAACCTGACGGGTTCTAACCCAACCACAACAGCTGATGGCGCTGCGACAACCCAACCTCCACACACAGGGGATGTCTGAGGTGTTGTCTCCACCCTGGGAATTGTCAGTTCTTCATCTCTGATGAGTGACAACCGGTGACATCGATATGACCCTTTATTCTTAGCTCACCACATTGCTTTGCTCCCTGGTGAGGCCGATAAGGTTTCTTCTATGAGCCCAGATATAAAGAAGGATCTACGTGCTTCACATAAAGGATTGCACCTACTGTATATTGGTGTGAACCTTTCTACGTGAATGCTGTTTTGCTTTGTGAATGCGGATTTGGGGGATGTGGGTATGAGGAGCAATGGATAATGTGTGTATAGAGAGGAATAGGGAATGGGGGATGAGAAATGAAGGTGAAAGGGAATGAGGATATAGAGGATGAAGAAGGATATGGGGGGTTAGGGAGAATAGGGGTATGAGGAGTGAGATGTTGGGTATGAAGGGATAGGAAATAATGGGAAATGAGTAAACGGGCAATGATGTTGAACAGGGGTAAGAGTAAGAGTAAGAGTAAGAGTAAGAGTAAGAGTATGAGGAGTAATGTATATTGTGTGTATAGAGAGGAATAAGGAATGGAGGCATTAGAAATGAAGGTATGGTGAAAGGGACTGAGGATATAGAGGATGAAGAAGGATATGGAGGATGAAGAAGGATATGGGGGGTTATGGAGAATAAGGGTATGAGCAGTGAGGTGTTGGGGTATGATGAGAACTGAGGGTATGAAGGTATAGCAAATAATGGGGAATGATGTTGAATGGGGGTATAGACATACAAATGGGGAGTGAGGATATGAGGGATGATGAGAGATGATGGGGAGTGAGGGTATAAAGAATGAAGGTATAGGAAATATTGGGGAATGATGTTGAGTATGAGGAATGATTGGGAATGGGGAGGAGTATGAAGAATAAGGGTATGAGGAGTAACAGATAATGTGTGTATAGAGAGAAATAGGAAATGGGGGATGAGAAATGAAGGTGAAAGGGAATGAGGATATAGAGAATGAAGAAGGATATGGGGGGTTAGGGAGAATAGGGGTATGAGGAGTGAGATGTTGTGTATGAAGGTATAGGAAATGATGGGGAATGATGTTGAACAGGGGTATGGACAGATGGGGAATGAGGATATGGGAGATGATGGGGAGTGAGGGTATGAAGAATGAAGGTATAGGAAATAATTGGGAATGATGTTGAGTATGAGGAATGATTGGGAATGAGGAGGAGTATGAAGAATAAGGGTATGTGGAGTGAGGTGTTGGGGAATGATGAGGAGTGAGGGTTGGGTTCAGATGGCCAGGGTAGAGTTGCCCTCCTCCTCAGACTCATTGGGTGTCAGCAGATACATCAATGTAGAGGCTCTGCACTGCTCATGCACAGGGCCACTTACAGCTGGATGTCTGGGGCCCTTCTCCCGCTATCCCATATTGCTGGAGGACAGAGAACTCTTTGTGAACCCCACATATGGGGTGCGTGGAGTTCATGATGATCATATTCATCCTGCACAACCCCCCAGTGGCAGGGAGAAGACCCTACTTTTGTCAGTCTGTAACCCCCCCCCCCGGCTTTCTTTATTTCCTGTAATATTACAGAAGAAAACCCTACTTCTGTGTGTTAGTTTCTGTTCCTCCATCTGCAGTGCTGTGCAGACCCTTGTAGGTCATTCAGTGCCCATCACTGGGAGGACCATGCTGGACGGGGAGATTCTGCTGATTATTCTGACAGCTGTGCAAGGTGAGGGGAGACATTGTATGGTGGGGGGAGAGGGGGCATCCCCTCCCAGATATGATTGAATTTTTGGTGTACCCAAAATCCTCTGCACTGTAACCCCAGCACTCTGTGCCCCAGAAGTGGGAAATGTCATTCTGGGGAGGGGGGGGGAGCACAGACAGTTCTTGTTTACCTTCTCATCAGATGGGAGTGTTCTCACCGCAGAGATTCGGCCCCTCAGGCATGGGCCTACATGGCCTTATACTGAATCTCCATTAGTTATCCTCAATAGTGGCACTGTGGGTGGTGCCAGTCCAGGTCCATGATCTCATCACCCATCCCAGGATGATGTCACTGGTCACATGACCATATAACTGATGGGCAATTTTTAAAACCTGTTGCCCTGTGTGTTATGCACAGTGCACATTATTATTTAAATGTTTTTTATGTTGTCACAGTCACTGGTGTGGTATTTGTCTGCCATTTTTGTTGATGGAGGGTGCTATTACCTTATGGGCTAGCCCTTACGTCTTGGAGAGTGCCTTGGCCTAAAAACCAGGCGCTCTCCCTTAGTGGGAGTCTCTCTTCGGGAGAGCTCCCAGCTGAGTATCTGGTGGGACCTGCTTATGCGGTCCCAGAGAGAAAAGGCCCCTCTCTGACTTCGTTCAGGGGTGCATGTAAGTCCATTCCAGCTTCAGCTGGATGGGCTCAGTATCCAGCCCTCGTCTGGAGCTTGGCTTTGGAGGGTCTGGAGAAAAGGGTGGCCCTTCCTCTTTAGAGGAGGGTTTACCAAATAGTACCCCAGTGCACGTTTTTTGTGTGGTGTTTTTGCACCTTCACTTTTTTACCGTACACGGGCTGTGTTTTAGCACGGATTGCGAGATTTGAAAAAAAAAATATATATATATATATAACTGAGACATAGTGATATAATTACCCCAGGGCAGGGCAAACATCACACAACAGAAGCATAGCCATGTCTCTCAGGTACCACACAACACTTTCAGGTATTCAACCACTTTCTGGTAGCATGGCACCACTCTGCTAACATGGCACTGCTCTCTTGTAATATGGCACCAATTTCTACTAACGTGGCAGCCCTCCCTGGTAATATGGCACCCATCTCTGGTAACATGTCATCACTCTCTGCTAACATAGCACCACTCCCTGGTAATATGGCACCACTCTATGGTATCATGGAACAGCTCTCTAGTAATATGGCACCACTCTCTGCAAACATGGCACACATCTTGGGTAATATGGCACCACTCTCTACTAACATGACACCAATCCCTGGTAATATGGCACCACTCTCTACTAACATGGCACCACTCTCTGCTGACATGGAACAGCTCTCTGGACATATGACACCACTCTCTGGTAACATGGCACCACTCTCTAGTAATATGGCACCACTCTCCGCTAACATGGCACCACTCTCTGGTAGTATGGCACCACTCCCTGGTAATATGGCACCAGTCTCTGGTAATGTGGCACCACTCTCTGCTAATATGGCACCAATCTCTGCTAACATGGCACAACTCTCTGCTAACATGGCATCACTTCCTGGTAATATGGCACCACTCTCTACAAACATGGCACCACTGCCTAGTAATATGGCACCATGCTCTGGTATTATGGCACCACTCTATGGTAACATGGAACAGCTCTTTGGTAATTTGGCACCACCCTGTGCTAACATGGCACCACTCCCTGGTAATATGGCACCACTCTTCTGGTAACATGGCACCACTCGCTGGTAAAATTGCAACACTCTCAATGATTTCCAAGTACTTTTCCAGACTGGGCCCAGGATTAGGACTGGGATCTCTACCAGAACCACCTATATAAAGCTAGACTTACCCCGGGCATTTACATGAGTGCAGCAGATCTGTTATGGGTGGAATGTCCATTTAGGACTGCATTTGCCCCATACTCATCCTCAACATTGCACTGCTCCCTGGTAACATGGCACTGCTCTCTACCAACATGGCACCGCTCTCTGGTAATATGGTACCACCCTCCGCTAACTCTCTGCTGTTACTGGCCGCATGCTTATTTCTAGTCTGGAATTAGAGCCATTGGATTGGCAAATTCTTAGAAGGTCTCCTGCAGTGGGATTTTGGTGAAAAGTTTTATTTGTACCTTGTTGTGTTCTGTATATTTCAGCATCAGAGCAGACTCTTTATGTGTATCAGACTCCAAAGGTTTCTGCCACTGAGTGCAGCTCCGTCACCCTCTTCTGTAATTTCACCTCTAATGGAACCATTCCTGGCTTCTACAAATGGTACCGCCATAGTGTGTGGGGACCCGAAGTGACCAATACCAGTGGAGAGTTGAGGGGCAGAGTGTCCATCGTCAGACCTGCAGAATTCTTTTTTCACAAATCTGCCAACATTCATCTCCACCATCTGAACTTCTCCGACACCGGACTCTATATCTGTGTGGTCACCCTGCTGGCCAACTCGGAGGAGACTGCACACGGGAATGGGACCTTTCTGGAAGTAAAACGTGAGACACTAAAGTCCTTTGAAAGAAAACTCTCACATCTTGTCATAAAATTATTGGGGCCCTCAGTAGAAATATTGTGGCTCCTGGAGAATTCTTGCACTCATATCCGCCCCTGTGATATCTGAGGTTGTTCATCCTTTACATTTCTTTCAGTTGATTTCTTCTCTTCACAGGATTGGTTGCAGATGGTTGGAAATCCCAGCTAGCCATCACCATTGGCTGCAGCACAATCGCTGTCATCACTGTCCTCATCTTAGTGGCTGTGGGGGGTTTTCTTGGATACCACAACAAATGTGAGTGAACCAGCCAATGACATCCATCTGTCCTCCATGGGATAACATTTGGCTCATTGGCACTCACTGTATGGCCCTCCCTGATTTATGAAAGTGTGAAGTGCAAAGAACATTGGGAGTAATCACATAACACGGAATCATCACATTACACGGGACCATCATCATATCACACTGAACCATCATCATATTACACAGAACCATCATCACATTACACAGGAACATCATCCCATTACATAGGACCATCATTATATTACACAAAACCATCATCACATTTTACCAGACCATCATCATATTACACGGAACCATCATCCCATTACACAGGACCATCATCATATTACATAGAACCATCATGACATTACACAGGACCATCATCATATTACACGTAACCATCATCATATTACACAGGACCATCATCACATTACATAGGACCAACATCATATTACATGGAACCATCATCACATTACATAGGACCAACATCATATTACATGGAACCATCATCACATTACACAGGACCATCATCATATTACATAGAACCATCAACACATTACACAGGACCATCATCATATTACACGTAACCATCATCATATTACACAGGACCATCATCACATTACATAGGACCAACATCATAATACATGGAACCATCAACACATTACACGGGACTGTCATCACATTACATAGGACCATCATCATATTGCAGAGGACCATAATCACATTACACTGGACCATCATCATATTACATGAGACCATCATATTACATACAACCATCATTATTTTACATAGAACAATCATCACATTACACAGAACAATCATCACATTACACAGAACAATCATCACATTACATAGAACCATCATCATATTACATGGGACTATCATCACATTACACTGACGGATTATTATTAAATTATACGATACCGATACATAGCTGTTATGTCCACTGGCCTGGTTGGAATGTGGAGGATTTCTAGGGATCAGGTCTAATGTCCCCTTCTCAGTGTTTTTGTAATAATTTGTCTCATCCAGTGTCAAGTTGTCTTCTGCTGAGGGCGAAGGAAGATTCAGAGGTCCACATCTATTGTACAATAAAAGGTAAAGAACATTAATACCGTACCGCCATGAATTATCAAATATACATGAAATTACGTGACAGATCCAGCATCATTGGCCAATCAACCCCTTAATACATGTGTGAGAGAAGGTGAAAAGCTTTCATGTCCAGGCCACAGGAGAAAGCAGCATAGGAACACCTATCACCTGTCTCTCTGCTTCCTCTAGGGAGGAGACCTGAACAGAGCAGGGGAGGGGAAAAATGGGTGTGTCAATTGTGGAGATGGGACAGGATAATGGGTGTGTCAGGGGAGGAGATAGGAAAGGAAATGGGTGTAACAGGGGAAGAGATAGGAAAGGAAATGGGTGTGTCAGGGGAAGAAATAGGAAAGGAAATGGGTGTGTCAGGGGAAGAGATAGGTAAGGAAATGGGTGTGTCAGGGGAAGAAAT
>NC_092865.1:44049589-44079149 GCF_032062135.1 Pyxicephalus adspersus | reverse complement strand
CAGGGGAAGAAATAGGAAAGGAAATGGGTGTGTCAGGGGAAGAGATAGGTAAGGAAATGGGTGTGTCAGGGGAAGAAATAGGAAAGGAAATGGGTATGTCAGGGGAAGAAATAGGAAAGGAAATGGGTGTGTCAGAGGAGGAGATAGGAAAGCAAATGGCTGTGTAAGGAGAGGAGATAGGAAAGGAGATGGTTGTATCAGGGGAAGAAATAGGAAAGGAAATGGGTGTGTAAGGAGAGGAGATAGGATAGGAAATGGGTGTTACAGGGGAAGAAACAGGACAGGAAATTTGTGTTTAACGGTAGGAGATAGGACAGGAAATGGGTGTGTCACTGGAGAAGGATGGGGGGGAGATCTATAGAAACATCTGCTGTGCAAAAGTTGGCATGATTGGATTTGTATAAAACCACCCAAAGCTTTATTATTATCACAGCTCATTCCCCCACTGTGCTCTGTTCCTACACTGGAATAGCTCTCACCCATAATACTTTCCACCACAGAAAGGCATTATGAGCTCAGGTTGTTTTATCTGGCAACCCCCTCCAAGCACTGAAGACATACCATCTTTAACTTGACTTAAATACATGACTGATATTTCTTTTTGAGGTGACAACAGCCAAGGCAAATCAGTCTGACCAATCTGACACTTCCACACCCCATACAAAACCATTGCGGACTCATCCATCACCCCACATCAATCTAATAGTAGAGGCTGTGGCTTTATCTGTAGGTTTCTTTTGTTTCCTAGAAGAAAACAGTAACATCGATGGACAGCTATTTCCCCAACAGTTGATTCTGTTGGCTGATATCAAACATTTAGAATTCAGGGAGAGGTCAGGTGTTTCAGGAAGAGCAGTCATGTGACAAGGTGAATTGCAGATTCTGGTTGGTGGGGTAACCAGGCGTAGTGCCATCTCCCCACCACATCTGTGTTATGAGATCCTTTTAAGCCAGGCGAACATGTCCTATAACAGATGAGCATAGCACAACAGGGACCATAATACAACACATTTTTTTAATATATCCTGTAATTTATTTGTATTCCTGTTTCCACAGAATAATAGTTCTGAGATCCAAGACTACATCAGGAACAATTGACAGTACGCTCACCAGATCACTGCAATGCCAATCAGTAGGTGCAATTATTAAACCTGGATGGGATAATCACAGCCATTAATGGAAGGGCATTGCATAGTTTCTGCATCTTCTCTGCTATGTTGGCTCATTGATCCAAAAGAATCTCCACCACAGCTATATCGTCTCCTCTGAGGTTGTTGGTGGATGTTCTCAGTTCTCAGCTGTTTCATGTTGATTATCATCTCTCCAGCAGAAAATGAAGAGTCCCACTGACAGCATGGAGGCCCAGAAACACCGACAGGTCTCAGCATGACCCCAGCAGATGTATCATGAGAACTTCATCAGGCAGTTTATGGCCCCCATAAATCCACCATTAGATAACCCGAAAAATTCCAGCACCAGCTACACCATGCCAGGTGTCCCCATCTCACATCATTAGTCTTTGGGTTGTAAAATCCTCCATGTTTTATTGGTTGAATCCCATTATCTCTTCTCTGGAAATATTTGCTTCACCTTTGATCACGATGACAGGAAATGTATCCCATTGTGTCACACATTGTCACCATTCTTGATTATGATTGGATAATTTCACACACTGATCAGTAATTGGAGACCATATCGGAGTTATGATATATCAGTCACTATATGATCCATCTCGTGTTGTGTAAATATGACGAAGAAGATTAAATAATTTACCTTATATCATGTGCTAAGCATGTTAGGTATGAAAACCTTTTCCAGTCTGGTTGGTGGTTTATTGGCCCACAAGACTCCTGAGAGATTACCAAACCTCAATGTTTATGTCAGTGCGCAAAAAAAACTGCAGTACATCTACACGACACATGCACATTCCCCAATAGTTTATCCTCCTAAAATGGACCTGTCATTGATAAATTATATAAACTACCATTTCTGACATATTAAAAAAATAAATAAAATATACTGTCTGGTTGGTGCTCCAATCCTCCATCATTAAAACTTTCTGAATTGCTGATCCATAAAGAGGTGTTCAGCTAATTCCCACAGTTACCTGCATGCTTGTGTATATGACTGAAGCTTCTGAAAACATTACCTTAATATACAGACTGTTAGAACTAAATATATTACACTGGGGAACAATTTTGAACAAATGTTTTCTTGACTTCAATTTTTAAACTTATTTACACTAAAATAGGTATGCTGATTCTGATTAGTTTCTATCACGTCAGTTTTTTTCTCTACCGCTTATTTTAATGCGATTAGTGTAGCGTGGATTTGTATAGGCTAGTCATTTATATGCAAGACAGTGTGGTCAGAGGTAGTGTTGTTGTTGGAATTCGGGTCGTCCTAATGTTCGGCCTGAATATGGCTGTTCAAATTTGGGTCGACACGACCCGAATTTTGTTGGATTCGACGCCCCAAATTTGACCCTCCCACAATGCCTAGGGACCTCCCCCATGATGCCAAGGGCCCTCCAATAACAGCAGGGATGCTCCCCTCCATGTTTGTTGTGGCAGGCAGCCGATTGGCTGTCTGTCACTGCATGCCACACAGGCAGCCATTGGCCTATATAAGGCCAGGGCGTGCCTGCATTTACCACTCCTGACAGAGATTTGCTAGCATCACAACCTTCCTGTGCTGCTTGGCTTGATTTGTCAAAGTAAAAAAAAGTGCTTTACTTAGACTGTGTAACACTCACACTATTAAGGTGCGTACACACTTCCAATTTTTATCGTTCCAATCGAACGACGAACGATCGATTGGGCAAAAAATCGTTCGTAAAAAAGTAACCAACGACGCCGACGAACGAGGAAACTCGTTGGAAACGAACGACCGGACCGGCGGATCGGATTGGACGACGATCGTTGAACATCGTTCGTGTGTACGGTCGTTCGTTGATCGTCCATGGGCTGAGCATGCGTAATGAACGAACGTTCGTTTACTTTCCTGTCGTGCACATAGTTCCTCTATCCCTTAAACGATCGTATCTATTGTATGTACAATATCTACGAACGATCGTGTCGTTATCTCTATGTGCAGGATCGGTGCTATACGATCGTTCGTATATATCGTGCAGGATCGTTCGTCGTTCGTTTTCCAACGATAATAATTGGAAGTGTGTACGTAGCTTTAGTCACATAGATTGTTGGATTGTTCTGTATTGGTGCAGTCCTGAAATCTACTGTACTCAGATAGGTAGAGTGTTTAACTGTTAGATAAATAGATAGATAGATACATTGATAGATACATTGCAGTATAAAAAAAATACAGATATTTAATTCTGATACTACTTGCAATCTATCAAAATGAACAGAAAAATTTCGGTATTTCTGTAAAAAAATACAGATATTTAATTCTGATACCACGTGCAATCTATCAAAATAAATATAAAATGTCTATTTCTGTAAAAAAAACAGATATTTATTTTTGATACCACTTGCTATCTATCCAAAAGGACAGAAAAATGTATTTATTTCTTTACTAAAAATACAAATATTTAATTATGAATCACAGCTCCATTATAAGTGATATAGGCCTCAAAGTAGATAGAGGCAGAGGGCCCTGAGGGAGATGCTTGGTAAAAAAAAAATTAGCCAGTTACACAGCTCCATTGCAAGTTATAGACCTCAGAGACAGAGTAGAGGTAAAGGGCCACTAGGGTGAGGAGTAGAAGGAGATGCCGAAAGGCTGTGAACGTGGTCTTTCCATCAAGGTGTCAGCAGGCCGTGCAGCAGTTGACGACTAATCAGTTCACTCTGCAGAGGGGGGGGTTGAAGTCATTGCCGATCCAAGCCTTATTCATTTTAATAAATGTGACTCGGTTGACATTTTCTGCGGAGAGCCAAATCCCCTTGTCACTACGCCCCCAGCTGCACTGAACGCTCTTTCAGATAACACACTTGCAGCCAGGTGGGCAAGGATCTGAATGGCATGTTCTGCCAGCTCCGGCCACTGCTCAAGCTTGGATACCCAGTAGCCCAGTGGGTCCTGGCTTTGCAGGTTGCAGATGAGTACCGCTGCTGAGTGTCATTGGCAATTGCTGCACGACTGGCAGCTTGCTTCCTCTGAAAAAAGCCTGCATAGTTTGGCATAGACGACCTCTGCCACCCATGCCGACCTCTACCGCTGCTTAAAGCAGTTGTTTGGCTCCCATGGCTGGTGGAACTGCCATAGGGATCCCTGCTGCTGCTGCTGCTGCTGCTGGCAGCTGGAAAGGCTGAGCACAAGTCCCTTACAAGCACTTCTTGGTAGTGCTGCATTTTAGGTCCCCTGTATTGGGGCAAGATCAGTTGTTGTATCTCAGGCTTGTAACATGGATCTAGTAACGTGGCAATCCAATAGTCGTCAGTCTTTGTTTTTATGTGTTCTATGTGTGGATCTTTGGCTAGGCACTCTTGCATGAAGGCTGTCATGTGGCTCAAACTACCCACAGCTGAGGTAATTCTGGACCCATACTCCTGTGGGTCGAACAGCAGCACAGGGTCGTCCTCCTCTTCCGTCTGGTCTTACCATCCACGGAACATGGCACGTTGTGTTTGGGTGGATGGATGCCATGAACCCTCAATATCCTCCTCTGCCCCTTCCTCCCCTTCTCCCATGCCTGCAATGTCCACCTCATTCTCTTCCACCTCCTCTTCCTGGATTTGTGGTACACTATGTCTTGTAGGCACGTATGTCAGAGATGATGTTTGAAACACCTCTTGATGCAGCGTCCACTCTGTGTCGGGTCCGAGATCCACCATCATCTATTCCAGCAGACATATGATGGGGATGGTGTCACTGACACAGGCCTGATCCCTGCTGATCATCCTCGTGGCCTCTTCAAAAGGTGACAATACTGTGCACAAGTCCTCAATTTGCAGCCACTCTGCAGGGCTGAAGAAAGATAGTGTAGGTATACGTCTGAAACAAACAGACTCCGCCACATAATCCACCACCGCTTTCTGTTGTTCAGCCAGCCGCTGCAGCATGTAAAAGGTAGAATTCCAACATGTGGCCACATCACAAGTTAATTGGTGCACTGGCAGGTTGAGATTTTGCTGTAAATCCACCAATCTGGCACTGGCTGTGTACAACCGGCGGAAATGCGCTGACAACTTTCTGGCCTTCAGCAACAGCGGCTGGAGGTCTGGGTAATTCCTAAGGAAGCGCTGTACTATCAGGTTCATGACGTGAGCCAGGCAAGGTACGTGTGTGAGTTTCCCACAACGCAGGGCTGCCAGCAGATTGGCCCCGTTGTCACACACGACCGTGCCTGGCTGAAGTCTGTTGGGAGTTAGCCATATGTCCTCCTGCTCCCGCAAGCCACTTAGAATGGCTGTGTCCGTGTGGCAGAGGGAACCCAGGCTTCCCAACCTCAGGACTGCGTGACAACCTCTGAAATGTGCACCGAAATAGCAAACTGCAGGTTGTTGCTGGCGGTGAACAGATGCTGCCGAATAGGAGGTGCTGGGTCTCCACGGCAAAGTGTCCCTGGAGGAAGAGGTTGAGACACAAGAGTCAAAGGAGGAGGTGGAAGTGGAAGTTGAGGAGGAAATTGCATCGCGATGTGCTCTGGGCAGAGGTAGGTATGCAGGCCTTGCTGCAGCTGCATCTTCCCCTGCTGCCACCAAAGTTACCCAGTGAGCTGTATAGGAAATATATCTTCCCACTCCATGCTTGCTCGACCAACCAATGCAAAGCAGGAACACATTTTTCTGCAAAATACTGTCGCTTAGGCATAACGTACTGTGGGTTCGCGTAACGGAACACATTGGAGTCCACCAGCCGGTAAGAGAGGAGCTCTAATGCAATCAGCTGTGCAATTGCCGCTGCTAATGCTAACCACAGAAAGATTGGAGGTAGAAGTAGTGGGGGATGGCAATGATGCCTGGTCTTGACTGCTAGCAATGCGACAAACAGCAGCTGATCTGCGTTGGAGCTTCTGCTCACCGCTGGTTGAGCCTGAAAAAGGTAATGCTCGGCTACATGGCCCACTCAAATTGCTGGCAGCAGCATGGGTAACTTTGGTGGCAGAATGAGGAAAGGCAGCTGAGGAAGATCGAGCAGTTAGAGCTCTGTGCTTTGACCAGGTGTTCCCGCCAGGTGCTCATGCAACTTGTTCCAAGTTTGTTTGGGTTTTTGCCTCGTTTCAAGTGTGGAGCACACAGCTTGCAGATGACCATAGTGTTGTCATCACTATGGACATAAAAAAAATGCCCACACGGGCGAACATCTAACTGGGCCGAAAGGTGCTCTGGAGCTGGTGCTCGTGGTGGCGGTCGCGGTTGTTGAGGCATAGCTGTGGTGACAGGCAGCTTCCGACAATGGATGACTATGACTTGCCTCCTTCTGCCACCAAAGTTACCTGTGCTGCTGCCAGCAATTTGAGCGGGGCATGTAGCCGAGCATTACCTTTTTTTACCTTGTAGCTAATATGCTTCACAAAGTGTAAATTTGTATAGTAAGTGGATTTTTTTTAGGGGGGAGGGGGGTTGACACCAAAAATGCAAGTGTGCTCTATGTGTTTTGTATGCAGCACTTCCCTTCAGTTGGGACGCCTGTAATATGCAGTCCACCATTGGGTCCTACAAGTGGTACAGACACAAAAAGGGGATTTAAAATACATATAATGCCCTACAGAAACCACAGAATAGTCCATGGCCACCCACAGTATAGGTTATGGGGTAAGGGTTAGAGGGTAATGGGGTTACAGAGTGTTGGGGCTAAAGGGAGATAGGTCAGAGGGTGATAGGGATAGTGATGGGGTTGGAGCCTTAGTATTATGATATTGGGGTTTAGAAGGGTGAAGGGTTAAAGTTATGAGTTTAGGGTTGGGGATTAGGGTTAGAACATTGGGGTTATTGGTATATTGTTACTTGTTCAAAAGAATATAAAAATGAACCAGACTGGAGATGTCAGCTCAGTGAGGGTGAATATTATATCTTTGAAACTAACCTGAACATAAATATCACACCAGGCCAGGGCCCTTCCTGGAATCAGCTATATATGAGGTCACTTAGGGCATCACCCTTTCTGCCCCCTCCAACGCCCCAGCCATTGCCAAATCCTGTGTCATCTGCATCTTCCATGGTTCTATGGTCAGCGCCAGCATTGGCTGGTGATGAGGTTTGAGGGTCCTGCTGAGTCTCATAACAAGTTTTGTAACCATATCTAATGTTGCCGCTATAAATGATTTATTAAAAAGCAGTTATGAGTGTTTCTGACATTACACATGTGAGCTGTGGAGAAATTATCACACGGAAACTCTGTGACAGGAAGACCCAGCAGGTGGCCATCGATTCACTATAACAAGGTGGAAGTGTTTATTAGACGGTAAGTACAAGCACTGCAAATCCAGAAATTAATCAGAAATAGGTTTTCTCCTCCATGAATTGCTTATTCAAAAACACTACTGATTAAAATATGAGTTTATAGGATACTCACATACTAAGATAAATCTTTCCATATTTAATTAGATACATTTTCTAAAAAAACTAACAGAATCAATCAATAAAACAAAGCAAACAGGACAACAATGCCGGGTACAACACAAAATGCGTACGTTCCCTATGATTAAAGTGACACATTTCCCAGCAGTGTGCCACTTCTTCAGACTTTATTGTAATGCCATCCAAATAGCAATTCTTTCCACAGAATAGTTCAGTAGTTAACGTTTGGATCTTTCAGATAGAATAACAACTCTCATGCTGTCTATTGTTAAATCGCTGCTTGCCAGACAGAACACGTGGAATCTTGGCATTAGACTGATTTATGCCTCATACCCCTCTATAGTTGTGTACCTGGCATGATAGTTATTACTATACCTGTAAGATACAAGCATTAGCTACAGAACTATTATTTGGCAATTATTTGGAGAGCATTTACATGAAAGTCCAAAGAAGTGGCGCACTGCTAGGAATCGTGTCACTCTTTTAACATAGAACCGATGCCCCTGAATGTATCCAGCATGCCGTTCTGTATACTTTATTGTTTGATACTTTTAGTTTGTTTATTTACAACATTTATATAAATAAATATGGAAAGTTATTTCTATGAAATGTGTGTTCCCTAAAATCTCCCTATACTGCAGGTGTCAGTAACCATTCTGAATAACAGTGAATGAATGACGCAACACTCAGAAGCTGCTTCTAAAAAATTATTATTTTTCTTTATTGGATGCATAGAATGATTCAAAACTGAAACAGTTTCACCGACAAGATCACATGACTCTATTTACTCCAGGGTATTGTCATATTCTATAACTGTGGAGTATCTAGAAAATGTCAGCACTCAATTCTATAATATCTGTACAAATATACGCTGATCTCAGCCAATCAGATTGTTACATGACCATTGTTGGCTCATTATGACTTTGTTATATTGTACTTTTTAGAAAAATGCACTAATAGTTATAATATTATATTTTGTATATTACTAGCTGCTTTCTTACCAATGACCTGTCAGGGCATCAACAACCACAACTTTCTTCTTATCAAGTCACTCCCATCCACCTGCATATCCACAATACATGTGTTCAGTATTCCAGCTTGCTAAAAACGATGAACTCTTACTCTAAGTTCAGACCGGCCATGAGGTTATGTTGTGGTTATTGCTTACTCATGTCAGTGAACGCTGCCTTGGGGTAGATGCTTCCACGGTATAAGAATGCTCACTGCCACCAGATGACAAATGTACAAACTCCGGTCTTCTTCTGCAAAACGTGAGATTGCTTAAACCCATGGCGGGTTCAAACCTACCAAACCTATCAAACTTAGGCTTGAGTAGCTCACCAATGGTAGCACCCCCACCCCAAATTAATGCTTGGCAGTAATAGGGGCAGCAAATGAGGTCTCAGAGACCGATATTTACAACTTTGGTCAGCAGAAACATCTCAAAATAGACACATAGTGGAACGCTGAGGTGGTGGGGACAACAGGATAAGACCACGTTGGTTCCTGTCAGACAAAATAAAAGGTGAGGTTGCAGTTGGGATGGAGGATTACCAAACCTTGACTGATGAAGACCACAAAATTCAGCCTGTTCTGATGAATCTCCATGTCTGCACCATAGCCAACCATTGGATCTGAAGCCAGCAAGACACCTTGGAAATTTGATAGAATGGGAGATGTGCAGCTGATGTCATTGTGTCACCATGGAGCAGAATCTCACAGGAATGTCTGTGAAATGTAAAGAAAAACACAGGATTGGAAATGTTTTATAGATTTATATTTTATATAAAATTCATCCAAATCATTATCATTTTCCTGTAATGTGGAAAATCACAAACACATCCCACAACAAACATTACAATCAGGGACTGAAATGTGAATAAGTGTAGCTGGGTGGAAGCAGATCAATGGCAGATCCTGAAGAGATTCAATTAATAGATGTAGAAAGAACCTTTGTATGGAATTCTGTGCTTGAGGGGTATTTTCTCTTCATTTATTGGAATACATTTCACTTTTCTCCATAATAAAACAAAGATTTTGTTCTTTCTCTTGCAGATGCAAAATTTGTACGAGAAGCTCCCAAATCCTTCTTTATATTTGCCAGAGTGGTTGGTGGGGTCCACCTTTTGGCAGTGTTTTCAGCAGTTGTAGGTTACGTGTGCTCCAAGCATGGTAGGTACCATCACTGCTAAATAATGGGAGAAATGTTAGAGGTGTGAAAGTTATGGCAGGTGAACAGCTTCAATTGTACACAATGTTCCTCTGGGGAGGTTCCTGCCCTTTGGCTCACCATTACTTTTATGTCTTCTGTATAGGTGTAGATGGGTCATGGAGGGGTCACTATCGATATATGAGGGTTGGGGTGTTGGGGGTGGGGTCATGTTTGAAGTATACCCCAGATATTGGAGATTGTCACGTCATGTCTTTTCTTCACAGGCTCCTCCTCCATCCAGGATGGGTAAGTTCTGCTCCCCCAATATTCCTAATACTGGAACCTCTTGTCGGAAACCCCAAGAGGACCTGAAAAATGACCCTTGATTGTATGTGAGGTCACATGTACATACGTGTGATTCGATTAATGATGTCTGTGTTACATTGCAGCAATCCGATTGCCTACAGCGACTTCATGACTCCAAGTAAGAAGCCATTTCCTGCCTTGTGATATCTGAGTGATCTGTTCATGAATAGGAAGATTTCTAAGAATGATTTATTCCATAATACCAAATAGAATCCAAACATTTCACACCAATGGCAATCCAGAAATGGCGCCATTCCTGGGGTCACCGGGTGATAATAAATATACACCGAAAGAAAAATCTTCTTGGGTGCCAATAATGAAGGAAAATTTCCCTTATCCCTTTTCTGGAAAAACTGTATCTTTACTAAGTCTGTATTAACTTATTTATCACACAGATCTTAAATACCAAGATATTTATTAACAGAGAAAAGAATTACCAATTAATCAAAAATTATTCCAAACAAGCTAAATATTAATCATATAGACAAAGCAAAATGATACATTACGCAAAAAATCCGTCCTCTATATCCTGTACCCTGGCTGGGTTCCACGAAGTTTGGAAAGAGAGAGTAAAGCTAGGTACACACTTTCAGCGCGCGTCGTTTATCTTCCTAACGACCACCCTGGCAGATCCATGAACAACAAACTATCGTAACGTAAGGGAAGGAGCATGCAGCAGAGTGTCGCTCCGTCGCTCTCCGCCTTCCCCTCTGCATAGAGCATAGGTTCTGTTGTATGTACAGCACTCGTTCATGCATCGTGCAGTGCATATTCGTTGGAAAGGATGGTGAAAGATCCTTTCTAACTACTATAATTGGAAGTGTGTAGGCGGCTTTAGTAAGAGAAAGAAAAAGATTTGGGGCAGTTGTCCCTTTTTATATCTCCAGGCCCCCTTCGGCCCATGCATCCACCCTTTACTCAGGTGCCCTCCCACTTCTGGAAATACACTGCTCAAATTCTCCAATAGGTGTCACTGTTGCATTGGGGCAAGTCCTCTGGCTCCTTTGGGGGTCATCAGATAGCAGGTATGTTTATACACCAGGCAGGATGATTGCAGAAGTCTTTAGATTAGATGCTTCAATGCAAAACCCCCATACCTCACACCTGGTATGGTGTGATCCTCCTGTTCAAGGAAGTGTTATCTGTACTTCTAGTTCCTTGGATCCAAACCCCAGCTGGAGTCTTCCTGCTAATTTTATCCACATTGACATTTCAAAGGCAACCCCCATTAAGGCTCAACAAAAGTCATATTGAACCCATCATTTGAAATGGAATATGCATAAGTGCTGATATTATATCATTTATGTTGCGCACTCCAACATACACATTGTTGTCACTTTGTAATATTTGGTGTGTGTGATGGATAACTATTGTTGTGTTGTGTGATCGGACATCTCCATATATACAGTGCCATTGTACAATGTACAGGATTCCTTCCATGATGTCTGCACCCTCACTCTCATATTCTCTCTATTAGGACCCCCGGATGCAGCTAACAGCAACCCCCGGACACCACAGGAACAACCCGTAAGTTTTCTGTCTGTGCTCACGGCTCAGTGTTACTTCTTCTCATCATCACAGTCCAGTGTCAGTTGTTGGGTCTGACCAGTGTAAGTAATTTCCTGTCGGTGTCAGTCTCTGTTTCCTGTTGGTGTCAGTCGCTGTTTCCTGGCGGTATTGGTCATTGTTTGCTCTTGGTGTAAGTTACTGTTTCCTGTTGTTATCAGTCGTTGTTTCCTGACAGTGTTAGTCGCTGTTTTTTGTTGGTGTCAAATCATCACCTTTTTGATGGCTCACACTGCAGTCTCCACCATTACCAGTTAGTTCTCATTATTCTATCAGTATAAATTCCTGCAGTTCCCCCACATAACCTGCAGATTCTGTGTTCTGTGTCTCTGTTTGGCTCTCTGGAGGAACAATGAGATCCCAATCGTCCAACGGTGGAGAGGAGATTAACAGAAATGTCTGATTTGGTTGTTGAAGGGGATTCATTATAATGTGTCTATTAGATGGTAAGATTGGGAATTAAAAGAACAATGAGGGGAATAATGTGTCTTCTCATTCTGCTGCTGCCATTATGCATGTCATGTCACTTCCTCACCTGAATATCTTATTTTTTAGTAGAGAATTCCCTGTACAATATGGAGAAGAAGGATTACGTATACCACCAACATACAGCCACCAGACGGGATCTGTGTTCTTCATATTACCAGTAGAAAAATACAGACAGCTCCATACCATGGAGGAAACGTGGGCTTCTTTATTTGGGCCTTTGTGGCTCTTTTCATGGATCTGTCTTTTTCTATGGGCCTCCATCATTTCTTTTTCTTTTTAGGAATAAGTTGTTTTCTGAATTTTTTTTTTTAGATAAAGATGTATTGTTATATCCAGCCTTTGACTGACTTTCTGAGGTGTTCCTGATGTTTTCTGTTCATTTCATATCTGCAGGGAAGGGATGAATTGTTTATATGTGCAATTATCATTAATATCAGTTGTAAATCCTCCACATTCATTTATATTATTCACCAGCTAGGCCAGAATTGCTCCAAGGCTCATTTTTCCGGACAGGTCAACCATTTGGAACCCTAAAATGGCCAAAAAAAGTTCTCCAAGATGCTGGCTGCCCATTGAATGTGATGTGAAGGAGCTTGACTGTGATAGGGCTGAGTTCCCGCATACTGTGCCCCACTCCAAATAAACATAAATACCTGTAACCAATACATTAATAAAACATCCTTTCCTAAAAACACAGCCCCTGGTATCTGGTCCTCCAAGGCCCCACTATTGTAACCCCTTGCCACTAATGGGTCTGCACCTCCGTGATATGTAATGCTCTCAGCCGTACCTCAAGCTCTGGAACGATACCAGCAGCACTCGCAGCCCTACAACAAAACAATTTAACACTTCCAACATCAACCTTACCAAGGGTCGCATACCATAGATGAGACCCTCACCCCCACTGAAACAGTCCAATACAACAACTTCCCTCGAGGACCTCACCGACACACCTCAACAGAGCGGGAGGGTGGGAAAAACTTCACTGAGAAAAGACCCTCCCTTTCCGACTCACCCCCCTTTTCACTCCTCTTCTCCCTCCCCCCTGTAAGTCACTTTCCAGCATACTAATTCAGCAATTCCCCCCCCCCCCTTCTCTATGTTAACTGTTAACCCTTCCCCTGCCTGCTCCCAATCCCTTCCCAGTCATGCAGACCTTCCACTATTCTTCACTTTGTTCCCCGCTCCAGGCCTCACTGTATTATTATTTGTATCCTTTGTTTGGTGGGTGTCGGACCCTCAGACTTTGCCTCACCTTCCTTGATGAATTTATGAATATCTTTTATCTTTTAGGTAGAAGTTGTGCATTGGCACAAATAAAAAGTTTGGGAATCCATTATGAATCAGTCAGTTCTTGGTTGGTCATTCTGGGTCATCAGTCATGTGACATATGCATCATTTGTAGAATATTCACCACAATGTCTCTTTCACATCTCTTTCATGGTGATTATTTCTGAGAAAGTGGACTATTGTTACCACTAAATGCGTCACAAAACAAACTTATCACCATGTGAATTTGTATGATATCTGTATTTATCTTTCTGTCATCTCTATAACAGTTTATATGTTTTTATATTTTTATATGTACAAATAAAGTTCAATGTTTTAATATCACTTTACTGTCCCTAAAACTTTTCTTTGGAGTTTAATTTTCACCTATATTTTATAATAAGCAGCACAGTGGCTCAGTGGTTAGCACTCTGGCCTTTGCAGCGCTGGGTCCCTGATTTAAATCTGGGCTGGGACACTATCTGCATGGAGTTTACAGGTTCTCCCTGTGTCTGCATGAGTTTCCTCCCACATCTCAAAAACATGCAGTTTGGGTAATTGGCACAACCTCAGCCATGTTTAGCAAAAGACATGCAAATCCCCCCCCCACACACACACACACACACACACACACACATCAAGCCTACTTCCTGCACACAAGCTAGCAGGGAAACCCTTTTCATATCTAGGAATCATCCATATGTCAGATGTCTTTAACTCGGGGACTACTTGTAGTCTCCACATTTGAATGATTCAGATAAATCTTAGAGATGATTTCATGTTTGACACCAGATCTCTGGTCGGTTCTCTCCGACCACATCACGGTCAATAGATAATCCTATAAATTTAATACAGATATCTTCATTAAAGAAACTAAAGCTTCCTCATATTCTATATACATAACAGCCAACACAGATGCCACATTTGGGGGGTGCCTCTGACCACCTGACTGTATTGGGGTCTTACCGATGATTGCTGCGTAGACAAGTTTTCAGGTTTTTCCTGCTTTTCTATTATGTGGTTTGGAAAAAGAATTGGAATTCAGAGTCTGAGAAGATTGCAAATTCTTACCAGGGAAAAAAAATAAACTGAATGAGTATTTTTTTCCTAAATATTCTGCAAAGTCCTTCATTCCCAAAGTCCTTTGCGCCCCATTAGGTAGTGTAAGTCACCTGCTTTGCTGTAAGTGAAAGCAACAAATGGTGGACAGAAGGGGCAACATCAAGACAACCTCCAAATAGGGAATAATTGTTGCACAGACCATTCCTCTCTCCTGATTCTTCATAATATTTCAGAATTCCTAAACTAGCAGATTCACTGTTGGCATTCTCTTCACAGAAGACAGCAGGTTCCTACTGAGCACACGTGGACATGCAGTGGTGAATGTTCTGTGTCCTTCAACATCATCCAGCTAAAATGGTCAGTGATGGTCAGAGAGCTACACAGACCCCAACATTTTAGTTAGTTAGTGGTACTCTGACTGCTTTTAGGCACTGGAATGAAATCCTCAGACCCATTTCTGGAACTTACGTTGCTGCTGTAGGGTTTGATTTCCTTCTGGGGCAAACCAATAATGACCAGCCTCATGTGGCCAGGCCACTTTTCTTTTTTTGCCCTATTCCTAGTTTCTATCATGGCTTCATTTTCTTTCCAAATGGTCACCAATTGGAATCTGGAATTTGAACTGCAGCCTTTTTTTCCCAATGGGTATATCTCTCTTCTGAGGCTACTAAACCCTCTTCATCTATATAGAAAGGTTCAGCTACTCAACAAACTTCAAAATATATTTAGATCCTAGAAAAGTAATCCAGTCATCTAATGTCTGTGAAAGCTTTGCTGCAGAACCTGGGGAAGCATTGGAGGGTAATACCCCAAAAACATGAAAAGTCCCTGGACTTTCCTAGTCTATTGCATATTGATATTGGATTCAGATTTATGATTTCCTGGTGGCTCTGTATTGTGCAGAGCAACTGTCTGAGGAGTTCTGAAATAGTAATGATAAAACATTGACAAAGATTTGGTCATGTTGTACAGAAGACTGTTCCTCATGCAGCAGATGAGCTCTCACATCTGTAATTTCTGATCATTTCCTAAGCAGAGCTGAGGCGGGTGTGAGGAAACTGCACATCCACTGTATGGGGGCTCTGCAAGTGCTGCTGTTCCTGGGGATCCTACCAGGTGAGAGGCCGGCTCTGCTCCATACAAGGTGGAAGGCGAACCCTACTCTATATGGGGGTATGAATGGGAAGGGTGTTCGCCCCCCTGTGCCAACCATGGGGGCAGGATGTTCACTTTCTACGTGAGGGTCACCACCATAAGTGGGGGCAGTTTGTTACCTCTCTATTTGGATGTCTCTTACATAGAGGGGGCAGGTGTTCCTTATCTATATGCCATATGTAAGGGCAGGGGATTCCAACTCTGTATGGGGTTTGCGCCATAAATGGGTGTAGTGTTCCCTCTTTATTTAGAGGAAGTGTGCTATACATAGGGACAGGATGTTCCCTCCCTATATGGGGTCTGTGCCATACATAGGGACAGGATGTTCCCACTATGTGGGGGTCTTTTTGCAGGTGTACCCCTACTATGCAGGGGGTAGGAATACAGGGTGTACCTACTTTATATAGGTGTCTGCACATAGAAGCGTGTTTTCCCTACCATATATAGGTCTGTATGTATTGGTATATGAGGGCTGTATGAAGGCCAATAGTTCCTATTCTATAAAATGGTCTATATATGGGGTGTTCTCATTTCATTTAGGGGTTTGTATGTAAGGGTTGTGTGTTCTCATGCTATACAGGGGTCCCTTTTGATATGGCTCTACACACTATATATTGAATTATTTATTGGGGGCAGCATGTTCTCACGTGGTGGTATGGTGTTTATGGATCTCTATGCAGAGACAGGGTGTTCCCAATCTATGTAGGAATGTAAAGGCAGGGTGTTTAAACTTTATATGGGGTTTGTTTTCTAAATGGTCTTTTTTCAACTCTATATAGGGGTTTTTTATGTGTGGGTAATGTTTGAGTCTGTATGGAGGTGCATGATGTTCTCACTTTATATAGAGGTCTCTATCTGGGGGAAGAGTATTCAAATTCTATAAGGTGGTCCCTCTCTAAATGGGTTTTCACACTTTGTACACGGGAAGGGGGTGGCATTTTGTTGTTCCTATCATATATCAGAATAAATCAGTGAGGTCTCTGCAGCTGTAGGTGAAAGTCCCAAACTACAAGTAATACTCTCCAATCTATGTTAGGATTCCTATCACAAATGATCCATGTACAACAGATTCCGGTAAAATGGGCCACAGAGGGCAGTTCGGTCACCTTGCCGTGTTACTACAACATCAGTGGTGGGAATACCAGCATTGGGTCCTTCAAGTGGTACAGACACAAAGCAGTGAGCAATGTAGAGGTCTCTGACAACAGTACCCATTTCCATGGACGGGTCTCCGAAGCAGATGTTAATAAGTTCATCAGTGAACAATCAGCCACCATTACTCTGCACAATGTGGAGAAGGCAGATCTCGGGATGTATTTCTGTGAAGTCAGACTTCTGTTTAGCCAAGAAATATCTGGACATGGAAATGGGACATTCCTCAATGTGACAGGTGAGATCCATGTTTTCTGTCCTGGTTGTGTCATATCAATATCTGACCATTATTAGGATGCTAAGATGAGCTTTTAGAAATCAAATATGAAATAAAAGCAATAAAACAGAAAAAAAAGGTGTGATGGTGTTGGAGGGTGATGGGGCTAGAGGGTGATGGGGTTAAAGGCTTAAATTCATGGGATTGGGGTTTAGAAGGGTGAAGGGTTAGAGTTATGAGTTTAGGGTTGGGGATTAGGGTTATAACATTGGGGTTATTGGTTTATCGGTAATTGTTCAATAGACTATAAAAAATAACCAGACTGGAGATGTCAGCTCAGTGAGGGTGAATGATATATCCTTAAATCAAACCTCAACATACAGTAAACTTTACTCCAAGCCTGGGCCCTTCTTGGCATCAAAGATATAGGGGGCATCACTGTTTCTGCCCCCCCAACTACCAGCCGTCTTGTCTTCACCCGCCCCAGCCATTGCCAAATCTTTTGTCATCTGCATCTTCCATGGTTCTATGGCCAGGCCCAGCATTGGCCGGTGATAAGGTTTGAGGGTCCTGCTAAATCTCAAAACAAATTTTGAAGCCATATCTAACGTTGCTGCTATAAATGATTTATTAAGAATCAGTTATGAGGGTTTCTGACATTACACATGTGAGCTGTGGAGAAATTATAACACAGAAACTCTGTGACATGCAGACCTAATAGATGGCCAGTGATTTACTATAACAAGGTGGAAGTAATCAGTAATTAATCAGAAATAGGTTCTCTCCTTCGTGAATTGTGTATTCAAAATCACTACTGTATGAGGATTTTATAGGGAAAGCACATTTCAGGTAAATCTCACCATATTTAATTAGATAAACTAAAATAATCAATCAATAAAACAAAGCAAACAGGACACCAATGCCAGGTACAACACAAAATGCTGGGGCATCGGTTCCCTGTGAATAAATTGACACATTTCCCAGCAGTGTGCAACTTCTTCAGACTTTATTGTAATGCCATCCAAATAGCCATCATTTTCACAGAATAGTTCAGTAGTTAATGATTGGATCTTCGAGGTAGAATAACAACTCTCATGCTGTCTATTGGTAAATCACTGCTTGCCGGACAGAACATGTGGAATCTTGGCATCTGACTGATTCATACCCATCTATAGTTGTGTCACCGGCATGATAGTTGTTACTCTACTTGTAAGATACAAGCATTAGCTACTGAACTATTATTTACCAATTATTTGGACGGCATTAACATGCTAATGTCATTGTGACTCTTTGTATCTAATTCTGTGCCTAAGGGTTATTTTCTCCTCTTCAAAGATTTTTTTCTTTCTCTTGCAGATGCAAAATCTGCACCAGAAGCTTACAAATCCTTCCATATATACATTGCCAGATTTGTTGGTGGGGTCCTCTATTTGGCAGTGTTGTCAGCAGTTGTATGTTACGTGTACTTCAAGCATGGTAGGTACCACCACTGATTAGAGTGACACCATTGCTATATAATGGTGGATTTTATTATATCACAATATATAATGTGGATGCGATGGCAGGTGAACAGCTTCTATTGTACAAAATGTTCTTTGGCTGACTAATACTTTTATGTCTTCTGTATACATAGGTGAATTTAGGTCATGGAGGGGTCACTATAGATATGTAGGGGCAGGGTAATGTTTGTAGTATTCTTCAGATATTGGAGATTGTCCTATCACGTTGTGTCTTTTCTTCACAGGCTCCTCCTCTATCCAGGACGGGTAAGTTCTTCTCCCCCTACTTTTCCAAATACTGGAACCTCTTGTGGGAAACCCCAGGAGAACCGAAAAACTGACCCCTGATTGTATGTGAGGTCACATGTACATACGCGTGATTCGATTAATGATGTCTGTGTTACATTGCAGCAATCCAATCGCCTACAGCGACTTCATGACTCCAAGTAAGAAGCCATTTCCTGCCTTGTGATATCTGAGTGATCTGTTCATGAATAGGGAGATTTCTAAGAATGATTTATTCCATAATGCCAAATAGAATCCAAACATTTCACACCAATGGCAATCCAGAAATGGCACCATTCCTGGGGTCACCGGGTGATAATAAATATACACATTGTTGTTACTTTGCAATATTTGATGTGTGTGGATGGATGACTATTGTTGTTTTGTGTGATCGGATATCTCCAAATATACAGCGCCATTGTATAATGTACAGAAATCCTTCCATGATGTCTGAACCCTCACTGTCATATTCTCTCTATTAGGACCCCCGGATGCAGCTCACAGCAACCCCCTGACACCACAGGAACAAACCGTAAGATTTCTGACTGTGTTCATGTGTCAGTGGTATCTCTTCTTATCATTATCATCATGTTTGTGATCTCAGGGTCGGTGTCAGTCATTTCCTGTCAGTCACTGCTTCCTGTCAGTGTCAGTCATTGTTTCCTGTTGGTGTCAGTTGCTGTTTCCTGACGGTGTCAGTCACTGTTTTCTGAAGGTGTCAGTCGCTGTTTCCTGTCAGTGGCAGTGATTGTTCCCTGTCGGTGGCAGTGATTGTTTCCTGTCAGTGTAGGTCATTGTTTCCTGTCAGTGTTAGTCATTGTTTCCTGTTGCTGTCAGTCGTTTTTCCTGTTGGTGTCGTTGTTTGTTTCCTGTCGGTGTTGGTCGTTGTTTCCTGTTGCTGTCACTCGCTGTTTCCTGACTGTGTCGATCATTGTCTCCAGTCGGTTGCTGTTTCCTGTTGCTGTTGATCTCTGTTTCCTGTTGGTGTCAAAACATCAGCTGTTTGAAGGCCCGCAATGCGGTCTCCACTATTTCCAGTCAGTTCTCATCATTCTATCAGTATAAATTCCATCACATAATCCGCAGATACGTCTCCATCATTCATCTACATCTCGGTGTTCTATATCTCTGTTTGGTTCTTTGGAGGAACAATGAGATCCCAGCCATCCAATGGTGGATTAACTCAAACGTCTGATTGGTTTGTTGTTGAGAACGATTCATTATATTGTGTCTATGAGATGGTAAGATTGGGAGTTATAAGAACAATGATGAGAATAATGCGTCTTCTGCTGTCAATACACTTGTCATGTCACTTCCTCACCTGAATATTTTATTTTTTAGTAGAGAATTCCCTGTACAATATGGAGAACCAGCACTACGTATACCACCAACATACAGCCACCAGACCGGATCCGTGTTCTTCATATTATCAGGATACAAATACCTGTACATACACAGTCATACCATAGTGGAAAGGTGGGCACCGGAGAGAGGAATCCACAGACGTGGCACCATTCTTCTTTAACATTCTTCATTCCCTCTGACAGATTGATGATTCCCCAGAAATATAAACTTGTAGGAAAGGGATCATTCTGCTTTTTTTAGCGATCCTTCTGACCAGACACAGAGATTTATCTCTATGTGGCTGTGGTTATAAATGATTTATACTTCTACAGAACATTGTGCTGACTTCTTCCTTGTATATCCGATGCACGCAGAAGGGTCTCCACCTATTGGCGACATTTCCTGACATTTCCTATAATATAATAAAAAAAAGTTTGGGAATCTTATATCGTCAGTCAGCTCCTGGGTTGATTTGCTGGGTCAGTCTTATCAGTCCTATCACATCTGCACCATTTGTAGAATATTCTGCACAGTGTTTATTTTAAAAATCTTTCATAATGATTAATTCTGAGGAAGTGGACTACTGTTACCACAAAACAGGTCACAAAACAATCTCATCACCATATAACCTTGATATCTGCATTTATCCTTCTGTCATCTCTATAAAAATGTAACTGTTTTCATATTTTATGTATACAAATAAAGTTGATTGTTTTATTATCACTTTGCTGTCCCTAAAACTTTCTTTGGGGTTTTATTTTCACCAATATTTTATAATAGCTTGAGAAGTGAGAAAATATTTTTCAATCTTAGCAGCACCTATCCCCCAGCTTTCTTATATTCTCCACATTGCGATGGTTCAAATAAATCTTTATAAATCATAGAGACGATTTCACATTTGTCACCAGATCTCTGGTCAGCCCAGGAAATAATATTTAATCCTATATTATCATTACAGATTTCTTCACTGAAGAAAATAAAACTTCCTCATTTTCTATTTACATGAATAGCAAACATAGATGCCACATTTGGGGGGGGGGTCCCTCTGACCCCCTGACTGTATTGGGGTCTTACTGATGATTGCAGGGTAGACAATGAAATGATTGCTGGAATGGGCACACTTTTTGCTTGTTGAGTTGCAGGTAAAATGTCTTCTCCTCCTTTTGTAATATTTGTGGTTTGAAAGGAGTTTGAATTCAGAGTCTGAGAAGATTGCAGATCTTTCACCGGGGAAACAACGAAATTGAACAAGTATTTTATTCCTAAATATTCTGCAAAGTCCTTCTTTCCCATTATTGGGGGATGCTGTTCTGGTATAGGAATATATTGTACAAGGGACCCCTCAACCAATGCAGAATTACACCAAGCCAATCAAACCTCTGGAATATCAATCTGCCCCATTAGGTAGTGTAAGTCACCAGCTTTGGTGCAAATGAAAGCAACTAAAGGTGGACAGGAAAGACAAAAGCAAGACAACCTTCAAATAGGGAGTAGTTGTTGCACAGACCATTCCTATTTCCTGTTTCTTCCTAATTTTTCAGAATTCTTACATTTTTCACACCACTATACAATAGTACTGTACAATACATGAAGCTGTACCTACAGTTCTCTCGGGTGGGGCAGGTACTCCAGCACATCCATACGTGCCATCACAAGAAGGTGGCAGGTGCAATTTTACACAGAGCTGAACAGGGCCATAGAAGAGCATCAACCCAGCAGCTAGTCCGATATGTATGTCTTATAGGAGGAGCCTCCAGCTGATACTGGCACGCATGTGTCTGAACAAACTGGCCATGAGGGCAACATGATGGTCCAACACCCTATAGTGGACCCATGCTCACAGTACGGCACCGTTCAGCTCGACTGCCATTTGCCAGAGAACACCAAAACTAGCAGATTCACTGTTGGCACTCAACTGTTGGCATTCTCTTCACAGAAGACAGCAGCTTCCCAATGAGCACACATGGAGATGCCATGGTAAATGGTATTTGTCCTTCAAAATCAACCAGTTTAAATGGTCAATGATAGTCAGAAGGCCACAAAGACCTCAACATTTTAGTCATTGGTACTCTGACTGCTGCTAGGCACTGGAATGAAATCCTCAGACCCATTTCTGGACCTTACGTTGGTGCTGTGGGGTTTGATTTTTTCCCGGTGCATAACAATAATGACCAGCCTCATATGGCCAGGCCCTTTTTATTTTTTGCCCTAGTTTTAGCTTCTATCATGGCTTTGTTTTCTTTCCAAATGGTCACCAGTTTTCTAAGGAATTTGAACTGCAGCCATTTTTTAGCCTAATGGGTATACTTCTTTTCTGAGGCTACAAAACCCTGTTTACCGTATCTATATAGAAAGGTTCAGCTAGTTAAAACAGTGACTTTATTAGTTAGAAGCGTGGAATTTATGTGAACACACTTCAGATTATTCAGATCCTGGAAAAGTAATCTAGTCATCTAATGTCTGTGAAAGCTTTGCTGCAGAACCTGGAGAAGTATTGGAGGTTATGATTTCCTGGTGGATCTGTATTGTGCAGAGGAGTTCTGAAAAAGTAATGATAATTATAGATTTGGTCATGTTGTACAGAAGACTGTTCCTCATGCAGCAGATGAGGTCTCACATCTGTAATTTCTGATCACTTCCTAAACAGAGCTGAGCCGGTGTGAGGAAACATCCACTGTATGGGGCCTCTGCAAGTGCTGCTGTTCCTGGGGAACCTACCAGGTGAGAGGCCAACTGTGCTCCATAGAAGGGCGAAGGGAGCCCTACTCTATATGGGGGTATGAATGTGAGGGGTGTTCATAGTTTGTTTGGGGGTCTGCCCCATTTATTGTGACATGCTGTTCCCTCTCCATACAGTGGTCTGTGCCATACATAGAGGCAGGATGTTACCTTGCTATGTGAGGGTCACCACCATACATGGGGGCAGTTTGTTACCTCTTTATTTGGATGTCTCTAACATAGAGGGGGAAGGGTGTTCCTCATCTATATGGGCGTCTATGCCATAGGTAAGGGCAGGGGATTTTTACTCTGTATGGGATATGCTCCATAAATGGGTGTAGTGGTCCCTCTTTATTTAAAGAAAGTGTGCTATACATAGGGGCAGGGTGTTCCCTCTCTATATGGGCTCTTTGCGAAACATGGGGACATGGTGTTTTCTCTATGTGGGGGTCTTGTTGCAGGTGTAGTGTGTTCCCACTATGCAGGTGATAGCAATTCAGGGTGTACCTATTCTATATAGGTGCCTGCACAAGGAAGCATGTTGTTCCTACCATTCCAGGTATGTAGTGCAGGTAGTTCCCATTCTATGCAGGAGTTTATATATGGGGTCAGCCTTTTCTCATTCCATTTAGGGGTCTTTATGCGAGGGTCATGTGTTCTCATGCTCTACAGGGGTCCCTCTTGATATGGGACTACCCACTATGTATATATTCTGTATTGGGGACAGCATGGTCTTACTATGTTCCCAATTCAATTCATATATCAGAATATATCAGTGAAGTCTCTTCAGCTGTAGGTGAAAGTCACAAACTACAAGTAATACTCTCCATTCTATGTTAGGATTCCTATCACAAATGATCCATGTACAACAGATTCCGGTAATATGGGCCACAGAGGGCAGTTCGGTCACCTTGCCGTGTTACTACAACATCAGTGGTGGGAATAGCAGCATTGGGTCCTTCAAGTGGTACAGACACAAAGCAGTGAGCAGTGCAGAGGTCTCTGACAACAGTACCCATTTCCATGGACGGGTCTCCGAAGCAGATCTTAATAAGTTCATCAGTGAACGATCAGCCACCATTACTCTGCACAAAGTGGAGAAGACAGATCTCGGGATGTATTTCTGTGAAGTCAGACTTCTGTTTAGCCAAGAAATATCTGGACATGGAAATGGGACATTCCTCAATGTGACAGGTGAGATCCATGTTTTCTGTCCTGGTTGTGTCATATCAATATCTGACCATTAATAGGATGGTAAGATGAGCTTTTAGAAAACAAATATGAAATATGAGCAAAAAAACAGGAAGTGATAAATTGAAAAGCAACTCCAAATCCAAAAGCACTGGTAAGACATTCCTCATATTCTTACAATCATTTCTCATAGTCTTACAATCAAATCCTGCAAATACGGTAACTGAAATTTTCACACAATGAATTCATTCATGTTAGCTTTGTAAGAGAGAATAATGCATCCATGGATCAAACCTCCCCATTAATATTACCCCAGACCAGTCTCCTTCCTGGGGATCAGCAATATAAGGGGTCAACTAGGGTATTACAGACCCCTCCCCCCACACACCAATATATTCTTTCCTTGCCACCTGTCCTGCGTCCAGTGGCCTCATCAGAGTTTTCACCAGCCTCATCCTCCATAATTCCCCAATTGTCAGTCCCAGCATTGGAGTTTGAGGGTGTTTTGCTGGTAGACAATAGGACTGCTTCCATGACACTGCCACCACCACCACCATGTGACCAAAGGTTGGGGCTCCAATCATCATAAACATTTCTAATTTTCTTGCATTTTCTCCTGAATTAATAGAATACATTTGACTTTTCTTAAATAATAAAACAAAACTTTTTTTTTCAGGTGTACAATCTGTACCATATTATGAATCCTCCTTCCTATATGGCAAAATAGCTGGTGGGGTCCTACTTCTGGCAGTGTTGTCAGCAATTATATATTACATATACTCCCGGCAAGGTAGGTACCCCCAGTGACTGGAGTGTTTCTCAACCGGTTTACATGGGGGAACCCTTTAAATAATTTTTAGGTCTCAGACTATCCCTTCTATTGTTAATTAATCCACAGCTCACAGTACATTAGTGTGGTAGTCAGTAGGGAGAATGGCTCTTACATTGCTGGCCAGTGGGAAGAATGTCGCCCTTGCAGATAGCCAAAAACATCATTGGTGTCACTTAAACTGACCTGATAGGCACAAATTGCTCATTGCTCAAGGAATACCCAGCAACCTCTGGAGGAACCCTGGACTAGAGTGACACCACTGCTATCATATATTGGGAGCAATCTTAGAGGTGTGGAAGTGATGGTGGGTAAACGGCTTCCATTGTACAGAATGATCCTCAGGGGAGGTTCCTAAGCTTTGTCTGACCAATAATTTTATGTCTTATGTATAAATACATCTAGATGGGTCATAGAGGGATCATTATCGATATATGCTGGGGGTCATGTTTGTAGTACAGATATTAGAGATTGTCCCATCACATTGTGTCTTTTCTTCACAGGCTCCTCCTCCATCCAGGATGGGTAAGTTCTGCTCCTCCCAATATTCCTAATACTGGAACCTCTTGTGGGAAACTCCAGGAGGACCCATAAACTGACCCCCAGATTGTATGTGAGGTCACATGTACATACGTGTGATTCGATTAATGATGTCTGTGTTACATTGCAGCAATCCAATCTCCTACAGCGACTTCATGACTCCAAGTAAGAAGCCATTTCCTGCCTTGTGATATCTGAGTGATCTGTTCATGAATAGGGAGATTTATTCCATAATACCAAATAGAATCCAAACATTTCACACCAATGGCAATCTAGAAATGGTGCCATTCCTGGAGTCACCGGGTGATAATAAAAATACACATTGTTGTTACTTTTACTATTGTTGTGTTGTGTGATCGGACATCTCCATATATACAGCGCCATTGTACAATGTACAGAAATCCTTCCATGATGTCTGAACCCTCACTGTCATATTCTCTCTATTAGGACCCCCGAATGAAGCTCACAGCAACCCCCTGACACCACAGGAACAAACCGTAAGATTTCTGACTGTGTTCATGTGTCAGTGGTATCTCTTCTTATCATTATCATCATCCCGCTTGCTGTGGCCCTCTTTTTGGTGGTTCTATATTTCTATTTACATGAAACTATGTAATGTAATTAGTTTTGCAGTGAATTTGTCCAGTTTAAATGTTTAGCTCTCCTGATCTCCAGATATAATTATCGGTAAATGACAGCTTGGGGAAATGGGCCAGGTACTCAAATTCCCAAATAAAGTTCAATAAACCAAAAATGAAAGAAAATTGTCCTGTGTGCTGAATGGGAAAGAACATCCAGTATTTTGTATTATTGTTTATGTTGCTGCTCAATCAATGAAAAAAAATAGTAATAATACAGGATATTTATTATCAATATTATCCTCACCAATGAAAACCATGTGATCATCAGGGGAAGGGAATTCATTCTGATCACATGACTCCTATGTGTTAATGTTTATTTGTCAGTTATATTTGGCTATAGTGGTAAGGGTTGTACGTGCCAGCTGGGGGGTTTTATCCTGACTGGCATTGTGCAGCCAATTGGGAAATCCAGTTTGATGTACAGAGATGAAAATACATATACGGGTTCCACAGGCCTCAATACTATCATCATCATGCTTCACAGTTGGTTCTCATATACTGTCTTCAGTTTCTGCCATACATATCTACTATTACTGCATCCATACATCTTTATCTTTGATTCATTACTACACAGCACAATGCTTCAGATGCCAGATCTTTGTCTATATGACTTTCAGACTGTAGTTTTACTCTGGTGTTCTCGTTAGACAAATGTTTTCCCCGGCACCGCCTCACAGTACAGCGATGCCCCACCTGATGTGCAGAATGTTATGGCTTGTTGGTTGGTTGGTTGATTTTGTCTCTTTATAATTTGGTTGTTGGAGGTGGCAGGGACAAAGGGGGCAACACTACTCAGACAGAACCCAGGAGAGAACCAAGCATATGGCCCAGGGATAGGGTGCCCACCATTACCTGGTGACGGGGGGGGGGGGGGGGTCTCTGGGACCATAGGAAATGATAATATTTGCTATTGGCTCAGCCACCTATTCTGTTTTTTGTGGCTCACTGTGCATATTTTAATCAGAATGAGGGTTGGAAGTCGAGGTTCCGGTTTCATCTTGTGTGTTCATCCACCTGTCACACCAGACAGAACACAGAGAGAGAACATCAACTTCAGATCATGAGAAGTTTGCAGCTTCTCCTGCTGCTGGTGGGACCCCTTCAAGGTGAGAGATAGGGACTGTGAAGGGGGACTTTGTGATGGGTAAAATGGTGGACACTGGTCTAAGAAATGGAAGACTTTGTGACGGTCAGATGCTGTGATGGTTTGAGGTACCCTGAGATAGGGAATGGTGTGATTGGAGTTCACCACAACTGTAATGCTGTGATTGGTGAATTGGTGAGATTGGGGTATACCATAGGTTCCCAACAGAGGCAGCACAGCCCCCTGGTGGCCACTGAGGATGTGTAAGGGGGCATTTCTTGTCCAGGGCAAATTAGGGGGCTTTGAGGATTAGCTGCCGCCCCCTTTGGCATGGCGCACGGAATCTGTCCTATGAGATAATCCTACCAGCTGATTGGGCGTGTACAATAATGTCACAATCACCTGTGTATGCTCTGTCTGTGCGCGCATCTCCTATGTTTTTCTATGAGATTTTGCTTCAGTGTCAGCTCCCCGAGAGTGGGCATATTCTATAGACCTGGGCAATCAGTTGTGCTGCTTACTGTCCACCTTGTACTGTAAAATAATCCTATCCCTCGTACAGCAGCAGCATGAGGTCTGTGTCTGTGTGCATGCTACTGTCATTACCCCTATGTATAAACCTTCATATCTCCTACACGGATTATTGTACATAAATATAAATTTGCCTGCTCACCAAACTTTAAGGCTGCGTTCAGACTGGTATATAATAATATTATTTAATGTTTTTAATATATATATATATATATATATATTTTTTGTTTTTTGTTTTTTTGAAAGTAATACACAAATATTGGTAATATCTTCTAATATTATAATTTAAAAAAATCTGTCCTTGTTTTTCATAATATAGTATAGTATGGTTTACCCAATGAGGGGCGCTATCGAATCCCTCCTTGAAAAAGTGGGCTTTGACTCAAAAAAGGTTGGAGAATGATGGTATTG
The DNA here is from genome assembly GCF_032062135.1 of Pyxicephalus adspersus. Lineage (NCBI taxonomy): Eukaryota > Metazoa > Chordata > Amphibia > Anura > Pyxicephalidae > Pyxicephalus > Pyxicephalus adspersus. The sequence goes on along the minus strand of NC_092865.1, from coordinate 44,051,161 downwards.
GATGGCATTGTAATGGGAGAATGATGTGATTGGGGAATGGTGTGATTGGGGTACATTGTGTTTAGAAGTTGCTGTGGCATTGCATGTTTGGGGGCTGGTAGGATTGAGGTACACTGTAATGGGAAATTGTGTGATTGGGGGACACTGTAATGGGGGAATTATGTGACTGGGGATTGTGTGATTGGGGTACATTGTGTTTAGAGGTTGCTGTGGCATGGCATTGCTTGTTTGGGGGCTGGTGGATTTGGGGTACACTGTAATGGGGCAATTGTGTGACACAATGTACATGTAGTGTGAGGATTAGTAATGGGCAGTACAGAAATGTGAGCTCTTTTGTCCAGGGTTGAGGAAGGGGGATGGGTCCATTCACTATTTGAAGGTAAAAGGGATACAACAGGTGTACTCACCCCCAATCTCCTTTACGGGGGCATCTTTATCATTTATAAGTTAGACGTCTTTATTTCTTTATTGTGTCTAGGAGTGTCCAGACAATTTCCTGGAATACCTGTCTTTATCCTCACTGATACACCTGAGGGGAAATGGGATTAGATGACTGTAATCTGTAGGTAGGTAAGCTTTGGTACCCAGAGATATGTGGGACATGGTGACAATCAGCACAATACATGGTAACTAGCATGAGGGTAGGTGAGGGGAGGTACAATATGGTGACTGGTACCCAGAGTAGGTGAGATATGGTGATCAGCACTAAGGTAGGATAAACATACAATAAGATAAGATATGGTAAATGGCACCCAGGCGTAGGTGAAATATAGGGTTCAGCACTTAGGTGGAGTAAGCTATGGTAACTGTCACCTAATGTTAGATGTGATATGATGATTCCTTTTTTATAGTAGGTGATGAATGGTGACTGGGGTAGGTGACATATGGAGACTGATAACTGGGGTGGGTGACATATGGTGACTGATAACTGGGGTAATGGAGACTGATAACTGGGGTAGGTGACATATGGAGACTGACAACTGGGGTAGGTGACATATGGAGACTGATAACTGGGGTAGTTAACACATGGAGACTGATAACTGGGGTAGGTGACATTTGGAGACTGATAACTGGAGTTGGTGTCATATGGAGACTGATAACTGGGGTAGGTGACATATGGAGACTAACACCTGGGGTAGGTGACATATGGAGACTGAAAACTGGAGTAGGTAACATATGGAGACTAATAACTGGGGTAGGTAACATATGGAGTCAGATAACTAGGGTAAGTGACATATGGAGACTGATAACTGGGGTAGGTGACATATGGAGACTGATAACTGGGGTAGGTAACATATTGTGACTGATAACTGGGGTCGGTGACTCGTGGAGACTGATAACTGGGGTAGGTAACATATGGAGACTGATATTTGGGATAGGTAACATATGGAGACTGATAACTGGTGTAGGTGACATATAGAAACTGATAAGTGTTGTTGGTGACATATTGAAACTGATAACTGTTGTTGGTGACATATGGAGACTGATAACTGGGGTAGGTGTCATATGGAGACTGATAACTGGGGTAGGTGACATATGGAGACTGACAACTGGGGTAGGTGACATATGGAG
>NC_092865.1:44041114-44049342 GCF_032062135.1 Pyxicephalus adspersus | reverse complement strand
CATATGGAGACTGATAACTGGGGTAGGTGACATATGGAGACTGACAACTGGGGTAGGTGACATATGGAGACTGAAAACTGGGGTACGTAACATATGGAGACCTATAACTTGGGTAGGTAACATATGGAGTCAGATAACTAGGGTAAGTGACATATGGAGACTCATAACTGGGGTAGGTGACATATGGAGACTGATAACTGGGGTAGGTGACATATGGAGACTGATAACTGGGGTGGGTAACCTATGGAGACTGATAACTGGGGTGGGTAACCTATGGAGACTGATAACTGGGCTGGGTAACATATGGAGACTAATAACTGGTGTAGGTGGCATATGGTAATTGGCACCAGTGGTACTTAATAAACAATTGCTCCTATAAAGGAGAATGAAGGGCTATCATAGAGTGACAGCTGATACTGTATTAGAATATAGGTGAATCTGATGGGTCATTTTCATGGTTCAATGCTCTGTTTTCTGGTCTCCCAGGTTTACTGTTTCTAATAGGAGTGTTGGGTTGGGAATGAGGTTGAATACTCCACTATCATGTCTGTAAAAGTATTTGTGTACAATCTATTAAGCACCAATTATCTATATTCAGGGTTTGCATCGCAAGCTATCCATGTGTGGCAAATTCCAGTGATATCGGCAGTAGGGGGCAGTTCCGTCACCTTACCTTGTGTCTACAACATCAGTAGTGAGCAGGAAGCCACCATTGGGTCCTACAAGTGGTACAAACACCTGCTACATACTGGGATGGAGATCTCAAACAGCAAGGAATTAATTGGTCGAATCTCCAGAACCGCAACAGATCAATTCATCGAAAGACGTTCAGCCTCCATTATCCTACACAGGGTTGGATCTTCAGATTCTGGAATCTATTACTGTGAGGTTATCTTCCAGATTGGTGGCGATGTCACTGCACATGGAAATGGGACATTCCTTAATGTGACAGGTGGGATAATCTATTGGAAGGGGTTTTCTGTTGAGGGGTTCTGTGTCACTTATCTGTATAGGTCTAGTGTCACCTGTGTAAAGGAGGAGGCCCTGTAACACCTGTGCATGGGAGAGTTCCCATGTCACCTGTTTATAGTGGGAGCTTCTATGTCGATTGTGTATAGGGGGAGGTCTCATGTCACCTGTGCACAGGTGGAGGTCCTATATCAAATGGGTATAGGAGAAGGTCCTATGTCAACTATGTATAGAAGAAGGTTTTGGGTCACCTGTGTAAAGAAGGAGGTCCTGGGTCACATATCTCCAAGGGGAGGTCCTATGTTAAATATGTGCATGTAGAGGTCCTGGTCATATGTGTATAAGTGGAGGTCCTGGATCACCCATGTCTATGTAGTGGGCCTATGTCATCCATGTAAAGGGGGAGGTATTGGGTCACCTGTGGGGAAGTCCTATGTCACCTGTGTATAAGGGAAAGTCCTGGGTTATCTATGTATAGGGGGAGGTCCTAGGTCCCCTGTGTATAAGGGGAGGTCTTGAGTCAGCTGTGTAGAGGGGTACTGGGTCACCCATGTCCAGGTAGTGGTCCTATGTCATCTGTGTATAGGGGGAGGTAATGGGTCACCTGTGTATATCGGTAAAAGTTTTTTGCCACCTGTGTAAACGAGAACGCCCTATATCACCTGTATAAGGGGGAAACCTGAGTCACCTGTGTATAAGGGGAGGTCCTTGGTCATTTGTGTATGGGGCAGGTCCAGGGTCACTTGTGTATAGTAGGAGGACATATGTCACCTGTGTATAGGGGGAGGTCCTATGTCACCTGTGCATGGGGGGAGGTCCTGGGTCACCTATGTATAAGAGGAGGTCCTTGGTCATCTGTGTATATGAGGAGGTACTGAGTCACCCATGTCCAGGTAGTGGTCCTATATCATCTGTGTATGGGGGGGGGGGTCCTTGGTCATCTGTGTATAGGAGAGGTCCTATGTCATCTGTGTATAGGGGGAGGTGCTATGTCACCTTTCTATAGGGGGAGGTGCTATGTCACCTGTGTATAAGTGGAGGTCCTATGTCACCTGTGTATAGGGGGAGATGCTATGTCTCCTGTGTATAGGTGGAGGTCCAATGTCACCTGTGTATAAGTGGAGGTGCTATGCCACCTGTGTATAGGGGTTCTGGGTCACCCATGTTCAGGTAGTAGTCCTATGTTTCTGTTTAAAGGGGGAGGTTCTGGGTCACCTGTGTATAGAGGAAGGTCTTTTGTCACCCTTTAGAGGGGGAGGTCTTGGGTCACCTGTGTAAAGGGGGGGTTCTAAGTCACCTGTGTATATGGGGAGGTACTGAATCACTCATGTACCGGTAGTGGTCCTATTTCATCTGTGTATAGGGGGGTGTCCTTGGTCATCTGTGTTTAGGAGAGGTCCTATGTCATCTGTGTATAGGGGGAGGTCCTATGTCACCCGTGTATAGGTAGAAGTTCTATGTCTCCTGTGTATAGGTGGAGGTCCTATGTCACCTGTGTATAGGGGGAGGTCCTATGTCACCTGTGTATAGGGGTTCTGGGTCACCCATGTTCAGGTAGTGGTTCTATGTTTTCTGTGTATATGGGGAGGTTCTGGGTCACCTGTGTATAAGGGAAGGTCTTTTGTCACCTGTGTATAGAGGGAATCTTGGATCACCTATGTATAGGGGAGGTCCTATGTCACCTGTGTACAGGGGGAGGTACTGGGTCCCCAGTGTATAAGGGGAGGTTGTGTGATACCCCCGCCTTAGTTCAGTTTAGGAAAGGAGGCAATGAAGAGGTCAGATCTGAGAACCTTCTGTAGGTCCTTTATTAGATTTCAGTTTGTGGTGCTCATACATTCACCCAGCTAGGCCACGGCCCTCATTGTCACTGTGCTAGAGGGGAGGAATTGTCTCCATGATGATCTGCATATAGTGAGCCCTGTATGAGCTGTATTCATCCAATGGCAGATCAATGCCTATACGTTTAGCCTTCCTTCTATCAGGTGATATAAGAATGTACTTTATACAGCACTGTGTAATATGTCGGCGCTATATAAATGCAAAATTAATATCAGGTGACGTGACAACTCTCAGGTCTGTAGGTTAGAAATGAATTAGAAGGAAATGTGGAGCTTAGGGCAGTAAATAGTTCTGTGATGGAACTCATCCTGGCCATGATACCCCCCTCCCCCCTTATTCGGGGCAGGAAGTCAGATGGACAGGTGCTCATAATGGACAGGGAAGTGAGACAGAAATATGGAACAAGCACGGAATATATCAGGAAGCGACACAATGAAATACAGAAATGATTCCATTATTAATAAACACTTTCATTTCTGGGAACAGCCTGACATGAGGGAGGGAAATAAAACAGAATGACACCACAATGTTCAAAGTGCAGTAACCAATAGCAACCTATCTGCTGTTCTGAACATCCTGGTGAGTGGAGATGTATATGAGTGATTGGACATGACAGGTTCTCTTTGATGAGATGCTTCTATATTCTTAGCTAACTTGGACCTATGTTCCAGGATTCGTGGGATTCTTGGATAATCCATGGCCCAGAAATGTTTCAAATTGCAGCTGTTCCAGTAAGTAAAAACTTTCCATGTAACTTAGACCCTTAAGTGACGATGGATCCTTCCAGGGATGATAAGGAGAAAATAAATCCATTCTGTATGTATGAAGTGTAACCCTAAGGAAATAACCAATTATCTTCCCTGATTCTTACCTGTTCCTGCCTTGCAGCTACTGGGAGTGTCAGTGGGAGGGGCTTCCTGCTACAGTCACATGATCCATTCCAATGAAGCATTGAACCACTAGGAGCAGCAGTGAGTGGGTCATTTATGGGGGTGGCAGTTGGTGCTCACAGCACCCCAAGGTTGGCAAGGAAGCAATGGATGACTTTTTGGTAAAAGTTTTATGAATTAGATGGCTTTTGAATGAAATAGAAATGGCTGTGTTCAGAAAATGACATCACAAAGTGACTTGTGTAGCAGGAATTTGAGCTTTAGTGACAGAGTTCTCCTTTTCCCAACTAATTATGAAAAATGAAAACAAAAACTTATTGCCTTCATTGCACACAATGCCCACAAATACCAACCCTATCCTCACCACCAGAGTCAGCACCATCAATGCTAACTCTATCATCACAACCACAGACTGGGAATCCCCCCTTATATATGGCCCTCATATGAGGATGATAGGGGCTGTAATGGGGTCTTGGCAACTGTTCAGGTCCCTCTGATCTCCTCCCATCTAATGATCGGTCCATGACGTCCCTTTGGTTCCATTGTCAGATTTTTAGATAGAAGTCAGTTGTTGTGCATCACTGAGCCATCAGGTGGACCAATCAGGGGAGGAATTTGGCCAATTTTGGGGTCCCCATGTTGTGTAGGAAATCAATTGTATAGAATATGCAGGAACTCCAATCCAGAGACAAATCGCAGGGTTATTGGCAGATTTACAGAGCAATCGCACAGTGATGTCAAATCAGATTCACTTAATCGCATTCAGTGAATCTATTCCATATAAACGAGCTTAGGACATAAATATTAAATAATATTTACAACACTGAGGAAGGTTCTGATTGGTTAGTTAAACTGATAAGAGGTATTATAAATAAAAAGTTTGGAATTCATAGAGGGGTCATTATGAGATGGAAAGTTAATTAAGTGAATAGATCTTCAGAGAGCATTCAAAGCTCCCAATTAAAGCTTCAGGAATCCAATAAACTGTTACTTCCAATGACTTCTCCTCCCTATAATGTAAAATAATCTGCTGTACATTGTAAGCAGCTTGGAATTGTGCACAGGTGATGAATATAGAGGTGAATATATGTAAATTCACATACTCACGATGGTAATTTTATATTTTTATGTTTACAGACATTTCACAGAAGGGACACAACATCTGCATCGTGCTGAAGGTTGTGGGATTCGTGGTGACTTTACTGACTGCCCTCATCAGCTATCTGTGTGCCAGAATGGGTGAGTGCCAGGAGGGGGCGACACCCCGTGACCGAGTTCTGTGTCATGTGAGATTCTATCTATGATTGTATGGGGGGGGTGCATCATCATCTCCAACAGCTGCTACTGTGCCCTGACCGAGAACCCGCTCAGCTGATATAAGGGTGAAGGGCCACAGAAAGCGCATAGAGATGACACAGCTCAGGGTGCTGGGGCCCTCCGATGATGAATTGTAATGGCTGCGGTCATATAGAATGCTGATGTCATCCTCCATCTTCCCACAGGTCACTGACTCCACAGCCCAAATTCCGGTGACACCTATAATCCGACTGCCAGCAATGGTCCATACAGCCCACAAACTACATCCAACATACCAACCTGGTCAACGTTCAGCACTGGAAATATCGCCTTCCTATACTGGAGTGTGTGCATTACCATAAACACCCCAATATACCAGGTACAACCTCAAGAGGACAAACCTGGAAGTTGATTGGCTACTGGGATTGGCACATAAAAGGCTATCAGCCACTGATCCTAAGGTCAGTGGGTGGGGCCCTCATCATTTGCCAAGTCCCACCCTGAGGGCCACGGGCCCATTCTCAACACTCAGGGCCAATACACAAGATGGAGCTATATGTTTGGAGATGGATAAAATGGGAGGTGCAGCTTCCATCGAAACCCAATCACACACAAGATGGGGATGTGTCAGCAATTCCCTGTATTTCTTATGCTGACAATCTGGGTGGAGCTCTGGGGAAAATTTGTATAGCTCCACCTATCTGCAGGCATGGCCCACCTTTGGCAGGTAGTGAAAAACTCCCAGTGCAGCTGTATGTGACACCAGCAGAAGGTTTCTGGTTTTTGTGTTTTGTAAAAAAGTGACAATAAAATGAAATCTAAAAATGTATCTAAAGCTCACCCACAATAAAACATGTTAATAAAGAGAAGAAACTCAGGGAGAGGAGGGGGTAAAACCCGGGAAAAACTTTATTTAGAAAACAAATGATTGAAAAACGTGATAAATAACATCATGTGAAGATAAATAAAAGAAAAAAAAGCGGCAGCCTGACCCCAGAGATAGGATCTCAACATTCTATGGGGGAAGGGGGATAGGTGACCCCGGAGTTTGGAAACAGACAATAAGCATAGGAGTGTGAATCCAGCGTCTCATCCATCTCAGAACATGGCCGTCTGCAGCTCTCGTTTAAACATCCCCTCGAAGTTCAGGTCGGCCCCCATCAGGTCCTCCTCCAAGTCCTCCAATGCCCACTGATGATCTGTCAGTTCCAGGGCTTCCCATTCCGTCTGGAGAAAGGGGTGACACCAGGAAGAATAAAACATGGAGTGCCTTCAGCAGGGTGCAGCATACGGGGTGTGGTGAGTGGTGCAGGGTGCAGAATACGGAGTGTAGTGGGAGGTGCAGGGTGCAGCATATGGGTGGCAGTGGCTGGTGGAGGGTGTAGTATACAGGGTGTGGTGTGGTGGGCTGTGCAGGGTGTAGTATATGGAGTGTAGTGGGCGGTGCAGAATGGTGAATAAGGAGGACGGTGATGACAGACATCAAAGTCTTCCTTTTACCTTAAATGCCTTGTTGGTATCAGCCGGCATTGCCATGGCAGCTCCGGTCATCTGTTCCTGCATGACACGGGATTGGTCAGCAGCTGTAACACCAAAGACACCAATTATTAAAGAGACCCAGGACAATAGTCAGGTTGTTGGTGAATGGGAGAGACAGTCAGAAGACTGAATTTCGGGGGGGGGGGGGGGGATGCAGTCAGGCGGTTGGTGGGTGGGAAAGTCAGGTGATTTGGCTGGGGAGGGGACACAATCTCACCATTATCCTGTCCAAGAATCAGCGAGTAGATGCTTCTTAAGCCAAAAACATTTAGGAAGTACCAGGAAGCGGAGCTCACCCTGGGGACACAAAGAGGAGGAGTCATAACAAGCCAACACCCAGAAACTAAGCAGAGCGCAGGAAACAATCCGTTATCATCTTAGCCTATCTCTTGTCAGGTTCCCATTTTTTGATGCCTGCATAGTTCTGGAGTTTTCCTAGTTTTCTTCAGATCCTGGCTGGTGAGTGCGGTGTTCTTATACAAGTCATAGGAAACCTGCATAAACCAGGTCAACTGCAGGTCACTGCCCTGGATGTGTTATTGAGCTTCATAAACAATGTTCTTTTTATAACACAACAGGTGGATAGACAACATGAAAGAGCAGGAAGCGCCACCTGCTGGATGGATATTAGAATTCATATTATTCATATAGAATCTCAGGTTTACTTCCAGAGACTGAAGGCAGAACTACAACCCTCCCAGTGTTTGTAGATTGCCCCTCCACCAGCCTATAAATAGCACTCTACTCCCAGCATACCAGCACCAAAGCCACCTCTCTATCCGGATCTCTTACCACGAGGCGTCCAAAGAAAGCAGCTCAATTCCCTGCTGTAGCATCGGCTTGAAGCGCAGAGTCAGTGGAAAGGGGACCTTGGCTAAAATACAAAGATAGGAAGGGGAACAGTCATCATCATCATCATCACCTCCCCCACCCCCCAATCATCATCACCGCCCTTATTATCATCAGCCCCCACAATCCCCATTATCACCCCCACAACCCCACTTTCCAGGGGGCGACCCTTACTTGTCACAAACCCTGAGAAGGTCATGTTGATCCATCCGCCGATGAGGATCATGGGAAGTACGTTGGTGACGTTCCCCTTCATCATATCAGTCAGCATAGTGGGATCTAGAACACATGGTCACATGGTGTTAGGGGGTGCACACTATCAGAGGGGTGCACGAGGCATAACTGTGACATCACAATCCCCACCTGTCATTGGCGAAGGCGGCACCACTTTCCTCTTCGTCTTTTTGAAGAATCCGTCCTCTGCGTTGTTGAAGTAAAATTTCCTCATTAGGAAAGACTGAAAACAGAGAAGAAAGTGAGGACTGAGAACTCCCAGAATCCTCCACAGTCTGCACTGCACTCCCATTGGTTCATACCTGCTTGGGAATGTATTTGCCATTTTCTCGGAGAACTCTGCTGCGGATTAGAACCTGACTGGAAGAGAAGAGAGAAGACAACCATGAGGGGAGGACAACCATGAGAGGAATCACCATGAGGGGACAATCATGGACCGATTGGAGGTCCATTATAGAACAAACAAGAGGGAAGAGCAGGGAATTCTGGGTAGATACAGGTTCCAGTATGACAGAAAAGAAACTTCAGGGGAATACAGAAAGCAGTATGATGGGGAAGGGTTTTCAGGGGGGTACAGGGAGCAGTATGATGGGGAAGGGTTTTCAGGGG
>NC_092865.1:44010632-44040434 GCF_032062135.1 Pyxicephalus adspersus | reverse complement strand
TACAGGGAGCAGTATGATGGGGAAGGGTTTTGAGGGGGGTGCAGGGAGCAGTATGATGAGGAAGGGTGGAAGGGTTTTCAGGGGGATACATGGAGCAGTATGATGAGGAAAGGTGGAAGGGTTTTCAGGGGGATACATGGAGCAGTATGATGGGGAAGGGTTTTCAGGGGGATACAGGGAGCAGTATGATGGGGAAGGGTTTTCAGGGGGATACAGGGAGCAGTATGATGGGGTAAGGACTTTGGGGGGATATCTGGAGCAGTGTGACTGGGAAGGGACTATGACACTGAGATGGAAAATATTTAGCGGTCCCTTGGCCTCCATAGCGCCCCCACCTGTCAGACACTTGCTCCTGTGTCAGTTTCTTGTCACTCTGGAGGAGGATGGACACATAATGGCGGATCATCCCCACAAAGAAGGTGATGAAGACGATGGGCAGCACCACCCACAATCGGATATTGGAATCCAGCAGAAGTTCTGGCTCCGTCATGATGAAATATAAGCTGAGACCTAAAAAACAAATAATATCAATGGAAATATTCTGCATGGAGGCAGAACGACACACAGAGAGTGGCCAGAAAAATGGAAACCCAGCAAAATAGGGGGGGTCATTCCTGTTACAATGGCCAACTCAGAGTGCAGTAACCCCTTAAACACCACCAAAATCTGAGGTCAGCCATGGCACTGGGGAGGCCTGGAGGGGACTCAGCAATCTGTGTGCTATGGGGTTTCTCTTTATTTCACTGCAGACAGTTCATATCAGTATGCTGACCATAGGCTGACATCATCCTGAGGATGGCGATAGGGAGCAGTGTATGGATATACCACCATAGGAGGAGGGGGATATGATGGAGGAGGACGATGACTGTGTAAGACAATCACATAATCATAATCATTTACAGAGGATAATGATTATAAAGTGAGGAGGGGTAACGAAGATGAAAGATGATGATTGTGTAATGGAGGAAGAGGATGATAATGATGACTTCTCACACAGTGACAACGCACAAGGATTGTGGACGGACAGCGGGGGGTTGTGATGACAGTATATAGCCGATTCCATACAACTCACCGGGTCTCTCCTTACCTCCTTCTGCCGGGCCCCTTGTAGCACTCACAGTAAAGATTCTGATTGGTCCCCGTCCTCTACACTAATTGGTAGCCTTGAGCATCACTCCTATTCTCTCCTAGAATGGCCTTTATCATGACAAAACGATACAGCCAATGAAAGTGCAGGATGACAGGAAAGGGCTGGCTCTCACCTTGCCGGGTATCCGTTCGTCTCCATAGCGACACGATACGAGTGCCGCCATCTTTGATTTGGGAAATAGCTCAGGGGGTGCCCAAAACGTCCCTCCCTGCTGTTTCCTAGCAGCTGGGCTGCTCATCTATAAGGATGCTGGTGATGTCTTTCTGTCTGTGTGAGAAGGCTCCTGTAACAGTGGGGGGGGGGCAGCTACCTATAGATATACATTGAGGTGTAATGAGCCATGGGGTCCCCCATGGGGCCCCAATAGTTATGTGGTATTCCCCTCCCCCATGGTAGTCTACCGTGTTTTCTGGGTAATGGGTATTATCCCTCCCCCATGGAGCCCCAATATTTATGCATTATTTCCCCCCCCCCCTATTATTCTGGTGATGGGTGTGGTCTGGGGATGCTATGGCACATTGTAATATTGGGAGGGATTGGAAGTCCTGCACATTGTCTGACCCTCCAATGTCTGTGGGTGAAAGCTCCCAGCTGACCTCTGACCTCCTGGGGCCTAAATACAGAGTGTTGCTGATCTTTGATTTTGGTCTTTGCAGTTCTAGGAAATTATAAAGTGGCCATCAGGCTTGGTTAATATGGCCATTTTAGCTGATCACCACTTTCATATATGTAGCACTGTACAAAGAACGCCAATAATTCAATAAACATCAGGCCTGTCCTTTTGGTTTGCCACTTAGTCTCCAGCCCTCCTGTAGGGGGCAGTGTAACCCACATGATCAAGTGTGTCCTTCTTCATGGATGGAGAAAAACCTTCGAAGTTTAGTCATGGTCAGTGAGAAAGAATCGTCCTCTGGTGACTCTACATAACAGAAAAGATTTTCTTACAATGGCGTCATGAATTTGTTTCTCTCTCTCACATTGCATTCTCTTTTTTTGCAATTTACTTCCTTTCATCAAGTCTGTGAAATTCATAATGAAATGGCACTGCATAGGAAGCAGAGACAGATTAGTTCATGTTGTTGAAGGATTTCAGGTAATGCTGTCTGCCCTTTACTGCCCCACTGGGGAGCAAGAAGTCAAATCAAAAGGAGGCATAACAAGGAAAACACAAACATAGACACACTTAGTGAGGGAGAAAACATGAGGGACAGAGAAACAGAGAGCATGGAGAGGGAGAGAATGTGAGGGACAGAGAGCGATATCTAGTAAGAGAGGAAGATGTGAGCATACACCAGGCAATGCAGATCTGGTGGTTTGTGATCACAGATGGTTTGAATTTTGTCCTTACTGTTGTCTCATTGATTTACATACACACACCTGTACCCTTGCTCTCTTCCAGATTTATGTGCAGCACCAGCATGACATTTATTGACAAAGTTTCACCCTTCAGTGTCCATGTGAATGCTATGGGTTGATGAAGGTGAACATTCAAACTGTAGCTGCATTGTCCGAAAACTTCACATTGATGCTGAACTTTGAACTCTTTCTGGTTTTAGAATTAGAAAAAAAGTACAGACCACACAAGGCGCCCAAATGTAGAAAGATATACCCTTTTATGACCTGGGGGGAGGCCGCACGCTATTATCAATGCTTTCACACAAGACATTCACATTTTCCAAGTCTTGAGTGAAATAATAAAACCTGTAAATTATGAGTGACAATGGTGTGAATCTTGTATGAATAATTTATAAAAATGACACCCTAGGAGCTATCTGGTGTATATAGAAGCATCCACTCCTGGACTCCCCTGACCCCGACATTTGTTTTGGTGATAACGGTTCTCTCACCTCATCCAACTGTCTGCAACACAGAGCCACCAAGTCCTACTGCACTGCTTCCACCTAAATCTACCCCACCGCCTGTGGTGACCCCTTGCTCTTACCATCTGTAAGGCTGGATTCTCAGGTACATTGGGAGGTAATGCCCCTTTTTGTGTCCTTTATATTCTCTGCATTGTTATGGTTTATTTAAAATCTACTCGTTTCCAGAGCTGCTGAATATCCAGATTGCATCTCATGCTCTGTAGTCAATGGGAGATATGATTTTATTTCCCGGAATTTGTATCAGTGTCACAGTATATAGTGACCCAGAACCTGCAGGTGCAGGAGGTCCTCTGTATTGTGTGGTGCTGGAACAGTGATCTGCAGCTGCTACTAGGAGCACCCCAGGGTGGAATAATATGGCTTCCATACTCCAGGATCGGAAATAAGTTCCGGTTCACTTGTAGCAGACGTCTTTGGGATTTTATGAGTCAGTCCTACACCTTTTTCAATCCCAATCGTCCTCACTTTCTTGTCTGCTGAGTTGGATTAGGATGTATCAGCTCTGGCTGCCATGAACACCGCTGGATGAAAACAATGGCTGAGATGAGCTGCACCAAAACCCACAACGTATCATGGCTCCAACAAATGTCTCCAATAGGGCGCCAACTATCCCTACTTCTAGGTAGAAGGCTCCCAGGCTGCAAACTGACCTTTAACCTGGAAGCAGATATCAAAAACATGCCAGGGATGTCCCAGCACCAAGGCCAATATCTCTGCAAGGATTGGATATAGTGTTTGGTAACATGATCACAGCAAAACCACCGCAATGGAGCAGACCCCTCCATATGTCAGCATTCAACAGAGTAGTCAGCCAGCTGTACCAGGAGCCACCACAGCAAGGTGCTGTAGATATGCAGTTGGCAATTAAGATATGTAGAGAGTTATTGTACACCATTCTCCTCCTGTACACCATCCACAAAATGTGTGTTTATTGTAGACAAAGTAGAGTAAAACTTCGCAGAATGACAAATCCTTTTTTTATGTAAATGTTCATTTCCTGCTCTGCAGATTTCTATATTAAACATTTTCAGCAAAGCCGTGCAGATCTGGCAACGATCACCTGTCAGACAAATGACAAGTCAACTGGTTGTGGGGAGGTAAAACTGACAGATCTACGTTTCAGGGCTGCTGATATGCAGGAATATAGCTGGAAAAGCAGACGGGCCCATAAAACATTCAATCTTTATTTACACAACAATAACTTTAATGTCCTCCAATCCCCTTTAGTGCCCCTCCCCCCCACTCAGAAGTATCTGTGTCACACTATGGATTTTTTTACATCGTAATCCTGCAGACGAACATTTAAACCACACTTCCATACCAGCAACCATTCAGCGTCTGTTTCCTATTGCAGATTACATTGTGAAAAGTTGGCACTGTTTGGCTGCTGAGAGGAGAACGAAGCAGTAAGATATCTCATATATGAGGCCTCCATTGTGAATACACCAAACCCTCAGGCAGCTCCTCTCCAGATGGCTGCTACAAAGAATCAGGATATCTGAACAGCCCTAGGGTGACATCATACAGCCTATAAGATCCACTGGATGAAAGGAAAAATCCCTAACAAAATATATAAATGAGAATGGCAAAGACGGACATTAATCTGATTCGGACTCCTCTTCCTCTGCGCTCTCCTCATCCTGCAAACAAAAACACAATCAGTAGCCAGTTTTCCCCAGCAGGAACAACTCTCTGCAATCCCCAATACACTCCACATCATACACCCCTGTAACCCCTTCTCCTGGACTAAAATGCATTTTATAAAGCACCTCTCTATACAGTGACCGCTTTCTTCCTCCTCCTATAAGCATGTAGTCTGCAGGCTCCATCCCCAACCTAGCTTGGGGCCTAGAACAGCTCTCCCCCTAATAAGTAGAACCTAAGACCCTCTTCCCCCATAACAGACACACACTGTACCTCTCCAGCCTCCTCTTCCTCTGCTGGAAGTTGTGATTCTTGCTCTTCCTCGGCTTCACTTTCCTGTGCCGTTTGTGATAAGATCTCTTCACCCTGAATACAGAGAATTCTTATTGGCAGTGACTGGCAGATAAGGGAAGCGTCTCAATGCAGATACGTGAAGGGCAGATGTACAATTGTGGTTCTCACCTGGAGGTCCCTGTTCTTTAAATTCCCCAGCCAAAAAGCCTCTTGACAATTGTTGAAGGTCAGCATAGCCTTCACTCTGTACACAAACATCTCCAGGGTCTTCTTTAACAGAGGGACGTGTGTGGTGAGCCCGGAATCCCGGTGGATCTGGGGAGAAGGTATAAAGTCAACTAATACAACAGTTCTGAGACCAGATAGTAAATGGGGAGATGCACTTTGCAGCGTGACACTGGGGGGAAGTACAGGTCACACATGTAGCAAAGAGTGACCACACATGTAATCATACAGAGGCCACACATGTACCATGGAGTGACAATAGATTATACTGATACCATGGAGTGACTGCACATGTACAATCGAGTGACAATAGATCATACTCATACCATGGAGTGACAGTACATGTACCATGGAGTGACAATAGATCATACTCATACCATGGAGTGACAACAGATCATACACATACCTTGGAGTGACCACACATGTGGTGAAGCTGCCGTGTGCAGAGCTGCAAGATTTTCAGCAGGTTTTGCACATCGTCCTGTAACAAGGAGAAGAGAATTCTTTACACAGGCCAATAAGGGACTTTATTTAAAGTGAGACATGACAAAGGAGGTAGAAAACAGATGGATAATAAGAATTCTTCATTGTGTATGATTAATAAAATTCCCCCCTCCATCTCACCTTGTGCTTCTTGAAGCTACAGTCGAGGAGAGGCATGCCCAATTTAAGGAAGGTCTCCACAAAGAGGCGGCCATACTGTAATGGAAAGAGATGTGATGCAGACAGGACAGGAACGACGGCTCCAAATAGAAAAAAACAAATGGCCGACTTACCTTTAGACAAATGCTTAAAATTGGTCTTGTGTCAAACACCTACAAGAAAAAAAGAGTAACAGAGGGATGATGGGAGAGGACATGCAACAAGTATGTAGCCATGCATTATTAACATGTGTGCAACCCACTGACCGGTCTCCATATCCCATTCCTCTGGGTCTTGCCTGTGTGTGACTTACATTGTGCACATAACCCTTGGGCCTTCTCAGTGTATGACATATATGGTACATGTACCCACCAAGCCTTGTCTGTGTGTGACATATATGGATCATGTAACCACCAGGTCTTGTCTTTGTATGAAATATATGGTACATGTACCCACCAGGTCTTATTTGTGGGTGACATATATGGGCCATATAATCACCAGGTCTTGTCTGGGGGTGACATATATGGATGGGCCATGTAACCTCCAGGTCTTGTCTGTGGGTGACATATATGGGCCATGTAACCACCAGGCCTTGTCTGTGGGTGACATATATTGTACATGTAACAAACAGGTCTTGTCTATGTGTGACATACAGTGTACGTTACTCACCTTGATCAGGTTTACCAGGATATGAAAGTTACGTACTGCTAAGCTCCACTGTAGAAGGTGGTCGGCCTGAACCTGTAAGACAGACAACATCCCTCCAATGATGGGATAATCCAAGTTTGTGCCATTCTATGATTGCCATTTGCACATAGACATCTACACACACCTGCTCACTGTCCGACTTCTTCCCAACCGGAATATTCCGCACATACTTTTCCAGCCTGTCCATCAGGACTCGGAAATAAACCAAAAAGGATTGTCTAAAAAGAAAAAAAGAACAGTAGGAGGGACATTATTGGTGCATATTCCCTGTATAGAGTGTCACCTATCATAACATGTGGCTAGAGCTATCCTACCACACTGTGACACAACACAAGAGTCATGCGCCTATCATCGCCACACTGTCATTTACCCAGAACACAAGAGCCACAGCAATCACACACTGTACCATGGGACCCGGACAGACACCAGTCATTGTAATATTTGTGATGTGACCAGAACACAACCACCACACCCTTCATACCGCATTTTATCTGACTAGATAGGAACCAGTGGAATCAAACCACAGTGTATCATGTGAAACATAACAGAAGAAGCACACTCATTATAGCACAATGTTATGTGATCAGAACACAGAAGCCAGAGCCACCACTATTACATTCCATATTGTGACCAGAGCCATCCTACTGTCATGTGAAGAGAGCACAGAAATGTGTCGCATTAAGAGTATACATTACCTGGTCAGTGTTGGATAGGTGGATGAATGTCCGTCTTTTGTGGTGTTCATCAGCTCTGAAACACCAACACTACAGATATCTTCCACAGCTTTGAGGACATCTGTGTACTGCAGGTATATCCTGGAAGATAAGACAAGTCAGACAGCAATTGTGAAATTTTTGTACTCCCCATAAAATCCTTTCTCTAAATGACTTCATTGGGAGGCAGAGCATAGGACTAGGAAGTTAAAGGGTTCCACCTCTTGTGAACAACCTTAATCCTGAACATGACATGGGAGCTTAGGGGCAGCTCATAGTACTATTAGAGAGAAAAGAAGCAAAGCAATGGCTACAGAGACCTGCTCAGGATCTGTTAGTCGAATCAGCCCTTCAGGGACTTATGTGGAGTACAAGCATTCACCTGGTCTCTGAACATCCATCATGAGACACAGCAGACCTCTGAGGACATTCCAAAGCAGCTTTACAAGAAGGAAGAAGGGGTAATAGAGATAGATAGATTGCAGACCTGAGGCGTGTCAAGATCACACCTTGAAACCAACACTGGCTGAAAACACAAAGAGGTAAATCAGTGAAAGTTTAAAGCACATTGAAGATGGCAGCTTCCTCCTTCCCTCAACAGCATAGAATGAAAGCCATTTCATACCTTTAAAGTCAGTGAGCCTGAGTCCTTAAAACAGCAAGTCAGACTGACTAGGGACCAAGGAAAATGTTCAGAGATCACTTAAGAGGGCCACCTAAATACCTCAAACTTTAAAAGGGACTCAAAAGTAGGAAAGAGAAAGCAGGGTACCCATGGGGTGACTAGATAACTGAAGGCATCTGCAAGGAGATTCTCTAGAGGGGGAGAACAAACCTGCAGACTTTTTCAGTTGGGGTGAGATGCCATTATGTTGATACCTGGAGTCCCCCCGATTTTTAGGAATATTTTGTGGGAAAAGACCCTTTTCCTGAACTAAATTGCTGGCAGCAGAGAAAATGCCTTTCCATTTTTTATTTTCTAAGATTTGCACTGCAGACAACTAGAAAAAGACATTCTGTCCTACTAGTGTGCAGAATCATATCAAAGTGTTGAAGGAGATCTCTGGAAAATCTTTGGTAGTTTATGATCCAGCCAATCTTCTAAACGGTCTCCTGGTAAACCAACAGGCATCATCCAATCAGTACATTTTTTAAACAACGGGTCCTAAAGATCCTCTGGCACAAAGGACCATTAGAACTCAGAACAGATAATGAATGTACACAGGAATGTCATGACAAATATATATGCATATTTGGTGAATTACACAACATGTATCATCCTATTCCTAATAGAAGGTTCCTGAGGGAAAAACAGGAAAGCACCGTCTATATCCATTCATCTGAAACATGAGAGAGACATTTATTAGCAACCTGGAGTAGCTAGAATTTGGAAGGTGGGGCAAGTCTGCAAGATTTACTAACCCAGAAAGTCAGATTTTTCTGTTAATAGAGACAGGTATAATTCACAAGTAAGGGGTGGACTTCCCTTCCTTTGCTTACCGTCCATCACGCTAGGTGTGGGGCTATTATCAAGTTAATGCTCTGTCCTCCAAATGAGCATTTAGAACCCCGCCCCCCACCACTATAAAATAGTGCTGTATGATTTGAATAATTACACCATAATCATCACAGCAGAATGAGATTCATACACCGCAATATATTTTAGTATGGAGCGCACCCTCTGGTGATCACTATGGTAATGTCTCTACTTCACTCACCAAAGTAGGTTCTGCAGGTTCTCACTAAATCTTACTCCCTTCTCACGCTCTCCATTGGGCTGTACCCAGGACTGGCACAAAAAACTTTTCACAATAGAAGCTGTTTCAGTGAAAGATCACACAAAAGGTTAAACATATTTAGCAGATCAGGCAGAAAAGCTGAGGCAGTAAATTATAGCCATTCTACCTATTTTGCTGCGATATGGAAGGATATCAGTCTTCTCTGCCAGGCTGATCAGCAGCTGTGTAAGGCACAGGGCAGAGTGGATGCTCGGTACACTACTGCAAAGGTTCTGCAAGTAGCTGAAACTGTGGCTGAGAGAAAAAAGTGGAGGAAATCAATATACTATGGAAAGCTGCAGATTTGCAAGTCTGACAGTGTATTCAGATATTCTAACTCCTTACCTGACAAGCTCTTCCATCGTCAGTTCAGCATCTGTCTCCTTAAGCCTTCCCACCAGGATTCCAAGAGCTGCCTTCAGGAAAGTGCGATTCTCATGATGGGAAAATCCAGGCCTAAATAAATAAAGTCACTTCTTTACCTGACCACAAATACACAATCAGTATAGCTCAGTGGCTAGTGACATGTCAATCACACACATGTAATGTTGAATGAAAATATGACAAACCAAGCAAACAGGGCATGGAAAACCTGAAGCAGCAGCTGGTAGCAGGAAGACATGTACTGATGTTCCTTTAGGTCGATTCCTAGGGCATCCACTACTCCATTCTTCTCTGTCAATGTCTGAATGGAACAGAAAGGAGGACACTGAACAAAATATCAACACTGGCAGAAGTCAATTATTATCAATTCCAAGTACTATAGTCACTCAGTTCTAACATTCTGCTAGCATTGTGCACAAATCTGATCATTACTAAATACCGTGGTCATTCAGCACTGTCATCATGCTCCCATTGTATACTAATTCCATCAATACCAAGTGGTACACGCAATCACTAGTGGCATCATACTCTCAATGTATACATATCAGAACAATACCAAGTACCATCATACTGCAGAAATCACGTCAGGTATTAAGCTGACCTGGAAATAGTTGTGGGTGTTCTCCACGTGGTTGCAGAGAGGGTTCAGAAGCTGCACTACAAATTGTACAACTTCCTGTTGAGTCTTCTGTTGCAGATGGGAGAACTCGGAGTTTCTGAATCCTTTCAACTGGACAGACAGAAGAATTCTACTTGGTGTTATCTGCATTTACACCGAACAATCAACAAAAAGTTGAACTAATGTCAGGAAAACAACCCTTTCGGTAAAACACATAAATAAGGCACTGTGGCTCAACACCTAAACGGAAGAAGCACATCTCCAAACTACTTTATAATAAAGTACACTTGTCCTGTTTGCCCCTCTTCCCTACTACAAAACACCCCCCCCACAAATGCATACTTACCAACATTCAACTGCCACATCCTCCACTGGCCATTCAGTACTGCAAATCTTCACTGTCCTTCCCATGCCTGTTATTATGCCACTATAGACTTCTATGGTCTACTTTTTGTTTTGAAGGATTCTGGGGTTGTAATACACAATCAAAGCCAGGACAGTGAAGATACATAACGCAGAATGTAAACAAATAGCAAAAAGACGCTGTTGGATCTACGTGGGTGGGCTAGGTTAAGTCAGGGAAAGGGGACAAAGAGGATAAGTTGTTTTCAAATGCACCTGTACAGTATTTACTGCCATCTTGGGGGTAGTTCTCCCACTTCTTATGATAAAGCTGATGACGTCACCAAGAAAAACTGTCACCGGGGAGTTTGTGATAAATATGTGCAGGCCACTCAGTGTGTGCTGTACAAAATGTCCCCGTGAGTCCTCTGAACACAATGTAAGAATGTTTTACTATAACCCTACCTTCATAAGTGGTGATCTCTTTGAGGCCATGAGGATGTGCTCCATTTTTCGGGAAAGATCCTCCAGAAGGAATACAAGCTCTGCTGGCCCCAGCTGCACCACCTCTGTTGCCTGTCAGAAAATACTTTATTGAGATTAACAAGTACCACCTCACTCATCCCAAAATTTACATTGTGGTTAACAGAATAATCAGACAAACTGTTCTCTGTATTTAGAAGGTACACTGTCAGGGACACACAGACATCAGTATTTTGTAGTTACTAATGTACTACGTCTATACAATGACAGCGGAAGACCTCGGCCACTTATCAGCCACACAAATAATATTATTAATAATAAACAGTATGTATATAGTGCCAACCTATTACACAGCACTGTACATTAAATAGGGGTTTCAAATGACAGACAGATACAGGCAGTGAAACAGGAGCAGAGGACCCTGCCCCAAAGAGCTTACAATCTAGGAGATCTGACAATATTCTGCTTTCCAAAAAATGGAAACATAGGTTGTACTTTTAAGTAACAAACCCAACAAAAGAGTAAGAAATTAACATTTTTTGTGGTACCTTTGTACTGAACCCCATCTCATCCACCTTTACTTTCCTGTCCAGTCCTGATTCAGCCTTTCTACCGAACTTTTAAGCCTTAACCCTTGTACTC
Source organism: Pyxicephalus adspersus (assembly GCF_032062135.1). Lineage (NCBI taxonomy): Eukaryota > Metazoa > Chordata > Amphibia > Anura > Pyxicephalidae > Pyxicephalus > Pyxicephalus adspersus. Next base: position 44,028,927 of record NC_092865.1, on the reverse strand, counting down.
TAACCTTCCTAACCCTGACCCTCACACCTTACTACTAAGCCCTGAGCCATCTATCCTCCCCTTTCCTGCTGACCCCCAATACATCAATTTTTGCCTTCCTGCCAAGTCCCAATCCATCTACTCACACTTTCCTACAGAGTCCCAACTCATCCACCACGACCTTCCAAACAAACTTGATGCGTCTACTCTCACATTTTGACTGAGCCCTGACCCTTTAACCGTCATCTTCCTATCAAGCTCTGGCTATTTTAATCTTTCTACCGAGCCTCAACCCTTCCACCTTCACCTTTGTTCTTAGCCCTATCAAGCTTCAACCCAATTATCGTGACCAAGAGCTGTCACATGAAATCACCACACAGTAGTGTGCTACCTAATAATGCATACTGGGCATTTGGCACCATATCATCTAAAGCATCCAAAATGTGGTAACATAAAGGCCTAAAGGGGGCTTCACACAGCAGTTTAATTGTCCAGGGAGTTCACACATAAGGTCAGACTCCAGGGTTTTACACTTTTAACCACTCTGTATTAGACCTGGTATTCGGTACCATATTGCTCTGCAGTGGTGTCCCATTTTAGTACCTTAGTGCACATTTCAGAATCTAAAAGGGAGCGAGTGAGGAGGCCGCTATGCAGAACCGTGAAGACCTCTAGATCCAACTCACGAAAGAATGGGCCAAAGCTGCTCAGCTTGATGGAGGGTTTACCAGTCTCTTCAGGTTCCTTGTGGAAAACAAGACATTTATTATGAACGAAACTAATTATGATTAATATATCTTTAACATTTTCTTATTAGTATTATACAAAGTGAGGGCATAAGCAAGCTGTACAAATTAAGTTGTAACATACAAATATACGGGGCAAACTAGCAAGAACAACTTTGCTTAGAAGCTTGCAATCTAAAATCATAAAGAATGTACAGGATGTTTGACAGTAGCCTTAAGGGTTGTATCCCTTCCCCAGGCTGTGACTGGACAGATTTGGAGAAGTTGCTTTGCCAGTACCAAGAACTGTTTTCCCTTCAGTCACAACCCACCTTCTCTAACTGGGTCTTCCCTGTATCCATATCCAGTTGTTCTTCTATCTGAGAACTTTCTGTGGAGGAGTTCTTTGCATCCAATGTGCGCTTTTTACCTTTAGGATAACAAAAAAAAAAAAAAAACAGAGATGACTGAATATTCTTTTGGACAGTGAGGTGGAGCGGCAAATCAGGTGGTTGAAACAAAAGTACTATGGGAGGGCTAATAAGCCAGGCAGCATGCTGGCAAAATTGGCCAACATGCATATGCCTAAATTATCTGCGACCCGAATGCGATTACCCAACGTCATTGTTTAAGCCAATCCGAATAATAAAGTGCGTCAGTTTCGGGAGGAGCTCTCCACACTCTGAGTCTCTAGCAGACTTTCAGCTTTCCACAGCAGATGCACTGTTTAAAGTTATTACACCCCCTACTATGTCTGAGAGTATGGTGGAGGCCATGGAAGCAGATATAACTCTGGAAGAGACACTTGCTGCTAATATTACTCCTAAATCCAATAAATTGCCAGGTCCAAATGGATTTTCTGCCTCTATTATGAAAAATGTCAGGATCAGTTGGCCCCAAACGTAGTGCATTTTTTCAACCATCTAAAGCAAAATCCTAATGAACCATACTCCTCCTTATTAGTCCATATCACCATGCTTCCCAAACCTGGCAAAGATGTTTTAGAGGTACATAACTATCGTCCGATTTTGTTATTGAATGTAGATATCAAAATCCTGACTAAAATTTTGGCTAACAGACTGAACACATTTTTGCATGCAACAAAACATAATGACCAGGTGGGCTTTGTCCCTGGCAGACAAGCCCCAGACAGTACATGGAAGATTATCAGTCTGATTCATTTGGCACATCAACGTAAAATTCCGAGTATGTTGTTGTCATTAGATATACACAAGGCTTTTGACTCAATTTCCTGGGATTATCTGCTTTTTGCCTTGTCCAAATGGGGTCCAATTTCTGTTTTGGATTAGGGTATTATATTCTACTCCGGTAGCGAGAGTCCGATATATGTCGTACTACTCTTCTGCATTTCCTATTCAACAAGGCACGCGCCAGGGGTGTCCTCTTTCACCATTACTTTTTGTGTTGGCTCTCGGGCTATTGGCACAAATAATTAGTTCTGATCCCAATATTCATGGGTTGGAAATTAATGATCGCATAGATAAATTAAATCTATTTGCAGATGATATCCTCCTTATTTTACCGCGACCTATAGTTACTCTGCCTAACCTAGTCACAAAACACCACATAATTTTGCGGATATTTCAGGCTTGTGCCTCAAGACTAAATCCACCGCCCTCAATATACCTTTTGCCACAATCTAGCGATACATGTGACAGACACTTATGATACATTATATACATCTTATTTTCAACCCTTACTCACACGCCTAAAGATTAAATTGACTAAATGGATGCACTTACCGCTTTCATGAATGAATAGGTCGTGTTAATCTAGTAAAAATGACTGTTTTACCAAAAGTGCTATAAATGTTCAGGTCTATTCCCGTGCGGGTCATGCCAGTATTTTTAAAGAGCCTCCAGCAGGCAGTTTTTAATTTAATTTGGAGCGGCAAGAAACCGAGCATTGTGCAGAAGTTTATGGTTTTACAGAGGAGGCGCAGTGGTCTGGGGGGTCCCAAATTTTGCTAAATATCACCAGGCCTCATATTTATATGCTGGGACTAGAGCTCCTCAGTGGGTTCAGTTGGAAGCAATGGTATGTGCCCCATTAGATGTTGGAGCATTCCCATGGCTACCAGCCAAACTGCGTTCCTCATGTATGAGCCCCCATCTTAGACATATCTTGACAGTATGGGATTTGGTGCGATACTCCACTGGCCTGATATCGTCTTTCCTACCTTTGCTCCCTATACTACATAATCCATTGTTTCTTCCAGGTCATGAGTCTACTGGAGCATTTGCTTGGTGGACTTCTCATAATTTCACTGTGGTATACTCATTGCTTACACGAACAGGTATTATGAGTTGGGAACAAAACAGTTTCACATGAGGCTCCTAGTAGGGAATATTTCCGTTACATTCAGCTTAGGCACTGGATAAAATCTCTGTTAGGTTCCAGAAGGGTTCGGTTATCTTTATCTGTCTTGGAGAATATCTGTCTTTGAACTCCCCTGTGGCCTAATTTGATTTCTATAATTTATGCTGCATTAAATGCATTACATTCTCCAAGAGATCATAAATTTGTAGTTGATTGGAAAAAAGATCTTTGATGCTCCAACACAGATGAAGCCTGGTGTCATTTGTGGTCCAAGCTGACCTCCTGTTCCATTAATATTGTGACCATAGAATCTGCTTATAAGGTTATGACTAGATGGTACATGGTCCCTGCAGGTCTGAAACACTGTACCACTAGTAGGTCAGGTAGCCGTTTCAGGGGTTGTCAGGAACTGGGTTTGGTTATGCACATATGGTGGACTTGCTCCTTTGTCATAGGATTCTGGGGACGGGTTTTTCGTCTGTTGAATACACTGTTTCAGACGCATTTGCCTAAAAATCCATGGCTGGTGCTATTTCATTTCAAACCACAGAACCTTTCCAAGGTGCAATTTAAACTGTGTACGTATATTCTTATAGCTGCTAAGCAAATGATAGCAAACAGTTGGAATAAACAATTTATTCCGTTCCATGAAGTTAAACTTAAGAGTTGACAATATATGCATCAATGAAAAGCTGTCTAGTACGTTGAAGGATACTTATTCTAAATTCATACAGGTCTGGGATCCCTGGGTCCAATACTCTGTGCCAGATTTAAATATGTTGGTTTTTGACAACATGGTAAAGTTGTTTTCCTGATAATTTTAATATTATTGTCAATATTATTGTCAGATTGTTTGTATACTGTTGTTTGAGTTTAAATGTTGGATGTGTATCCGGTGATCAGATTTTCCGATCGTTGGTTTATGGTGACCCCTCCCTTCCCAATTTCTTGTTACTTTTTTTTTTTGTTTTGTTGTTTTTCTTCCTCTGCATTGTAAAAGAATTATGTTTATGGATGCTGTTGTTTAAATTTAAATTCTAATAAAAATTTATTGAACATAAAAAAAACAGAGATGTGACAGTCCAATGGAAGAAAACAAACTGATTGAACTTTCACTGTGAACAGATTTCATTAGCCATCCAACTCTTCTAGTGAATAAAGCACCAGGAACAAAAGGATTAAAACCATTGTGTCCTCAGAATGTGGAGCTGTTACTTTAAAGCCATAGTTTGTCACTACTAGAGACTCCTAATGACAGTCTTGGTATTAATGGATTGGCATAGGGCCAATGTTGTGCATACATTTTTAAAAAAGGAACAAAGTAACTATAAACCTGTAACTGTCAATTGTTTAGTTGGAAAAATTTCAGAAGGTTTGACAAGACTCATAAATACAGTTTCTTTCCTTTTTCAGATGGGTGTCTAAACAATAAATATGTCAGGTGAGGTAGTTATGTATGAGAAGTAGTTATAATGTTATTTCTAGCATCTGTTGAAAATCAGCCTGGACCATTAAAAAAATACAATTAGATGTCACATTTACCAGAAGGATTGCTTTATAAATTGAAGGAGTATTTGACAATTGGGTTTTGTGCTTCTCACTATGATTGGTGAGACTTTAAATGTTGGACCTGTGTGGTTGGCTTGCTCAACAGGGTGAATGTCATTTCGTAGTGAATTGTCCTGGTGTATATCAATCCTTGTTTCACCTGTTATTGATCCACCTCTGTGACTAAGCCTTAAAGGCAAAACACACTTATGGCATGTATAGTAAACTGGGAGGTATGATCTATGGATTCGGTGACATGGATGTGTTGCCCTTGTTGTGTGACCACTGTTTTCTAGATTGGATCACTATGGGGAGATAGAGACTCCCCTTGAAAAGAACAGGCTAAAATTTGTGTTACATTAATATTGGCAGTTGTAGAAACCCCAGCATACTTTTTGTATAAATAGAAATTAGCTGAACTGATTTTTTTTTAATTCCAGAAGAGGCATTTTTCACCTAACTTTTTACCTATTTTATTTTTTACAAAATGTGAACTGCCAGCTATTATACAACTATTAACAGCACCTAACGTACTGGATGTATACAGAATACACCCCACATGTGAAAAGCACCCATCTCAAATACATAGAAATTATCTCACATAAGTATAAGGTCCTTGCATACAGGAAAAGCTTTCATCCCACATATGAGTAAAGCACCTACACACATACATAGAAAACACCCACCTTACATACACACAAAGTAGTACCTTTTTTTGCCTTCCTTGCAGGGACAGATGCTACTGTGTTAGCTGGGATTCCATGTTGATCACAATCAAAGTTTGCAGATGGCGGAATATATCCAGGAGACTCTGGAAAAAGAATGTAAATCAATCACAGAAAATTGTAGGACATTTTACCTGACATTTACTGAATCTGACAAACTGCCAAAATATTTTTCCTCTTCTCCATGTCAAACAGTGGCACTTTTCCTCTCTTCCCCTCCACACTGACACTTTTCCTTTTCTCCTCTCTGGCACATAGGGATCCTTTTCTTGATCTAGAGAACTTTAAGTCTATCTGTCCCTACAGGTGACATAATAAGGAAGAGATCAGCGTTACCTGTGAGGCATCTTTCAAGGACAGACTGCAGCCATGTGATGTTCTGTAGCCTTGTTAGAACTTTTCCCTTCATATCAGCATTTGGCTGCATACAGAAAGCATTGATAACCTGAAAAGGCAAGCGGGCCAATGTGACACCTTGTACAGCAAATAAAATAAAATTACAGTCAATCAAGTTTTATACATTAGTCACCTCTCTGAACCAATTAATGGTGAAGAAAAGCAATGAGCACAGGAACTCTCGCTCTTGTCTGGACAAGGAATCCATTTTGTCTATGATGTCAAGATCTGTAAGATACACGGGGCAGCCTGGAGACAAAAACATCCAGGTATCATGTTATGACTGTGTGTGCAGATAATTTGAGGAGCTAAAATATATAATATGGTAGAGTAATATAATACAATATGGAAAGCAATAATGAAGAAAAGGAGAAAACAATAAATCACAGCTATGCTTCATACATAGCTCACACCCAGGGTACAAGAAAGTCTGCACTGTGCATAAAATGAAACACCTACAATGAACATAGAATGATAAAGCGTGATACACCTGCAAAGCAAGTAGCATGACACAGCTTAACACATCTACAATATGTGAAAAAATCATACAGCATGATATATCTACACTGTGCATTGCGTGACACACCTGTAATGCAAATAGCATGATACATCTGTGAGACAAAAGTAAAGTAAAGGGAGATACCTAACAAAGCATCAATCTCATCCAAGTTGCCGTCATATTCATCCTCTATGCAGAGTCGCAGTAACCGAAAAAATGGTGACAGACAGAGTGGGGACACAAGGCTGTGGAGACATGTGTACAATAAGTTCTTACACTGCACTGGAAAGTAACTGAGAAATGTACAAACCAGATCTTACCGTCCCTCCGTGGTGTGTGATGCACCTTTGTTAGAGAAGTCATGTGACAGAAGTGGGAGGAGATTTATAACAACTATGCCTTGGCTTTCATCCTCCTCCAGATTGTACATGGCTTTCACAGGAAACGGGTGATTTCTGGAGAGTTAAAGAAAAAATATTTTACAAAAAAAACTGACAATGAGCCTTTAATGTGGGGTTCTTGAGGCGCATTTAAAGCACTTTTGTCTCCCAATGTATCCCATATTTATTGTAATTTTTTGTTTAATACGTCAGGATTACATATATAAATTGGATTCAGATATCAGTCCTTCATTTCTCCTCCCCACATTACTGGGGCCTTGACTGAGATTAGCGTGAGCTAGAAGAGACACATCATCTATACAAACCCTTCAATCTTCTGGTCCAAATCTACTACGTAATCATCTTGGAAATCATCCACCACCGTCTTTCTAATATATTCCTGCAGGAGATAATCACAAGAGATATCACAGCGCCACATGACACAACAAAGACTAACGTCATCTACAACAAGGGTTTGGTTGTGGTGTGGAATCTGTAGAGGTTGCTCCAAAATCAGGGTTTCGTTCTACCTGCTAAAGAGTAAAAATGTAAGATGTAGAAATAAAGGAGACACAATTGATGAAGTGGTTAGGTGTATGGTATTGTCCTATCCTAGTTGGAAGCCAGAATGTTTCAGGGGTAACAGAATCTACCTTCTTCAAGACTTGGGTTTGCAGGTGAGTTCAGATTGCCTGGATGGATCTCTTCAGATTCATCGTTCAGATTACCATAGATGGTCTTAAATATTTTTTAAGTCTTTATTCATGCCTCCCTGCACATCCAAGCCCACCAAGAAAAAAGGAAACTATTAACCCTGAAAAATGTTTGCTAAAATGTCAATAATGTACACCTAACCACATCATCATTTTGTCTCCTTTACTTCTTTTATAGGAAGTGTGCACCTGATTACATCGTCATTTAGTCTCGTCCTATTCAACTCTCCAATAAAAAGGTTTGTTTAGGGCACTATATGGAGGTAAATTGTGTGTGTATGGGGGAATACAAATTCTATCAGAAAATTTCTGCTCCTTTCCACCTCTTTGTGAAAGATGTTGAACTCACCATTATTTGGGGATGCAGGTTCCTCTTCTGAACCAGACTGGCTAGCTCATCATAGTAAAAGGCAGCAGACTCCGGACTTTGGTCACAGCAAGTACGTGCCAGTTCCAGGAGAGAGGTGGCCTGTTTCCATACACAGTCACAGTCACAGTCACAAAACAGGTAGAATGGAATCATTTATTTACTATGTTACAAGAGTGACTGACCTGCCGAAAAACATGCGGACTCAGGGCTGCAACATCTGAACTGCTGCCTGCTGACTTTTCTCTACAGAAAAGGGAAAACTAAGCTTTGTGTTCCTTTTTTGCAAAGTCTCATAAATTCAATAAGAAAGAAAAAACAAAACTTCTGCTGGTACAGTATGCAATTTTGTTGATCAAGACATGAGATATCACAGCTACCCCCGGATGCAGTTTGGGTACTGCACCCCTTTCCTGTTCCTATATGTACCAGTATGACTGACCTGTCACTTGTGGCCATGCTTCCCAGCATCCTGACTGCTCCAATCACTCCAATGCGCTTGTACTTCATTACTGTGCTGGAAAGTTGCTTCCTGATGACAATGTGTATTTCATCCTAAAGAGACGAATAAAAAAACACCAACAACAGCAATTGTTGAATTTCAGGAGGTTATTGAGGGTGACAGGAAAGCCATAATTTCGATTCACTAGAAAACATAGTCCTTCAAGCTAAGCCTAAGTGTTAAGCTCAGGGGAACAATAACCAGTTTCATCAGACAAGGACCCATAAAAAAAGCTGCCAATCTTCACTTCTGCCAATCTGTATCATATCCAAACACAGAGAGTACCTCCTACTCACTGGATTTAGTCATGTTTTACCACCCTTGTATAATAATTTGTCAGTAATGGAGGATTAAGTTGTCAGTTCAGTGCTCAGGACCAAAGTTGTGGAAAACTTGTGAAATCAATTAGAAAAAGTGAATCATAGTGAGCCATGTTGACTTCCACCTGTATGAAAAATATCCCCAAATTTATTTTCATGGGTACCTGGATGTGAATGCCTTCATTGACGAATGCCAGCTTACAAAGGATTTGAAAGAGTTTTCGGATCTGTTGGACATTCAGATTATCCAGGTAGTCTAGTATACCCTGTGGGAAGATAGAGCAGTATGATTACCGATCTTGCCAGGTGCCTCACAGGCTGCCTACTGTATAAAATAAAAAGGTTAGAGAAGCTGAATGGACTAAAATATTGCCATACAAGTCCTGTAATGTATTTTGCAGAATTATCTTACAATTAAGCAAATAAGGATCAATTAATATTATAAAAATAACTTGGTAATTCTGGGAATTTTTCATGGACTTGTCAATATTCAGGATTCATTTCAGGAAACCTGAAGCACTCCGCAAACGATAAAACAATGCTCTAAAATAGATTACTCCATTGGCCCTGTCATCTTTCTGATAATTATACATTGTCACAAGTAAAACCATCATCTACTTCATAATACTTTATTTGATGCCTGTTGGTAATACAATACAATTTAGTACAAACAGAGAAGTTTTGTGTTACTTCAGGAGCAGTGATTTAATAGGGATCCTAATAACATGGAAATCAGTCCACACCAACATTCACCCACCTTGATAAAGATAGCATACAGAGCCACAGCTGTACAGTTATTAGATATCAAATCTGTTAAAACGTCCAGCGCTGTGTCCACTTCATCAGAATAACCGCTACACACATGAGTCACCAATGTTGCGATAAGCTCCTGCAAAAACACATCCAAATTTAAACAATAATGCAGAAAAAACTGGGTCATATGCAGCCTGCATGCACCTCAAAGCACTTTCACTGCCATGTTACACATAAAGCTGGGACAGACAACCTCAGATGAATGAAAAAATGATAGGTCAGACCATGCAATGCTCAGAGATGCTGCAGAAAGTTTCAAAAAAACTCCATCTTAGAGTCCACAGGCTTCAGTTCTCATGGTATAAGTTATAGTTCATTAAAGTAGAAAGAGAAAAAGGCTGAACACGTATGGCTTGTTTGGAAGGGTTGCCAGGAGAAAGCCTCTAGCAAGAACATGGCAGCACGGCTTAGGTCTGCAAAGATGCATCTGAACAAACTAAAGCCGCAGTCACCAACTGGTGGTCCACAAGAAAATTTTGTTGGTCTGCGGCTCTGGCCAGTGCGCCCCGAAACTGCGATGTTGCGGTTCAGGTACCATGACTTCTTTTCCCCTTTAAGTGACACTGGCACCTCGCCCATGCGACTCTGGAGCCGGTAAAGTTAGAGGTCTGTGGGTCCGAAAAGATTGGTGACCACTGAACTAAAGGACTTTAGTCCTTTGGACAGACAAGACCCAAGTTGAGATGTTTGATCATAATACACAGCGCCACATCTGGTGAAAACCAAACTTCAAACTTTACCTCGATCGCAATACCACAATGTTGTATAGAAGAGAGGGACAAAATACATCCACACTAATGTGAGAGATGGATAAAGTAATCCAGAAACCAATGACTTCAAGTTTTACAGCTAAAAAGGCTTCTATAAGCTTTTGAACTTGAAGAGTACTTATATGTATCACATACTTATGTCTTTTTATTTTCACACTGGCTTAGTTTTTGTTATATAATGGCACAGTAAAATCTGGTTTATACCAGAGGTTAAATTTAAAGCATTTTTTATATCCTGATACAAAAAACATAAGAATTAGAAGGGTGCACTTTCTTTATCCTGTGATTGTATATAGTCCCTCACATACCTGCTGGCAGTAGCGGTCAAATGCTGAGAAGGCCAACTTATAGAGGTTGTTGCTGAACGACGCAACTTCTGGTTCAGAGGACCTAAGGAGAGTCTGCGCCAAGTTTAATATGGGAGGAAAATAAACCATCAAAACCTGTAAAGAGACAAGGCCATCAGCTGGCTGGAGAGCTCATATCTAAGTATAAAAACTCAATTTGTTATTTACCACAACAAATCAAAAGGGAAAACAAAAGTACCAAACTGCATGAAAAGAACACGACCCCCCCACCTGCAGGTTGTCACTGCATTAAAAGAGCTTTGAGGGGATGGTGCAGCGCACTGTTCACCAGCACAGAGCTGAAGACGCTGATATTACTTATGTTCTAGAGTAAATTCTGAGGGACGCACCGGTATGTGTCTGCTAAAGGCACTCTGCAGGAGGCGGCTGGTGATAAAGCCACATCGGATCTTGTTTCTTAGAACACGTTCCACTTGTTTCTTACTGTTGGGGTTGATGGAGTAAAGAATAAGGAGAACCAAAAAGTCTGTGACCTGCATGAAAATCAGCATAAAGTTTATACAGCCTTCACAACATTTTACTCTTCCAGAGGTCCATTCACTAGGACATCCTACCTTGTGTTCCTCTGCATTCTCCACATTTTCTATAGCCTAAAAGACAAAAACATAAATTATGAGAGTGCTCCACTGAGATCTGCAATAGGTCTGCTGAGTAGAAAAAATAACAGTAAAAAAAGCTGACTCTCTGTACAAGATATAACAAATACACAGCCAGATCCCTGAATACAGACATTCCCTAACTCACTCTGATCCAGGCTTCACACACATGTTTCTGGAACCAGACGGCCGACTTTATCACCTCCATGAGAATTGTCACACAATCGTGTCTGCCTTTATCTGGGGCCTTTAAGGAACTAAGGAAGACAAGGCATTAGAGAAAGAAAAAGCCTGTACAAAATGGATTACATCTTTATGTACATACTTCTGTGAAGACTTTGCCATTCTACTCTGAGTGACGGAGAGCTGTGATAGAGAAATGCATGACTCCACATCCAATTTCTGACGGAGCTCTGAAATCACCTTCAAGGACATAGAAGACAAAGAGACTTTATTCTCACTCTGCATTAGAAAAATGAAGAAATGAGAAAAGCTAAACAGTTGTTCAAAGTGGTGCAGCCTATCCTGGGTGTGACACCCTTTATTGTGTGCTGCAGTTTTACATCTTCTCCCTGGCTCATGCATCCCAGGGTTCAATGTATGAATGTTGTAGTGGAGATATTTATAGTGTAAAACACTCTGGTGCAGAATGATGTGGATGTTCATTGTACAGCACTGTGGTATATGTCAGAGCTACACAAACATAGTAAAAAGAAAAACAATAATAATAGTGTGTGTGACTGTGGGGGGCATAGTACGATGGTACAATGAACTCTTTGCAGAACTAAAACACTGGATGTAAATTTTTATTTTCTAAATTGGAGCACAGCACAAATCATTAACCAAACTGAGACATTCAATATCCTCCCATAGATATACAAATGATACCTCCACTGCATCTGTTGGAATGACGGTATGAAGGACAAATTTCACTATAATAGGCACCACTTCCAGGTCCACAGCGGACAATGTAGACATAACCCATTGGCGGACCTGGAAAGGGAGAAGATTAGTGGTGTATCCAATGGTAGGGTTTTAGGTTACACATATAATAAAAAGTACCTCTGTCAGAAGCTCCACATTCAGGTTCAGGCTAGATAATGCATCCAGAATGGTTACAGTAAGTTGGGAATTCTGCTGGAGGAGGGAGCTGTACAAACACAATGACACATTATTAGGACAACCTACATGGACGATGATGAGTATTTACTACGGACATCAGAGAATGTGATCTGACATGCATACATCTAATAGGACCAAAGCTTCACAAATCAGCATCATTCAATGCACACATGTGGGGGGATGTGATAACCATCTGGCACTACAACATATCATTGACAATTCTTACCATCACTGCACTCTGAACACACTTAGATATCCCTAAAAAAAAGGGCTATGTGGACAGAAAAGAACTGAGAAACAAGGGCAGGTCAGAGGCCTGAATCACAGCAAACATTTCCTGTACTACACTCACCTTAGCTCCTTAGCAACATCATTGTGCTCAGAGTCCTCCAAAATTTCAGGTAGGCTGCTAATAATGTGTTGCTGGACATCAGCCGGGGACACTAGAACAAGCTGCATGATCTTAGAGGTCAAATCCTACATGGAGATTGCAGAAGTTACATAAAGTTCCTATATAGAGAAGACATCTAGAGAGATGAGAAAGATTATTTAGAGCTACTACAAAGAGAAGACAGAGAGAACCACAGCCATGGCAGAAGTTACAGTGAGCTCCTATATAGGGATGGCAGAGATTGTAAGAGGCTGTAAACTAGAAAAAAAGCTATTGTTGGGTTTAAGCTGTGTTTAGGATTTGGGGTGAAAGGACACTCTTGTCAAGGAACAGTCACAGAGATTACAGTCGGGCTGAGCACAGAAATCAGCGTGCTGTATGTAAGTCCTGCACAGACATTTACCTTGCTACTGACAATCAGGTCCAGCCATTTCAGCTGGTTAATGATTAGACGAGGAATGCTGATTCCATCACTGCCAAAACTGGAAATATGAAGGAAATGATTGGAGCATTTAGCAAGTAGATAACATGTGGTAATGTCAATTCAAGAGAAATAAAGTGTACCTGTCATACAGAAATTCCGGCATCTTCTCAAACAGCAGGTTTATCAAAGGCCCCTAAAGCACATAGAGCTCCATGAAGGTAAAACTGAAACATGTCACCAAGATACCAGAAAGAAAGAATGAAAATGAATGTACCTGCAAAGTATCAATCCCCAACAGGATTTTGATCAGGCTGTCATGAAATGAGCTGAAGACAGGATTGCTGGTAGAAACAATGTGTGATAAATATAAATTACTGCAGTATGTGCATGACATAAATTTACAATATAAATAGATATGAAATAATCATTCACTGCTTGCATACAATCTATTCCATAGCCAGCAATCTTTGTTGGTGTTGTGGAATAACTTAAGGTTCTTTTTTTCATGTCCTGTGGATTGGGCCTTCTGGTATAACAAACAGTTCTCTCAGCAGATCAATGCCCCAGTTAAACTAAATCCCCTGACAGCTCTACTTGAGCTTCCACTGGATTGTTTCTCTAAAGCAACAACTAAACTGGTTACTTCTGTTGTGACAGCACCGCAGTGTCTTATCACCTGAAAAACATCTCTGCCTACTCCATTGGATTTATATAGGGGAGTGAAAAATGTCCAGCTAATAGAACTTTTAATGGCCCAACTGAATGATCATTTGGCCAAGCATCAGGAGATCTGGTTATTGTGGGAGCAGCGCTTCCCTCACCCCTCTCTCTATATTTTACACTTGGGCGCTGTATTTTTAGGGGCCAGAGGGGTCTGTACCTGGATAGGCATGGGGGAGGGAGGTCTTGAGTTCTGGAATATGTTTACATTTTTGTGTGGTTGCCTCTACTTTTCCATCTCTATGGATGACAGGCTTTTTCTAAAGTTATTTTTGTTGCCTCCCAAGTACTCCACAGTCATTATGGATTTCATCAGCTTTTGCTGTTTGAGTATTGTTGTTGTATGCTAATTGTTGTATTTATATGAGCCAACTATGTCTTTGTTCTGTTTTATTTATTCTTTTCGGTTGTCAAAAATATCTTTATTATATATTTTTCATTAGCAAAAGAAGGGAGTGCAGTGCATGTATTTGAGATATTACATTTCTATGTCTGACAAATACGAGTGCAGTGCGTGTATGTGAGATATTACATTTCTACGTCTGACAGATATGAGTAAAGTGTGTGCACGTTGGATATTACAGTTCTATGTCTGACAGATATGAGTGAAGTGTGCAAAAGAAAAGTTTCACTGGATGAGAATGAATTCCGTCAGTAAAGAGGAAGAAGCAGCCGATCTACAGAACAATGTTTCCAGGTATCCACAATGAAAGCCCATTGGGAATTAGTAAGTGTTAGACAGCACTGGATTATCCAGTGTTCACACTAAAATGAGTTTATCCTAAAGTTGTGGAGTCTCCTTTGGAGTTCAGGATTTACTCCCAATACACACAGGACAAGCATGAAAGCATGAAGTGGTGACCAATACACAGACGAGATCTCACCCCTCTTCCTCAGAACGTCCACATGGAAGAAGACAATTCCTGAAACGCTCCCGATCTTCAATGTGTGACTCCAGCCCTGCCATAAACTCCTCAGTCACCTATTTATAGATGAAACACATCCATAATTTGTACTGCAGACAGAGAAGAGGGATCTGCCCATGTTTAATGTGCATGTTCTTGGCCATGTGCATGGCCAGCTACACATAAAGGCTCCACACACCACAATATTGTACAACTCCATTAATGGCACCCGATTCAATGTCAACACTATGACTTAACCAGGCACCTATGGAGCTGTTTCCTTGCCAGCCGAGCAGGAAGCCCTGAGTGTGAAATAGGCCTAATGTATTTCAATAAAGATATATAACTGGTAATGCTGATAATGCATTAGAAGCTGTAAACTCTTGTACCAGTGTATGTGTCCATGATTCTGCTGAATATTTTTTCTGAACTCTGCATACTCACATTTGAAGATCTGGGATGTTTCTTTAAAGATTGCTGCAAGGTCTTCTGAAAAGCCATTTGATCTACAGCTAGAAAGGTAAAACAATATGAAATGATAGCAATTAAAATATACAGATGGTGGGAGGAAATGGCTTATTGGAGATGTCACATAGAAAATAGACAACCCATAGCCATGGCTGAACCAAGACCGTCCTAAAAAGAATCAGATATCTCACCAAGTTCATTCTGCTGCTCGCCAGATTTGAGGGTCATCCCAGAAGATTTTAGGATTTGCACAAACAGGCTGTCATTCTCCACCACCTCATCCTGCTCCTTGGTCTTCTTACTGCTCACACGGCGTTTCTTAATTTCTATAATAGAAATTATCTATAGTTTTCAATTGTTGGGACAGCCAGACAGAAGAGCTGGAGACCAGTGATGGATTTTGAGGAACAACTACTAATTCCTACACATTCCCCAAAATGAAAAGTACACTGCAGAAAGAGCCAGAGTATACAGGAAAGGAGCATGGCAAACTGCAGTATGTAAAAATTATTCACCAAGCATTTTCTAGTTTTGGGCTGCTACTGTAGACACCGACATGTACGACCCCTTAAAACATTGTTCTGTGTTTGCAGACAGGCCACACCCCAGTAGCTCCATGTTTGCAGACAGGCCACCCCCAAGCAGCTCCATGTTTGCAGACAGGCCTGTGTGCTCACTAGAAGTTATACCCTCAATTCTATTTATGGCAACAACTCCTTCTGTATCGTACACGAAGATCACTTTTATACCTTAAACAACTTTACTGTCCTTTGGGACCTCCTCCCTAACCTGCAGACCCTAGGGGCAGTTAAGGAAGTTTTAGGATTTGGACCTGCTGTGGCTGTAGAACACAATCCATATACAACCAGCAGCAACTGCCATCACATCCTCTATTTTTACACAGTATTCATATAGCACCAACATATTACACAGTGCTGTACAAAGTCCATCGTCATATCACAAACTGTGCCTCAAAGGAGCTCACAATCTAATGTCCCTACCATAGGTCATATGTCTTTAACCCCCTTGGCAGTATTCCCGAGTGTGGCTTGGGGTTAAATTTCTTTACAGAAAGTGGTAACCCTGAGCCACAATCGGGGTGGAACGGAGGACTTACCTGGTCCTCACAAGCCCACGGGGTCCTTCAGCAATGCCGGCCAGGCATCTGTGTCCACTTGGTGATGCCCGGCCGTCATCGGTATCATGTTGGCAATGCCCAGCATCTGCATCCCCTGGCCCTGCATCCCGACGTGTAAACGTTGGAGACGTGAGGCTAGGGGATGCAGATGCCACCCGGGTATGTGACGTGTGTGCGCGGCCAGGTGGAGTGCTTCGGGGGGCGGGAAATTTAAAATTAGAGATATTTTCAAATGTACCAATTTGACATTTAAAATTACAAAATATTCATACGCCCAGGGAGGTTAATACAGTCTAAGGTCAATTTGAGAGGAACGCAATTAACCTATCTGCAGGTTTTTGGAATGTGGGAGGAAACTGGAGGGCCCAGAGGAAATCCGCACAAACACAGGGGAACCTGCAAACTCCATGCAGATAGTGTCCTGGCTGAGATTCAAACCTGGGACCCAGCGCTGCAAAAGACAGAGTGCTATCCTCTGAGCCACCATGCTACTCACTAGAGATACTGGCAGATGAATCTTCCTGTTCACCTAACTTAGACGTCCGCCGTTTGGAGCTCATCATTAATGATCCTGAAACAGAACAATTCCAATAAGAGTTGCTTCAACATGTACATAGAATTTGGGGTAAAAGATGGGGTGTGAGGAAAGGGGTACAGGACAAGGGCTGGGAATGGGGTACAGAAAAGAGGACGAATGGAGTATAGAATGGGAGAAAGGAATGTGGTACAGAGGATCAGGACAGGGGGAAGGGATAGCAGGTATTTGTGTTGATTAGAATAACTGGGAAGGAATGAAAGTGAAGGAAGGAATACTTTAGTTGGGTTGTAGGTTATTTGTGGGGGTTGAAAAGGAGCTGCATTCTATAGGGGAGAAGAATAGGAAATGTCAGCAAATACTTTGGAAATCGAGAAGTGGAGTACAAGTTTTTAGAAGGGACTGAAAGCAATGAGAGGGGCTGGAGGGTATTGATGGAGGTGGGGGGAGGGGATTGAAAGATTTGAGCGGGGGTGGAGAGTAACGATGGAGATAGGGGAGGGGTTTAGGGATTTGAGCAGGGGTGGAGAGTATTGAAAGAGGTGGGGGGAGGGGATTAAAGGATATGAGCGGGGGTGGTAGATATAGGCAGGTGCTTTTGGAGGAGTGGGGAGGATGGGGGTATGAGGGGTATATTGAAGTTAAAGTGTGTGGGCGGGCTAGAATGTATGAGGGGGAAATTGAAGGCCCTGAGTGGAAGAGGAGGATGAGGAGGGGTGGAAGGTATAAGCAGTGGTAAGAGGGAAGATTGAGAAGGTTGGATTCCCCTCAATACAGAACCTGCAGGACATACTTATATGAGGAATATATCGGCACCCAGGAGAGGGGGGAAGTAACTGGTTGGCACCGGAAGTGGGTACCACGAGGTTGGTGGAAGAACTGTCTACATACCCCTATTCTCTAAGCTTCCCGCCTGGGGTCCCCCAATCAGCCTTCAGTTCTGAATTCACCAATGACAGTGCAGTTTAGAATAAGAGCGGGAGAGAAAAGTCACATGGTCTAACTTAGGCTGTCAAGGAAAAGCTCCGCCTTTTCAGTAGATAAACCCGCCCCGTACCCTCCCACATATTCCCGCCTCAGTATTACTCAGCCCATACTGCTTCTAGTTTAATCTTCTCCCACAGCGACAATCCCACCCATTGGACCCCTCAGTAGGTCAACTCGGTTCCGGTTCCGTTTAGTTCGGGGTCGGGTGGGTGATGTAAGCTTGTATTAATTTTCACACAGAGCGGGAGAAAAAAAATAAAGAGTCATTTATATTTATAAGATGGGAGGGTCTGGGCGTGTCCATCGTGAGGACGTAGATAAGGGATAAATAGATATCTGCACCCCAATCCTCTCCTTGTGGTACCCCCTTTGGTCTTAGTTGCGCCTTTCAGTTCCCCCCTGTAATTGTCCACCTTCCCTTTCCCGCCTTTGTGGGTCCTCCCCTGTGTATAGTGTCCTACAGGTATGACCCCCCCAGTGCCTGCGTTATGTCAGGGTCCCCCCTATGTATAGTGTCCTACAGGTATGTCCCACCAGTGCCTGCGTTATGTCAGGGTCCCCCCC
>NC_092865.1:43995354-44010504 GCF_032062135.1 Pyxicephalus adspersus | reverse complement strand
CCCCCCCCCCTGTGTATATGGTGCATTATATCAGGGTCTTCTCTATGTCCAGTCCTGGATTTATTTTCTACCATGAAGCCATCACTGTATTATCCTGGGGTCCTCTCCTGTGTTCTCTGTTCTAGAAATGTTCTGCCATGGTGCTGTGACTCCTTAGGTACCTGCACATCTTTAGTTGCAATGGCAGCTTAGGATTCCTTTAACCTGCAGCCCCAGATGTAAAGAAATGAGAGAGAAACTTGTTCTGTATCACCCGCTTTGTGATAAGTAATTTTATGTTGTCACAGGTGAGTTGTGGAACCATTTTTGAATTTCACAACTTTCATTGTTAAAACTTAGATTAAACAAAGTTTTTTTATGTTATTTAGAAAGCAGCTTCCGTCCCTGTCATGGTGCAGTTAGTCCTTAAAGCAGAACTATTGGTAACATTTTCTATCCAGGCCAGGTCCTTTATAGCAGAAGGGACAAGTAATACAAATGATGTGCAGGGAACAGCTCAGCGGTTTCATGAACAGGCAGGTAAGTAGGTTTTATTGCGGAAGGGACATTGCCTTGCAGAACTGTAATTCTGCTTGGCCCATCACAATGAAAAGATATGGAAATAATGAATAGTATTTCACATACTAATAAATAATAATAATAAATAGTGTTTGTATAGCGCCAACATATTACACAGCGCTGTACATTAAATAGGTGTTGCAAATGACAGACAGATACAGACAGTGACACAGGAGGAGAGGACCCTGCCCGGAAAAGCTTACAATCTAGGAGGTGGGGGAAGTATCACACGATAGGAGGGAGGGTCAGGTAGGGGCGGATTTTGGAGATGTTGCGCAGGTAACATCAGAAACAGTGACAGAAACTGCAGATGTTCCAAGTATGGGGGGTAAATAGGAGGGCAGAATCGAAGGTGACACCAAGTCAGGCAGCATGAAACCTTATCCAGGACTGAAGGAGGCAAGTTGGGAGGGACAGATAGATTTTAGTGTCATCAGCATACAGATGGTACTGTAAACCAAAGGAGGATATGAGACTACCGCGAGAGGAGGAGGTGTTCAGAGAAAAGAGAACCGGTCCAAGGTCTGACCCTTGAGGAACACCAACAGGGAGGAGAGTGGGAGAGGAGGAATTACCATTGAAAGAAACTTGAAAGGAGCGGTCAGACAGATAAGAAGCAAACAAAGAGAGAGCAATGTCACTGATACCAATGGAGTTCATGATTTAGATTAGAAGGGGGTAAAATCATAGGAAAGATCTAGGAGACAGAGAAGGGAAAAGTTGTCATGTGACTTGGCTCTGTTAAGGTCATTGGCCACTTTAGTAAGGGCTGTATTGGTGGAATGGGAAGCTTGAAAGTTGGACTGGAGAGGGTAAAGTTGTTGTTCAGGAGAGTTGCTGCTCAGGTAATCGGTGAGTCTTTTATAGACAAGGAGCCCCAGAAGTTTGGAAACATATGGAAGAAAGGAGATAGGGCAGTAACTAGAAGGCAGGGAGAGGTCTAGTGAGGGGTTTGTTCAAGATAGGGGGAATAATTGCATGTAGGAAAGGTTAAATAGTTGGGGTTAGTGTGGGTACCAGGGTGGAGGAATGGGCATGGAGTAGATCAGAGGGAATTGGGTCAAGTTGACAGGTAGTACGGTAGAAGGAGATGAAGGGAGAAGAGAGGAGACTTCATCCACAATAACAAGGCTTAGGGAGGCCGGTGATGGAAGGGGTGGATATTGTTGGAGTAGCACAGTGAGCTGAGACATCAGATCTGATTTTGACAATTTTAGCTAAATGCTAAATGATAGCTATTGACTTCTTAGTATAATAAATGGGAATGATGGAAACTAATAATGACCAGTAAGGGTGAATAATTAATGTTTTTTAAAGGTTTAAAAGGGGAATAGAAAAAAAACCTGGAAATAAAAATTAAAACAAAGTTATCAATTATAAAATTTTAATATATATCTTCCCCTCTCCTTCTAACTTTGAACAACTAAAATTACTCCAAGGGGAGGAGGCTTATCTGCCTTTTGCCTCACTCCTGCTGTGTCCTGTTTTACAGTCAATGAGAGAAGAGCTTACAGGTGCTTACCAGCACATGGATGTAAGTCCATTTTTGATTAATTTGCTTCTCTAATGTTTTTCTTGTTGAGCAATTTAATCATGTTTAAATATTTTCTTGAGACAAGAAAATGTGATTTAATAAGTGAACATGTGGAAATTTTATAATATCAATTATTGTCATAGTTGTAGATCTCCTCTTCCTGAGGAACCGGACATAGTTTCTGCAAAACACGTAAAAGCTTTGGATTACCTCATTCAGAGAGCTAAATGTACCTATTTTGAATTGGGATGTGGTCAATGTTTGTTTAGTCACGAAGGGTTTAAAACACCCTCGCATTTTAGTAAGTGGCCATGTCTTGGGCAGAGAAGGTAGTTGTGTGGGGTTTAGGAGGGAGTCAATTGTTGACATTGCGTGGGTTGGAAGCTTAAGAGGATATGACAGCAGAGAAATTATTTTGCTTGGTAATAGTAGTTGCAGTGTTAAAGTGTTGTAGTCTGGCTTTGTAGTCCATGAAGTCAGTGCTGAGGACAGATTTCCTCCATGTGAGCTCAACTGCACGAGTAGTTTTTTGTAGATGGTTTGGTGTGATTGTTGTGCCAAGGTCGGGGGTTAGATAGACAAAGGGGTCAAGATGTAGATAGGTTGAAGGTGAGAAAGTTGTGATCAGAAAGGGGAAATGGTAAGGGAAGTAAAAAAAAAGGAATAAAAAAGAATAAAAAATGATTTTTTTCTGTTTATTTTAAGGGATATTTTAACCCTTTCTTGGAAAGTGTTAAAAACCCCTGCACTCATTCCCAGGTTCAGGGAGTAGATATCTCAGGGTTCCTTTTTTAAAAGGAGGTGTCCAGATTCAAAATAAACTCCCCACGTGCTGAACACCCACAAATGCACCGGGAATAAGGAAAATTGGGGGAAGCTGAGGGAAGGGGCAAATTTGAAAGGAAAATGAATGAAACAAAAATGGGGGAAAACATGGTTGAACCAGCAAATGAAAATTTCTAACCCGCCCCCCAAATGTAAACCCACATTTATATACAATGCAAGAAACCAGAAATAATGGACAACAACCAGCAGCTTCTACACAAATTGCAGAAATCATATCTCAATGTGTGCTTGTTGCTCTTTATTGTGATGCTGGATTGTCTTGAAATGTGAATTCTATCCTAAAGTTCTGAAGGATCCAGGCCTTGTATGAATGTGATGGAAAGAGTTGATGGGGGGCAGATGTGTTGGGTTTCATTCAAAGCATCAGAATAGTAGGTTGTATGTGGGTGTTCCACCTGTGTATATTAGGAGCCTCCACATGTATATGTATGTGTGCATGTATAATATCATTTTATATTTTATATTGAATATAGACGTCATCAATGGAAACAAGAGGCCGCAAATACTGCATTAAAAAGTCTAATCCATTACAAGCTCTACAAGTGTCTCCTCATTGGTTGGTTTTTCATAATCACTGGATTTCCCATACAACCGTGGGTGAGATTTGTTAAATGCACTGTTAATGAGGAGTCCACTATATTCTCAGTGCCATCCTCAGGGGTCTATCTAGATCCTTCTACCCATGCATGTGAGCGATCTTGATGCAAAAAAATTGATGGTACACCGTGTCCAGGACAACTTACTGTGAATGATCCTTGTGGGGAGATAAGCAAGCAATAAATCAATTATCCAGGGTTTATGTCTGTGAATCTAGCCAATCAGAGGCTGAGAAAGCTCAAACACAGGGCCCTGCCAAATGTTATGTAATGTTACTGGTAGAGTTCTGGCCAACCATGAATTCACCCTAAAGATTGCTCATTCCTTTTCATTATGCCAGCTTCAGTTACAACTTGGTCTGCCTCTAATTCTCTGGTGCAACCGTGAGTGGACCTGGGAGGGGCTGGGGACCCTTCAATTCAGGGAACCTGGAAAGTTTCCTTTTTGTATGTCTGTATCAAAATGTAAACTCCCCCACACAGACCATATAAAAAGCAGGTACCCTTCGCTTCCTACAGAAAGACAATATCAGCTTTATTTGGTCACCTAAATCCTATAGATTGAACACTCAACATGTATTGTGACAACATGGAGAAATCTTCCAACTGAGACATATTATGGAGCCAAGTTCCAGGTCCCACCCTATGCAAAGCATAGGATCCCCTCATGTTTCTGGTTCGTTATTACCAACCAATAAAGCATTGAATATGTTCCTCAGGAGAAACCAATCCCATCTCATTTATACCTGTATAAAATTCTGACCCCTCCTTCTTTGGATAACCTTATATTTCATAATTGTATGCACAAATGGTCTAAAGTCCTATCCACCGACATTACAATCCCATGGAAATGTGGTAAGGCTTCCAAATTCCCTATTTGTATCATTTACTAAGAAAAGCATTGCAAAGTTATCTTCATGTGGTATAAAGTTCTGCAGAAATGGAAACCTGTATGTTGCTGGAGATGCCACATGTCCCCAGTGGTCCCCCCTCCATACATTTTGGGAATTCTCCCTGGTTTAGCAATTTTTTTACCAAATTCTGTAAAGTTGTAAATGGGAAACTTTATATACGGTAGGTCAAATATAGGTCGGTATTTTTACCTGAGATTATGGGAAATTGCTTTGACTGCCAATAAAATAATTGTACCCAGGCTGTATATCATTTCTCCCCTTTTATCAGGTTAAAGTGTTTTGTAGTTTTGACATAGGTCTTTTTCTATTAAATAATCTTTTGTGCATTATTTATGGCCACCAGCAGATGGTGCTCTTCACAGACTGCAGGAGTTCTGGTATGCCTGATGTGGTTCTGCCCAATTCAGACACCTGAAACCCATTAAACATATTGTGATGATGACCCAGCACAGGTCAACTCAAACCACCACTATACACAGATCCTCCAATTTCCAGTGAGAAGTTAATCGGCTTCCTCTACCCTGTCAGATCCAGCAATCTTTAAAGTACAATATCAGGACTAGTTCACCTCTTTTTTGCGGCTGCTGCTGGAGGGCCCCCAACAAGGAGAGGATGAGGATGAAAACATTCCATCCCTTCAATTCCTTGGAGGAGAAGGACCATCCATGGGAGGAAGAGCAAGTTGTGTCAGTGTGTGCGGGCATTGCAGAAAAAATGGTGCCACCTCCTGACACCTACTGTGAGACTAAGCCTAAAGCTACGTACACACTTCCAATTATTATCGTTGGAAAACGAACGACGAACGATCCTGCACGATATCTACGAACGATCGTATAGCACCGATCCTGCACATAGAGATAACGACACGATCGTTCGTAGATATTGTACACACATTAGATACGATCGTTTGAGCGATAGAGGAACTATGTGCACGACAGGAAAGTGAACGGACGTTCGTTCATCACGCATGCTCAGACCATGGACGATCAACGAACGATCGTACACACGAACGATGTTCAACGATCGTCGTCCAATCCGATCCGCCGGTCCGGTCGTTCGTTTCCAACGACTTTCCTCGTTCGTCGGCGTCGTTGGTTACTTTTTTTACGAACGATTTTTGCCCAATCGATCGTTCGTCTTTCGTTCGTCGTTCGTTTTGAACGATAAAAATTGGAAGTGTGTACGCACCTTAAGTCATGAGGGGGCAGGAAGGAGGCTGCCAGGGACATTCCATCCCCAGCCATTATATGTGAATCAAGGAAACAAAGGACACACTTGTGCTGCCTGACCCACATGCTTAGGGCGCATCAAAATATTAATACTGGATGGCCACCCCCTGCCACAAGGTTGGACTATCAGAAGTCCTTTCTGCAGAGGGGAGGAAAATCAAACTTAAACTGCGTATCCACAAACTTTCTATCTGCTAACAGTAACAGCTCCACCACCCATGGCTGACAAACAGGAAGCAGCAGCATCACCACCATCCGTTACGTTGCACGGGAAGTAGTGTACAGACCTAGGCGCAGCTGATACCCACAGTTCACACTTAGCAACAATGGTCAATAAGTATTGTAGCTTCAGCTTGGATATCTTCAGCCTCAAAAGTAAAGATCAAATCAATTATTTAGTATCCAAGATGGACACAAGGCTTGGACACATGCTAAAGGTGCTTGTCTTCCCTGCTGGAAAGGTGTTTTCACATCCCAGCACAGCTCCAGTCAATGTTCACCAACTGACATTCAATGCAGAAGCCTAAAACTCAAATTTATGGTTACAGTGACACATGTCTAATGTGAAGTAAATTTAAACAGCTTGTCTAACCCATAAATGACCCCTTGTAATTCTGCAATACCGTAAACTAGATTTAGGGACCTTAGATGGCTGTGAATTAAGTATTTCCCATGTTGCTCCCCCAAGTCATGGAAATCGTCCCTCCCCACCATTGTACAAATTTCACCCCTTGTTCCAGAGACATTTGGTAGTCTTTCCATGTCCTCCCCACCATTGTCAAATTCCCCTTTGTTCCTTAGACATTTGGTGGTCTTTCCATGTCCTCCCCACCATTGTCAAATTCCCCCCCTTTGTTCCTTAGACATTTGGTGGTCTTTCCATGCCCTCTCTGCCATTGTCAAATTTCCCTGCTTTGTTCCTTAGACATTTGGTGGTCGGTCTGTCTATGCCCTCTCCCTACCATTGTACAAATTTCCCCCTTTGTTCCAGAGACATTTGGTGGTCTTTCCATGCCCTCCCCACCATTGTACACATTTACCCCTTTGTTCCAGAGACATTTGGTGGTCTTTCCCCACCATTGTACACATTTCCCCCCTTGTTCCAGAGACATTTGCTGGTTTTCCCATGCCCTCCCCACCATTGTACACAATTCCACCCTTTTCCTGAGACATTTGGTGGTCTTTCCATGCCCTCCCTACCATTGTACACATTTCCCCCTTTGTTCCAGAGACATTTGGTGGTCTTTCCATGACATTTTGATACATCTGGTTGCATTTTCGCCAAGCAATATTTGTGTTTAGATTCAGTCTAGGCCCATACCCAATCTTTGAGATGTTTGACCAAACAGCTCCAGAACTGAACATGTTCAAGCAACACCAATAAAATGAATAAAAGTTCTGGAATAATAAGGATCCAGAATTACTGAGAACTATGGGAACAATTTCCTCTTCTGAATCAATGTTTATTGCACAATATATGAACATGCTGCTATACCAGCAGTGTGTGTGACACAATACAAGGAGATAATAATAGTGACTCCGGACCACCAGGTTCATGCTGCTTTGTGAATTTATTTATTTTTTTTTAATGTTATTTTATTTTTTTTTTCAATGCTTAAATGTTTCCACTTGTGCCCCTGCCATGAGTCATCCAAAAAGACAATCAGAGCAGCAAGAGTAGAAGCTCGGCATCACTGTGTCCTCATTATAAAATCATTTACATTGGTCATTTTTGCTTTTTTTGCTTTTTGTTTTTTTTTGTTTTTTTAATTTTGCTTGTTTGAAACCACAAACATTCCAGTATCACACTGCAGGAGGAGGAACAGCGATACAGCATAACCTTTTGCATAGTATTAAATGAACATAGACATAACGGTTTTATTTACAATTAGTATTATCTAGATTTAAAAAAAGTATGTAAAAATGGGTGAACCAAAAGATTTTCTCCCTCACTGCTAAATAAAAAAATTTAAACAGTAAAGCAGTCTTTTTTCTTTTAGAATAGAGGAAATTGTTTACCGAATGGACAATTGTATTTTTTATATATATATATATATATTTATTTATCTTTTTTTATATATTTATATTTTTTGCCTATTTGTTCACATCTCCCATGCTGCTAAGTACAGAATGTAGAAAGCACATTTGTGTTATAACAAGCTTTTGAAAAATACACATTAATTCCATTTCCTGAACGCCACTCACATCGGGGAGCTGTATTCTTTAGACTGTGATTACGCGTGCAAACATTTTGTAGAAAGGGACAAAGATACAGAAAGCAATCGCTAGTGATAAATCTTCCTTACCACAAACTAAAAGTATGCAGTGCACCACTGTGTGCAAGAAATAGCTGTCTCCGGAAACCCGTATCTGTTCTCTGGACTTTTATCATTTTTGGTCGGAAAATATCCTAATCTTGTTTCTAGCCTTAGAACGGTTTCTGAATGGCAGCTCATAAATGTTTTCACGCTTCTACATGTTGAATGGCATTCATGTAGTGTAGCCAGGCCGTGTGCTCATTCAGCTGTTTGCTATAAAATATGATGCATGCAGTCACACTATGTACATATTAACTGCTATGTCCTAAAATCGTTGGGAGCGGCCTGGAAATCGAGGGCATGGCTTGTGCAGTCCAAGAGATGACCGACAGGCATATTTATTGCTCTGATACATGATTTGAATGGCAGTTGTGATACAACAGGTCAGGTTTCACCTTGTTTATAAATCAAATTCAAATCATCATCCACAAATCAGAAGTACAAAATACTTTGATGTGATTACCTTGGTATTTCATGTTTGCTGTTTCTGGTATTTCACTTTGAATTGGAAAGTCAATAGGCAGAAGCTGCTGTCCTCAGCCTCATCAAAGAAATCTACAGCTGTGAATTTGGCAAAACCACCAAGGTCTGGAATGTCTGAGGGAGCCATTAGTATCTGGAGTGTTACTTTGGGCAGCAAGAACAGTTCTTTCTTGAGACACTTTGATATAAATGCCCATCATGATTGTTATTATGAGACATCTGAGTGCTGGAGTGTTCGAAACTTGAGGGCTAGTTAGATTTTTGTTTCTCTTGATTTGGGGGTTTAGTAAAACATTGTGACTCCAAATGACTGCAAATTCCTTAAATTTTACCTGCCTTGCTTGGCTCATATGCACTGTGCTCATTGAAACAGATACCATTCTGGTAAATAATTCCAATGAAATGGCAAAAATTTACATTGATATTCTAATAAATGTGATTGGGATTCCATTGGGTTCATGTATAATTTTCTTTCCAATTATCTTTTTTTTCATCAATATCAATGAATCAAATGCTCCAATTTGCTTTCCGGTTTTCTTGTAAAATGTAAATATTTTATAGGGGGATTTTCCTGATCAGGAAAATAATCCATTGTTATGGTATAAACTATGCAGAAGGTAATAATTCATTCTTGCCATTTACATTGGGGGAGAGAAAAACATAAAAGAAAGCAACTTAGAAGTTTGGGATTTTTTTCTACTTTTATATTTTCAGCATGAAGTTTCTGCTTTATTGGAGATTAATTTTCTTTACATGTTAAAAAATAAAACTTCCATTTATGTGACATATTATTCATTTTCTGCTTTCTTCTTCTTCCTAATTCTCTAGATTAACCCCAAAGTTTTAGCTTGATCTGTCTCATCATTATTACAAAAATATGGCTATTTTATATGTGTATGTGTTTTTTCTTTTAAGCAGATTTTTACTGGATTAGGCAACTAATCCATATTGTTCCTTCTCAGTGGCATCCAGTAATCTGCATTCAGTGATTTCTCTACACAATATGATTGGGAGTTCTCAGTATTTTATGTAATTATAACCATAAAATATTTGATTTCTCCTGTCTTCCATATACCCGTACTTCATTTTCAACACTGCTAATTATAAGAGAATAGAAATCTTTACGTTCTTACATAACACAGTTCAGTAAAACTATATGAGACATAAACATAATGAGTATGTGTTAAGGCGTGCCTTGTCAGTGGCTGAGTGCCCCAACAGGTGCTTATTGCACATAAACGGAATTCTATGTACCCCAATGTCATGCTGCAGGTCTTCATATCTCCCAGCATGACAGGTGCTCTTAACAGACCTTTCTGCTGTAAAGGGCTCCGTCTTTGAGGTTTCCTATCCTCATCAATTGTAGGAAATTAACTTTAGGGATACAATATATTACTACAAGAGACTGATAGCTCACAATGTTACTGTGATTTCACATCACTTCCTCCTAATGTTTCTTTTCTCCTTTGTGTCTTCATTGTAAACTTACATTCATCTTCCAGGACATAAACCACTATAAGAAATAGTTGAGGCTGAAATAAGGCAACCTGCCAAAGTATTGTGTTCTCTGAGGGCGTCTGTCTCGGGTTTCTAAAGACAATGAATGTAATAAAACAAGTTGTAGCTTTTACAGAAGCAAATAAATAATATGTTGTAGTAGCAGCCCATCAAGGTAAGAACCTTGGTGGTCAGACACAAAGGGAATTATTGCTATTGTAACCCCATATAGGGAAAAAATGTTAAAAACAATCAATGTTTTTACGATAATATCTATTCTTTGTCCTAGTTCCATGGCAGATGTGCCATGTCGACGTGGGTCTTGGCTGGTCTGATCAAGCAATTATCCAGCCACATTGCACAGTCATGGAAACGGTCCAGTGGGTGGAATGCTTTGTGCATGTTCTCCACTACACACGGTATATAGAAAATAGACATAAACTTTTCGTGCACCTGCTTGCAGTATTATAATTTTTTTTTTTGTCTTTTTTTTTCTTTTAACCTCATATTTTCTCATAAGGGAACAATGTTTTCCCTTTCTCATATGCATGCATAAAGGGTTTATACACATATTTAATTCGAGTTAGAGACATAAAAATGTATGGAAGGGTGGGGTATTGTACCCCCCGGCTATAGAGATATGCCAATGTACTTGTTTTCCTCTGGCTCATGGGAAGGGGTTTATACATACATCATATACATATATATATATATATATATATATATATATATATATATTGTACATACACGCGCACACACACACACAAACACACACACACCTCTCCTACAGCAAAGTTTTGTATATGTTCCTCTGTCATTTTGGGTGCTGTAAAATCCCCTGTGCAAGTTGAGCTTTGCAACTTCAAAAAATAGCATTTGATTAGAAAGTTCTGAGCACAAGGTCTTTGCTTGTTAGCAGTTTTGTGGCTCATGTGTCATTTACCAGATAAATACTGTTGTCTGGAGAAATTCTTTTTCTTTCTTGTTTTTCATGTCCCTGTGCCAGGAAAGTCCCAGAAGTGTATGTAAAAAATCGAAGCAGTATAAGGAGGGATTGTTAGTGTACATTCATGCAGGAACATGGTTGGATAGTGTCTTTTTTACCAAGTTTGTCTTTCTTTTTTTCCAGAGGCAGCAGCATCAGGCCATCATGAAAAACCTGCCACATTCTCACTGCCAGCACTGCTTGGACACAGAGCTTTCTCTGCCGGCCTCCAATTGTGAAAACATCTTACTGAGCCAGACACAAGTATTCCTTGTTTTTGGTGATAAGGAAGCAGTGCCATCTCCAGCTAAAGGGATGTCTCCAGGCTGTGTATGGGGCTCCCTGGGCTGGAAGAGGTAGCTGATTTGCTGGTCTCTGTAGTGAGGTTTATCCCGCTGTCAACCGCATTGTTGTTCTTGTTTGGTGAAGGGGGCTGGCTAGAGTTTTGTTTCAGGGCAGGATCTTCCTCCAGATCTGTGTCATCAATTAGAGGGATGTGAGGCTGAGAATCTTCTATCTTAAATTCTGGATGGGTCATGAAGTTGTGAATGGAAGTTCGAGAGTCTGGTTTTTCTAAACCTTCATAGAGAGAGCTACGGAATGCCTTCACGACGCGGATCTATGGGAAGCAAGTCAGGAGAAAAAAGAAAAAAACATGAGACAGACAGCACTGGAAAGACCTGTTGCTTCTACATTATGAATGGAAAGGTTGGAGTCAAAGGACGCCCCTTACATGGCACACAGCAGCTATTAGAAAAGGAGGGAACAAGCAGCACAAGTTCAAAATATCACCAGGTTCAATTCAACAAGAGGACAAGGCAGCGCAGTGTTGTGCTTTCATGTGTCATTTTGTTTGGTCTAAAATATTGGAAATCTTGAAGTCCATCATAGGCCACTATTAGTTTCTCTGTGATAAATACTAAATAGAAGAAGCTGGAATTTTGTTGGGGTAGTGTTAGTGATGCATGGCCATGATAAACATTTTACAAATTGAACAACCAAAAAATAAAAGATAACAGAGTAGTAACACTGCAGACAGGAAAAGCATACAACAACACTGGCACAGCTGATGAGTCCAGGATACATGGACAATAGGGGAAACGTTAAAAGCCTGACAGCTCCAAGCAATCAGTAAACAAGGATATCTAATATTTTTCCCCCAATATCCCCAGCAATATACCAGGCCAATATTGTATAATGGCTCTTTGTGAAAATGTGCTTTCCCTTGAAAATAAACATGTTTTATCCAAGAAAAAAAAGGAAATTGGGGAAGGCTTGGCACCTTTAGTCAAATTTGTATGTCTGTTTGCATGTGTTGGTGGATTCCCCACTTCCTGCCATGGTGACAGAATTGTTATTGGGGCTGTAAGTGAGGAGAGAATCCAACCATTTAGAACACAACAGCTATGTGGGAAAGCATTGCATCTAGTTCATTTTTTGTCTACATGACTGTCAAAGTGATTTACCCTCACTTCCTGTCTAAGTGTTAGCTTTGTCCTTGGAACAGGAGGTGATAGGAAAATCAATGAGGTCCAAAGCAACAAAAAAGCTAAAGAAGAGTCTAAGATGGTGACCCCAAGAGGTGTTGGTATGATTTAGGATATGATCTGGTAAATCATAAAGTGGTTCAAACTTTTGGTGGGTTGTTGCAGCCTATACTCTTATGAGAGATTCTCAGAATGCTTGTAATGTCCAGAGGAGTTTCATACATCTAGGATCCTTATTCTACCTGTAAAGTGACATCCTACAAAGCAGTAAGGAAGACTTTGGATACATGGAGTCAAATGCAAACAAAAAAGCACAGCAGCCACAAGCAGACAAGGAACAAATACATGCCACAGCATACAGAAGGGTCACACTTATCACTAACACAAAGGACTGGCACAGCACAGCTAGGATGTGGAGGCCTGGTAATGTGAAACAATGAATGTTTGATGTATAACTTCACTTTTTTCGTTTTCTCATGCACAAAAGGTAAACACTTGAGTATAGGCCCAACATTTCCCTCCAGCACTCTTTTTTCTAAATTTTAAACAGAAGATGTTTTCCCACAAGGTCTACCTTGGTTCCTGAGTATTGAACTCTAAAAAGTATAACATCCACTCACTGTGAATATGTTCTAGAAGACTCGGAATAGCAAGCCAAAAACTGGCATCAAGACACTAAGCAATTCCCTACCCTTAAATATGGGCTGTCCGATGCAGGGAATAGCTATACAGGTTGTATCAGAAGATTCAATATCTTTGCCAAAACTGTACTGAAAACTAATGAGGAGCCCACACACAGGACAGGATAAGCAGCTTATACTTTTCAAGTGTATCCAAACCTAAGAAAGAGTCATAAAAAAGTCCATAGGCAAAAGACCACATCATATCTAACACTGCTTACAACTGAAAACCTGAAGAGCTATTTGCCTGAAAAACAGACACTGAGGGAAGAACAGTGAGACTGACAGACAAGGAAAGACAAGCCCCTGTACTAATGGGAGCAAAGACAACAGCACAAAGACAAAAAATAAACTTCTGGGGACATAGATGCTACAAGACAGACATGGATCATAATATTCTGCTACACACAATTCTCTTCTTCGCCGACAGCTGGAACAAATAGTTATAAAAAGCTCTTCATCCAATTTCCGCTGCCAGCCCTGTAAGTTAGACTGGTAATACTGACAGTGCTGGAGAAAGAAATACATTCACTTTGCATCATAGATTGTACAAGTTAGTGGTTAGCTACATTGACTCATACAAGAGGCACCGTATGTTTGGTGATGTCCTTACACCTATAAAGAATCAGTATGTTTGTGAATTAGTGGGTCATGATAGAAGGTACGGAGACAAGGGACATATCAATAAAACAGTGACAGACAGAAGTTACTTGCCTGGCACCATCAGAGATCCCAGGGGGTTTATTCTTAACACTAATGTAGCAGTCACTGGAACGTGCTGCTAAAATGACTGGTCATGTGTATGTCATATATATATGTCCCTTATACCTTTTTAGGAAACAACAAAGACCACAATGACTACACGTACAACTAGAAGATAAAGGGTCATTTGTTGGGCACAATCTTTACCATCTTTGTGATTAGCTTGTAAAGATGGATACAAAATGCCAAGCAGTAAACCATTGTTTGTCCTGCGTGGGACATGGTAGTGGGGTGTGTGCTGTGTTTAAGACTCATTGCACTGGAACATCCAGATACGTCTGAATATACTATTTGTCACCCCTGCAAGAGGCAGCATTTTCTAGTTCCATCCCATAACTCCAGACCTTACCATACATACAATGCCTAGTACCAGTACTCTTTCACTTCCATTTATGTACCTATATAGAACATGGCATGACAGTCCATCGGTGCCTTAGACCAAAACATATTATGGGTGCATCGCTGGCAGTTTTTGGGCATATACTCGAAGTGTTACCCTGGCTTCGGCAAGTCGAAACCTGTGTAACTCATAATAATTGGAAGTCATATTAAATTCAGGTTTAAGGATAAAGACTCACAACCTTTTTATTATTCACTCTCTCTTGCTAAACCTTTGGTCCAGTGTTTTCTAGCCCTCTGAGAAAGACAAACAGAGTGGAAAGGTTTAGGCAGAGAGTAGAAAACAAGAAATTATTTTACTGCAGTATGTTGGCTCATTTCAATGACCTTTTATGACTAGCAATGACACTAAAAAATGTTCAAACATTCCCAAGAGATGCCAACTGCATGGAGGAATGCTCGGTGATTTGGGAGTGGGATAGTTCACTAAATACATAAAGTCTTTTATTCAGTTTGCTCTGTCCCATGTCCCAAAAAATGAATGGACTAATAATGGAGCGTATGTGTGGAGTGGAGGAAGGGTGTACAGTGATCTCATCATACTGGTATGAGGTAAAGGATGGGTGTACAGTGATCCTGTCATACTGGTATTAGGTAAATGATGGGTGTCCAGTGATCTCAATGATGGGTGTCCAGTGATCTCATCATACTGGTATGAGGTAAAGGATGGGTGTACAGTGATCCTGTCATACTGGTATTAGGTAAATGATGGGTGTACAGTGATCTCATCATACTGGTATGAGGTAGCGGGTGGGTGTACAATGATCTCATCATACTGGTATGAGGTAAAGGATGCATGTACAGTGATCTCATCATACTGGTATGAGGTAGAGGATGGGTGTACAGTGATCCCATCATACTG
>NC_092865.1:43995175-43995342 GCF_032062135.1 Pyxicephalus adspersus | reverse complement strand
CAGTGATCTCATCATACTGGTATGAGGTAAAGGATGGGTGTACAGTGATCCTGTCATACTGGTATTAGGTAAATGATGGGTGTCCAGTGATCTCATCATACTGGTATGAGGTAAAGGATGGGTGTACAGTGATCCTGTCATACTGGTATTAGGTAAATGATGGGTGT
>NC_092865.1:43993676-43994974 GCF_032062135.1 Pyxicephalus adspersus | reverse complement strand
TGTACAGTGATCTCATCATACTGGTATGAGGTAGAGGATGGGTGTACAGTGATCTCATCATACTGGTATGAGGTGGAGGATGGGTGTACAATGATCTTGTCATACTTGTATGAGGTAGAGGATGGGTGTACAGGGATCTCATCATACATGTGTGAGGTAGGGGTGTCTAGTGGCTTCATGATCCTGGTATCTTATCATATCATATTGGCATCTTGTATTTGTACTTGTATGTTAAGGAGAGGAGGCCGAAGATCTCATCTATTGGTATTAGGGTTCAGGATAGTAAGTCAGGGATCTCTTTAGTTTAGTAAGAGAGGAAAACAAAGATCTCATTATAACACCAGGTGAGGCTGGTGATCTTAAGTTTTGGGGATGAGAAGAGGCTGTTATACTAGTAAAAATGGGGAAGGGGAAGCCAGGATCCTAATAAATTGGAATAAGTTTGAGGAGTGAAGGCCAGAGATCTCATCATACTGGTGTGAGGTAGAGTAGGGGTGTCTAGTGGCTTCATGATCCTGGTATCTTATCATATCATATTGGCATCTTGTATTTGTTAAGTGGAGGCCCAAGATCTCATCTATTGGTAATAAGGTTCAGGATAGTAGGTCAGGGATCTCTTTAGTTTAGTAAGAGGGGAAAACAAAGATCTCATTATATTATATCAACAAGTGAGGCTGGTGATCTTAAGTTTTGGAGAAGGGAAGAGGCTGGTATACTGGTAGAAGTGGGGAAGGGGAAGCAAGGATCCTAATATATTGGAAAAAGTTTGAGGAGTGAAGGCCAGGGATCTCATCATACTAATATAAAAGGAAAGCTGTTAATTTAATTTGTTGGCACGATGTGGAGAAGGTGAGGCCAACGATCCCATAATGGTATGAAGGAGAGGTGGGGAGGCCAGTAATCACATTATATCGGTAGGAGAAGGAGTAGAGATGTGGATCTTATGCTGGTATGGAGGTGGGGAGCTGTTGATCTCATCATAATGCCATGAGATGGAGGAGGGAGGACAGTCCTTTCATCATATTGGTGAGGAATGTCCAGTGCTCTTGGCAAATCAGTATGTGGTAGAGGTGGAATGGCCAGTGATCTTGGTATATTGGTATGTGGTAGAGTAAGAATGTCTAGTGATCACGGTATATCAGTATCTCGTGAAGGAGGAATGTCGAGTGCTCTTGGTATATCAGTATATGGTAGAGGAGGAATGACTAGTGATCACGGTATATCGGTATCTGGAGGAGGAGGAATGTCCAGTGATCTTGGTGTATCAGTATGTGGTAGAGGAGGAATGTCCAGTGATC
>NC_092865.1:43984192-43993670 GCF_032062135.1 Pyxicephalus adspersus | reverse complement strand
TATCAGTATGTGGTAGAGGAGGAATGTCCAGTGATCTTGGTGTATCAGTATGTGGTAGAGGAGGAATGTCCAGTGATCCTGGTGTATCAGTATGTGGTAGAGGAGGAATGTCCAGTGATCTCAGTATATTGGTAACATGGTTTGAGATAGAGATGACTAGGGCAGCTATTTCGTGAATTGGTTTGTGGAGGGGAGTGGTTATGTCATGTAATGGTGTGAAAGGGAGGAGCAGAAGCTATTGTTACCTTATATTGGTGGAGGAAAGGGAAGCTTGAAATCACATTATATGTATGGGCCACATATATATGTGACCTGATAGGTATAGGTAAAGGAGGAGCCAGTAATTTCATTATACTGGTTGGAGATAGAAACAAGTGACATCATTATTTGGGTTGGAGATGAAGGCTGGGGATCTCACTATAATAGTTGGAGATTGAGAGGGGAAGGTCATAGATCTCATAACACTAAATATGGAGGGGTGGTCGTTGATCTGTTAAACTGGTATGAGGTAGGGGAAGGGAGGCCAGAAATCCCATTATATTAGTATATTGTGTAGGAGGAAAGGCCAGTGATCTTTTAATATTGGCAGGAGTGGAGGAGGGAAGGCCTAAGATTTCTTAATAATAGTATAGATGGGAGATATTTTTGACTATCTTGATTGGCCAGGCCAGAGCGATATACCTATCGTGCGCATGCACAGTTTAGTCATTTCTGGTAGCCAGCTAAAAAATGATGTTTAGTTCTGCCTAAATATCGTTATCTTATTTGAGGGCAAGGGTATTATTATACTTGTATAGAGGGGAGTCTGGGGCAATGGTATGGAGAAGGCTGCTATATATGTTATATTTGGATGAGTGGATGAAGGAAGGCTGTAGAATCAAATATCTTTGGAAGTGGATTTAGATATAAACAGCTTCTGGGCTGGATCATAACAGACTAATCCTTTTCCTACTTTTTTTATAAGCCGGGCTTTAGATTACTTGTGTCCCCTATGTCTAGCAATGCAGATTTTTGCATGGATAGTGGGTGTAGTTAAACTGGGGCCATTTATAGATCTTACTGCTGGATGAATCTCATTATGACATAAAATGTCTCCAATCACCTACTGTATAATGTGCCATGTATTCCAGGGCTGGTACATGTGGATGTGACCTGACAATTACGGGGGTCAGTACATGTGCGTGTGACCTGAGAATTCCAGGGGCCGATACATGTGCGTGTGACCTGACAATTACAGGGGCCGATACATGTGCATGTGACCTGACAACTCCAGGGGTTGGTACATGTGCATGTGACCTGACAACTCCAGGGGTCAGTACATGTGTATGTGACCTGACAATTACAGGGGCCGATACATGTGCATGTGACCGGACAACTCCAGGGGTCAGTGCATGTGCATGTGACCTGACAACTCCAGGGGTCAGTACATGTGCATGTGACCTGACAATTACAGGGGCCGATACATGTGCATGTGACCGGACAACTCCAGGGGTCGGTGCATGTGACCTGACAACTCCAGGGGTCAGTACATGTGCATGTGACCTGACAATTACAGGGGCCGATACATGTGCATGTGACCGGTCAACTCCAGGGGTCGGTGCATGTGCATGTGACCTGACAACTCCAGGGGTCAGTACATGTGCATGTGACCTGACAATTCCAGGGGCCGGTACATGTCCATGTGACCTGACAACTCCAGGGGTCAGTACATGTGCATGTGACCCGACAATTCCAGGGGTCAGTACATGTGCATGTGACCCGACAATTCCGGGGGTCAGTACATGTGCATGTGACCTGACAATTCCAGGGGCCGGTACATGTGCATGTGACCTGAAAATTCCAAGGGCTGGTACATGTGCGTGTGACCTGACCATTACAGGGGCTGGTACATGAGCATGTGGCCTGACTATTTCAGGGTCCGATACTTGTGCATGTGACCTGACAATTACAGGGGCTGGTACATGTGCATGTGACCTGTCAATTTCAGGGGCCAGTACATGTGCATGTGACCTGACCATTCCAGGAGCTGGTACTTGTGCATGTGACCTGACAAATCCAAGGGCCGGTACATATGTATGTAAGTGTACATGTATTAATATATATTACGGAGATGACATGAAATGATTTTTGGTGGATTTGCTGGTCTCGGTAGAATTGAACAGATTATGTTCACCTGTAAAGAAGAAGTCAGAAGGTAGAGAAGACTCCAGTGAGGGCGCAGCACAGATAGTGGATGAATGGAAGAACACAACAAGTTCAAATGAACCTGTTTGTGTTAGTACACATTACGGCAAAGATAATGAATGATATAACCATATTGTTACTTTTGTGTAATACAGACAACCAAGGAATGAAGGTCACCATTGGAGGACAGATATTAGGTTACATTTTATGCTTGGCTGGCAGGCTGCACACACTGTATTACAAGTATATGTTTCCATTATCTGTGCTCGCTTCCTCACAGAGACAGAATGGGGTCCAGAGTTGGCATTTCTGTGGATGTGAGGCAGTAAGAAGACACACTCACGCCCTGCGGCTGCAGTTGACGCACTGGTAGGAGAGGAAAGAGCATTGCTTAGCGATACGTGACTAGGACTAGAAACATTTGTTACATCTTGGTTCTGGCTGGTGGTGGAGGATTGTCTCCGCAGAGCCCCCTGAAAGGAAGCTCCACTCTTGAATGTATTCACTACTTCAATCTGTAATGGAGGAGAGAATGAGACAAGTTTGTTCAACACTCAACACAAAAAATGGTAAAATAATACAGTAAAGACGCAAGGACAAGACACAACACAAAGACAACACACCTGGATGTAATATGCACAGACTACTAAGCCGTGTTGTAATACACACATACAGCCTAGTAAATGTAATGCAAAGTATACTTACATTCTATAGTAAATGTTGGGGTTATGTATTTACATAAATATGGTGGTTTTCATGCTCACACCGTTATGTACAATTTGTCCTAATAGAAATCTACCTAAATATAGTTCCAAAAATATAAATCATGTAAAACAGCCATTCCACGGTTCCTCCAGAGGTTGCCAGGGCTTACTTGAGCTGCGACTGACCTTCCATTCGCTGGTGTCTGCAAAGTTTCCAGCCAACACCACTTGTGGGCATTTTTCCCACTGACACCCAATGCATTCGTTTTAGTGGCGGTTCTTGACAGCTGAAAATTATTTTGCAGTTTCTTTGGGGTAAAATTCAAGAAAGGCTGATCCGGAGTATATTATTATTTCCTTTAGCATATACAGTAGTTGTGAAAATGTGCAATGTGATCATCCTATCAGGGTGCCCATAGATAATTAGCTTTTTCTTTGTGATGAACCGGTTCTTGGTGCTTCAACATGCCACATTTCACTTCTTCTGACCCCAACAAATGTTAGAGATCCACACAGGCCAAAATCTACATTCTGTACAGCTGTCCCCTAACATTCTTCACTGATCCTTCCAGCTGGTTGTGCCTTCACACCAGAGCATGCATGTTAACCACGCACAGTGCTCGGAGTCAGCATCCAGCAACCTATTTGAATGATCCTCAACAAGTTCCCTATTACCTCACCTGAGCTTTGCTATATGCTTTGTCATTACTGGCCTAGCATTGTTTCCTGCTCTTGGAAATCCTTCTGCTTGGTCTTATGCTAACCTTCCGTTATGTCTCCTGTTCTTGTCTGTGATCCAGTATCACGCAGCCTGTTTGCCAGCTGGTGTTTCCTCTAACTTGCTGATAAATTGGAGTTACGCCTTTCAGTTTGATGAAGATTCTGGTAAGAGTGCCAATTACCTGACTTGAATGCCAATGCATTCCACTGGTTTATTCCAGCTGGCTAGGCTGTAGTCCTGCCAGCAAATTCTCCTGAAATTCTCCAGTGGCAATCTGGCCCTAGCACCATTTGTCTTACAATCAGGGGAGCTTAGGCTGGAGTTACAAAAGAGGCCAACCTCATGATTTCAGTCTAAGAGCTAGACTATCAGGAATGTGACAACTAGAATCTGCTTTCTGTAAATCTGTAGGTGTGACTACATGTTGTCCCTTCAAGATGAACTCTGACATGTCTGGTATACTGCAATGTAATGTATGAATATATTGGGGGTGACCTGACAGATCAACCTTTGTATAGATAATTGGTCATTTTCCCCATGAAAGCTTAATGGGGATGGCCCATGACACCATTCTTTGTATTTACCTGTCCTAAGTGAATTGAATGAACTTCTTGTATACTAATACGTGTGATTACTGCCAAAAAAACAGCTTTCTTTCATTTCTTTTGAAACTATTGCTAACTAGATTATCAATTTCGAGTGGCAACACTTAAGAATTAAAAGGTAGTTGGTTTACCCTCACCATTTTGAGCACCTTGCTAGTGACATAATTTTAGAACTTCCTTCTGACCTGCATTTGACCTGTTATAGCTGCTTTTGCAGTCCTACAGTTTTCTCTGGGGAGGGGAACAGCTTTAAAGTAAACAAAAAGCAGATTACATTTGCCATCCACCACTATCATTCTTGTCAGTGCAAGTTTCTCTTTGTGGTTCCTTGTGATTTCTGTGGTGCTCCACATAGTGTGATATGCAGTTTATAATATTCTACAGATTTCTATATGCCTTATACTCCAGTGCTATGGAGCAGGGTATGGTGTAAACTGCACAAACCCTATCCCATGGTGTATAGTGTGATATATGTAGTACTATTCCTGTGCTGTGATACTCTATGGGGACATGTCTATCAACAACTGACCATCACTCCTGTAAGATACATTTAACATTCTAACACTGTGATCATTAATATGAGGTGTCCCCTCAGCTATTACCATGAAGTTTACACCTTTGTAGACATAACATACTCGTACGGGAATATATTCCATAAGATTTTGGATTGTGTCTGTGGGAGCTTGTGTCCAATTTTTAGGCCAGGTTTTGATGTTGGCTATCTTTCCAATCAATTCCAATCAATGTAAAAGGTGTTCAGTGGGGTTAAGCTCTGAGTTTTGTGCACTTTGGGTTTTGAAGCAACAGCATCTAAAATGTCTTTGTAGGTTTTTGTAACAGAACAAGAACTTTCACTGGAGACACAAGTTATCAAATAGTATTTTAGTAAAAACAAACCAGGTAATCCATTCATTCGTCCATAGGTTGGCGCCTGTCCTTGCTGGTAGTTTTGTATATGTTGGCCATAGGTTGACAATGCAGCATCAAAAATCACACTGATAACAGGCTTACTGTAAGCTCAGCTTTTTCTAGTCAAGCATGCACCAGGACCTAAAATTTTTTTCCTCTCTCCTAAAATTTGCTCCTGCCCATATACCTGAGTTTGGATTCTGTTCAGTCCACGGAACCAGAGGATTTGCCCTCGTCTTAACTCCCTTTCGGCATGGTCTATTTCCTCAACATCCTCATTGAATTCCTCTTCTGGAATTTCCTCCTTCTGTGTCAGGTGACCAGCCCCTTTTAGGAATTTCAACCTACTAGTTGGGATACTGGCGATGACCTATAAACAGAAGATGTAATGAAGCAGACGTATAAATAGTGGCAGCAATGTACAAACCTTAAAGTATAGAAAACAGGGGTTTCAAACTCTGACCATAAGGCCAAATCTGGCCCCTAAAAGGAATTTTTTTGGCCCCCAAAAGAATCCATATATGAATTGCAGCTGGCCCACCGCTGCATTGAAATAGCGCCGCTACTACAATTACCGTCATCACTCGCATCTATAGACAAGCGGCCTCTCTGCCTATGCGTGGCCCCGCATTGGACTGTTTTATAGGAATTGTAGTAGCGGTGCTATTTCTCTATTATAGGCTTGTTTTAGATTGAGTGTTAAGCAAAACCTCTTTTTTTGCATAAGAAAAGGTTTTATATCTAATGAGAAGGAAAAACTTCCTCAATAAACTAAGTTTGTCCTGCAACTTTGTCTAGGTTTTTAATTTAGGCCCACTGTGTATTCGAGTTTGACGCCCCTGCCCTATAGGAAAGAGCCAATATGCTCTCATCCTATGGATTTATGGGTGCTCTACAGGAAAATGCGCATATGTTGTTGTTATATGGATCCATAGAATGTACGGAAATTAGAGAAAACACATGTGAGCCCTGTGCTAATTTCAACAAAAGTAAACATGGGACCGGATGACAGACCCAAACCCTCCACTTCCTCCAAATAATACCAACATGAAACAAGTGTAACACCTACCTGCCCCCATACTAGTTCTCCAAAGCCAAGAAATATGCACCACATCCACTGGTCCAGCTGCAGAGGAGCACAGCTGAATGGCTTTCCACCAAACTGTACAATTATGATCTACAATAAAAATTCACCTTTAAATCAAAATATTTCATTACTTAAAACAAAGAAAACAAAGATATAAAAGATTCACTAGCATTTCATTGTCATATATTGATCAGTATTTGTGTTAGGGGAGCCACCTCTTTGGTTATAAAAATGAACAAAAATGAAAGAGACAAAAGAAAGAGGTTTCCAGTACAGAAATTTTAGGTTTAAATCTTAATAATGTATTATTACACTTTAGTTTCATACATAATTATACAAATATGAAACAAATTGCATATGTAAGTTTTCACTAAATATTAAAGCATTAATTGCATTGCCAGATTAATCGGTGTGCATACATAGCCCTACTCTGAATATATCTAAGGGATTACCAGCATGCTATTTTATGGCCACTACAAATCTCAACACCTTTACTTAGTCTGTGAGCCATCATTTATAACACCCAAATTTCTATGTCTCCAGTATGTATTTAATACAACACCTCAATCTACCGTTTTACATATCTCAATAATTTGACTTAAACCCCTTAAAATTTCTCTATTCATTATCAGTGCATTGTACTGTCGTACCCTGATTTTACCTGCTATTAGCAATGCTACATTTGCACTGAGGAAATGTGAACAGTAACAGGAAATTTCAGTATTGTGATGTATGATTTCATTCAGTTCTTTTCAAACAAAGTGAAGATCAGAAAAGTGAACAAAGTGGGCCATAAACCTTCATCAAATGTTTGGTAAGGATGATTTGTATTGTTCTTCAGATTATGAGGGCATTGCCAATGCCAGCCAATGTATACTTCAGTATTACCTGGATTGCAAATGTGCCAAGTACAATTGTACAGAAAATTGGATTTCTGAATATGCCGTCAAACACGTTGCGCTCTCCCTGGATCTTTCGTGCATTGATTTCATTGAAGAGTTGCATCATGACAAATGTGTTGAAGATAATGGTGTAATGTTCAGATGGAGGGGAGTGCAGAGGAGCATTCCTTCCACTATCAATATTGAAAAGGTCTTCTCCTGGAAACACAATGGGTCTCAATAATTATGTCAGAGCAGATAATGTACCATCATCTGTGAATAGTGAATGTGAATATTCTTACCAACAAAGAGTAATGTGAATATCAGAGTTAGCTGGTACACAGCATGGCCTAGAATATTTTTCATCATGGTCCGTGATATAAGAGGCTTGTTCCTTCCATATGGTTTACGTAGCAAAAGTGATTCTGTTGGTGGTTCAGTTGCCAACGCAAGAGAAGCAAACGTGTCCATAATTAGGTTCACCCACAACATCTGTACAGCCTTCAATGGAGAATCCTGGAGAGATGAGAACATAAACATCAACATATTAACATTATTTTTTCCTAGATAGCTGGCTTTTCCTTTTTTAGAATCAAAATCACACTAATTACACAATTATCAAATATTATAATCTTGCAAATAATATCTGACCAAACAGAAAATATCCTAGTGGAAAGCATAGGGACCTCAGCAAACATTCCAAAAATCACTGATATTCTTTCCTAAATTTGCAAGTTTCATGTCTTGTCACAGCTCTATTCTCACAAATTTCTATATGGCCTTTTCTCAGTATTATATATGAATATACTATTAATACTGTATATTGTGGCCTCATAGTAGCCAGTGCTAAAAATAATGGTGAAACAAAGTACAGAATGAACTTTAGTTGAATACCTAGACTGCAGTTCTCTCCAGAACTCCTGAACAGCACGAAACACAAACACATTAACCTTTTCATGGTCATCACAGCATCAACATTTGTTCTTCCTTTCAGTGTACTGTTAACCATTTCATGCCAGACCTCATTGTCATCAGCACAGTAGAAGAATGATCATTCCCACAATCATGCCCTTCTTACCTGGGTGATGCAGGCCCCAGTAAACGCTACGATCACAGCCACCACATTGACAGTCAGCTGGAACTGCAGGAATTTGGAGATGCTGTCGTACACATTTCGGCCCCACATTACAGCCTTTACTATGCTGCTGAAATTGTCATCAGTAAGAATGATATCAGAGGCTTCTTTAGCAACATCTGTACCAGCAATTCCCTGGAACATCACAAGAAAAGCGCAAAAACTTTATTAGGTAAAATTGCTACTATAAAACAGGGCATGCCGGTATATCAGGACAGATCATGGATGGTCCAGGTCATCAAACAAATCAAATGTATGATTTTCATATGTTGCCCGCGCTAGGAATCAGAGAACTGGTTGTTATTTCCTTTTCTCCAACATTTTTACTCAGACTGTCCATTTATTGTACCTCATTGGCTCCTTTATAAGGTTTGAATTAAAACTCTGCATCATCACATTATTCATCAGGAATCAGTGCCATGGCCCTTTATGATGTTTCATCTGTTTTCTGTCCTTCCTAGACAGAAGGATGGCTAATGCAAGGAGGGTGTTAAGGTTATAAAGATTTTAGGGTGTTTCATGCATATTACAAATCAGGAATGTTTTACTTACCATTGCAAATCCAACATCTGCTTTCTTTAAAGCAGGGCCATCGTTTGTTCCATCTCCCGTTACTGCAACC
Organism: Pyxicephalus adspersus; assembly: GCF_032062135.1. Lineage (NCBI taxonomy): Eukaryota > Metazoa > Chordata > Amphibia > Anura > Pyxicephalidae > Pyxicephalus > Pyxicephalus adspersus. The sequence continues at coordinate 43,984,822 of NC_092865.1, read as the reverse complement.
ACCTGCCTCTGCTCCACCTGTGTGCTGTCTATGATACCTACAACAGAAAGCCACCATCACTGCAACAGACCCAGACAAGATTGCACAGACATTTGTTGGACATGACTGGAGCATAGCTGCAGGGATATTCCAATGTATTAGGGGTGTCTGTTCATATCATGGGAAGTAAGTTACATTGTAAACCAGATTGAAAAAAAAGACATAAGTCTATCAAGTTCAACCACTAAGGAAATAAACATATCCCAGATTAAAACCCTATAGACATACTTGATCCAGAGGAAAGCAAAAAAAAAAACCCTGGTACAATTTGCTCCAACAAGGGATAAAAAATTCCTTCCTGACTCCATGAGCCATTCGAATGTTCCCTGGATCAGCAGTCTCTGTTATCTTTACTTTAAAGCTTTAATACCCAGTTATATTCTGTGCTTCTAAAAAAGCATGCAGCAATGTATGTTGTCAGTAGGATCATGGTCTTCCTATCACCTCTGTACATGTGTCAGTAGGTTCATGGTCTCACCTATGCATATGTGTCAGTAAGATCAAGGTCTTACCTCCTACTATTGTATATGTTATGTGTCAGTAAGATCAAGGTCTTACCTCTTACTATTGTATATGTTATGTGTCAGTAAG
>NC_092865.1:43954708-43984182 GCF_032062135.1 Pyxicephalus adspersus | reverse complement strand
ATGTTATGTGTCAGTAAGGTCGGTAGTAGCACAGTCTTAACTTTTGCCAATGTATGTTTGTCAGTAGGATCATGACCTTCCTATCACCTCTGTACATGTGTCAGTAGGATCATAATCTCGCCTATGTATATGTGTCAGTAAGGTCAGTAGTAGCACAGTCTTACCTTTCACCAATGTACGTTTGTCAGTAGGATCATGACCTTCCTATCACCTCTGTACATGTGTCAGTAGGATCATGGTCCCACCTATGTATATGTGTCTGTAGGATCATGGTCCTACCTATGTATATGTGTCAGTAAGGTCAGTAGTAGCACAGTCTTACCTTTCACCAATGTATGTTTGTCAGTAGGAGATGAGCGAGCCAGAACCCTCAGCTTTGGCCATATCTTATCAATACGCTCTTGTTCAATCTACAGACAGATAAATGCTCTGTGACAAGGTGACATTTACTACAAAATCTTCATCAGTGTTCATGTATTCCGACTGACGTACCTCTCCCTTTTCATTGCGTATTCTCCTGTTAAACTCTTTCCCTTCAATGCAGAGGAAATCTTCTCCCGGATGTATGATGCCACATTTAATGGCGATGGCACGTGCTGTATTAATGTTATCTCCTGTCACCATACGGACAGTGATACCGGCCCTCTGGCATTTTCTGATCGCCTCAGGAACCTGAGGAGGAACCAATCAGAATTTCCTTAATAAATGCAGAATATGAAGTTAGGCAGTTAAAAAAACGCAGTAATGATGTTCTTGCAGGCACTGATTGAGGTCTGAGAGATAACACAGATTCTTACAGGCTCTATAAGTATCAATTTTCACAATGCTACCAGGGATGTCAAACTGTATTACCAATCCTTGCTTTAGCTGACATCATTTTTACTTCCATCTCCTCTAGGATTCAAAGGCTACAGGTTTGTCAACCTCAGAGCAGAGAGTCAACCTGGTCAATTTGTGGTTCCAAGTATTACAATAAAGTAATCACAATAATGCTACTACTAATATAACAAGTCAAAAAGATGATGAGGGTTTTACTCCTAATAAAGGAAATCATTTCCAATCAGTGTACGCATACAATACAATACACATTTTACCTCAGGCCTGACTGGATCTTCAATACCAACAACAGCGATGCATGTCAGATCCGTCACTATATCGTTCTCATTGTCCCAGTCTGGTTCTGGACTCTGGCTAAAATCCCGATATGCAATGCAGATTGTCCTGAGTCCATCGCAAGCCATGGGTTCTATCACCTTTTTTACCATTTCATCTCGATCTCTCGGTTTGAAAAGTCTTGGCTCTCCAGCTGCATTTAGGATTTTTGAACACCTACAAAACATAAGATGATGAAGTCACCAATTCTGCGGTGCCTGGGAAGTCATCGTGGAATTAGACAAATTGTCGGCTTACTTTTTAAGAATGATCTCCGAGGCCCCTTTACTGTACATCCGGAAGCTTCCGTCCTCCAGTTTTACCACAGTGCTCATGGATTTACGGACAGAATTGAAGGTGTACACCTTGTACAATTTCTCCTCAGGGATAACATTGCGTACGGTCTGGTAATCTCGCTTTAGATCCAGCACAAATCCTAACAAACCACATTCTGTCTTATTGCCGACTTGCCGTGGGAGGGCACCGTCCCTTTCGTCTGGCTGAGCAAGAAGATTGAAAGTTTAAATGAGTGATGAGAAATTGATGAAAACTTTTATTCTAAGTAAGATATACATAATATACAGACAGCTAACCATTGGAGCACTAAGAAAACATTTTATTACATTTATCTTTTGGATAATGTCCATTCATGTAGCAACATTTGGGAAATCAATGATTTGACATACTTGGAAGGAATCCAGCATTGTGTTATAATTATAAGTAACAAGCATCTGCAGTGCTGCATATAGCCAATTATAGCAATCATTTGTGTTTTTTATTTGTTTAATTTATGGCCAGGACTTAAAAATACAGTATTCATTACAAAAATATTACTTAGCAACCCCATTCTTGGCCAACATGTAGAATTGTATGCTTATTTTCATTTTTTAGCCCTGCTATGATTTTCTATGTGTACATAACTCAATTACTCAAGCTGAGATTTATTTACAGAAGATACCAAAGCAAAAACTCATCCATTACCAGAAGGCATAATCCTTTCAATTAGAAAAACTGAACCTCACAGCAATCAATGTCTGCTGTGCTCCTAGCTTACCCTAATACTACATCCAAAGATCCTTTATAATATGGTATATGCTTATCTATTAATCACATATGACAAATATATTCATGAGAGAAAGCAGGTGTAAGTAAGAAAGTCAATGCTAAGGTTTTAAGTATTAGACAAAATAACAAATCATTTTAGGACCTGCTAAGGACCTCATTTTTTAATATGTCCAGAAACACAAAGCCCTAGAATTGAAAAAGGGGATAGCTTGACCCTGTGACATTTAGCCCACAAACAGCATCATGAATTTACCAGGACTTTTGATGTGTATGCACTGTTGATGGCTATGGCATTCACTAGAACTTCTAAGGTTTTGGCTGGAAGGGCATCAGGATCTGGGATCTCCTTGTAGTGGACATCTCCAACATAGGCCTGAACCACAGTCATCCGATTGGTGGTCAAGGTTCCAGTCTTATCGGAGCAGATTGCTGTGGCATTACCCATAGTCTCACAGGCATCTAAATGTCGCACTAAGTTGTTGTCTTTCATCATTTTCTGTAATAAAGTACCAATCATATTGTTGTCAGTAAACAGCTTGGGGTCATTAGTCAGAACACTAGACAGGAGTCAATAAAGTGACTTACCTTAACGGAATATGCCAGAGAAATGGTTACAGCTAGGGGGAGACCCTCAGGAACGGCTACAACCAATACAGTGACACCAATGATGAAGAATTTCACAAAGTACTGGATGTAAATAGGAGTACACTCAGGAAGCCACTGTCTTTTCTGGACAACAAATGTATCAATAGCAAAATAAAGGACCAGGATGATCACTGTGATGGCCGACATCACCAAACCTACATGAGAAAAATAGAAACAGAGATGATGAGTTATCCCAATACCTTGAAATAAATGGGCTTTATATTGAAGTGGACCTCCACCTACATTGTACCATCAGATCTCATGGGAATTCTAAATAAAGGGCTATACCTGTAGTACTTTTCTCTTCTAAAGAAAGTGCTGCTCCAGGCTCCCTGGTCACCATGGGGCCAAATCATCTTTCCTTAAATGAAAGCATCATCTCTTCCTGGGCTCCCTGTAATATCGCACTGGTTCATGCCCCCCTCATGGCACTTCTATATACATCATTGTTCTTAATGTTTCCATACTCTTTGTAAGATTTAACTATTCTGATAACACTTTTGTATTTAAGACTGAGATTTGTTTCAGTTGCTTTACTTTATATATTTTCTGTCTTATTCGTGTTAGCAATATTACATTTTAAACAGCATTGTAATAGAATGAAGCAGTTCCTTTGTAATGTCTGGAATATTGTGCTATACTTGTTTTGTATCATCCTTTTTTTGTTTGATAATCCCAATAAAAATTAATTGAAATACAAATGAAAGAATCAGAGTTAGAAATGATCAGCTGAAGTCATTCAATAAAAGCCAATACTAACGATCATGTGGCCAACATTAAACAGAACTAAGATTTCTCCAGGAAAAATATATACATATAGCACTTCTGGTTAGACAGTTCATATAGCTTACATTTGCATACAGACTTAATTCACAAAGTTCTAACACTAGAAAAGGATTTTTATAACTCATGTGACTAAATTTGCTCATCAGACTACAATTTTTTTTAAATTTTTTTTTAATAATCATCCTTATCCTGATGTGTTGACAATCAAGCTGTCCATATCTGAATTATATATGTGCATGCTATGGTAGATATGTAACATTGTTATTTTGTGGGAATAAAAAAAAATAAATAAATAAAAAAAGCTAACTACTGCACTTTTTTCTAAGATAAACGGGAACGTCAGCAAAATCAGTAAAGACAGATCCAGCTCCTACCTGCAACTTCTTCCAGTTCTATGGGAAGTTCCCAAATTTAAGGAACACTGTAACAAAGTTTGGGAAACCACGTTCCAGATACATTCAGTGGGATATGACTGTGACATTTCACTTTTGGATGAGGAGTGAGAGTTGTATGGGTAAAAGAAGAATTACTAGAAGGACTTCATTACCTTGCTCCTGCATCTCGTGTGTTGAGTAGTGTAGAGTACAACATGCAATATATCACATGGACTATTTATATAATAAGTGAGGACTTGTTTTGTACCCGCATTCAGATACTCATAGACACATACGGAGGACATATTACCTACAAACTACTGTGATTATTTATTGCACAACCTGCAAAATGATTGCTGACGATTGTTTTTTATTCCCTTGGAATATCCCAGGGGAGGATCCGGGTTTTTTGTGACAATAAAGATGTTTTGTAAAAGCTTACACCTGATTTCATCTCTGCATAATTAAATGGTTGAATACCAGGATGTACAGTAAACTCAACAGGCTAATTTAGGTCTTTGGAATTCCCCTTTAAAGGAGGGTATATGGGATTATTTTGCGAATAGTTCTGAAAGCAATAAACAGCTTTCCTGATTTCATTTTGAAGAATGCTTGTAAAAATACTATAAGATCTGAATTCTACAGGGCAGACAATATTAGGATCTAGATTCAGCTATCCGGATGAGATTCTGAGAGGAGGTCAGAAAGCAAAAACATTTACTTGGTTGTGCCCATATGTCCTGAAACATACTCGAGTACCAACCTACAGCACAAAATTCCTAACTCTGTAAGGTGTGAATATAGTTAATCCTGGGCAATGTGTGAGCATAGTCACTGCTGGGCAATATGTGAATATAGTTACTGCTGGGCAATGTGTGAGCATAGTCACTGCTGGACAATGTCTGAATATAGTTATTGCTGGGCAATGTGTGACTATAGTTACTGGTGGACAATGTCTGAATATAGTTACTGCTGGGCAATTGCTGGGCAATGTGTGACTATAGTTACTGGTGGACAATGTCTGAATATAGTTACTGCTGGGCAATATGTGAATATAGTTACTGCTGGGCAATGTGTGAGCATAGTCACTGCTGGACAATGTCTGAATATAGTTATTGCTGGGCAATATGTAAATATAGTTACTGCTGGGCAATGTGTGAGTATAGTTACTGCTGGGGAGTATGTGAATATAGTTACTGCTGGGCAATATGTGAATATAGTTACTGCTGGGCAATGTGTGAACAGAGTTACTGCTGGGCCATGTGTGAATGCAGTTACTCCTGGGCAAGTATATGTGAGTATAGTTACTGCTGGGAGGATCCAATACTAATGATCAGACACTGCTAGCGTCACTGTACTGTATAATTACCCCAGAGTCACCTACCTGCTTTACCAATCTGCACTGCCAGTTTAGTGAGCTTGCCCTGTAGGACTGACTTTTCCTTCTTGTGTGGATTTGCTTTCCTCTTGTCCTTGTCATCTCCATCACCCCCCTCAGCACTTTTCAGGGGCTGCATTTCCATGGCTGCTGCTCCATCTTGTTGTTTGGCTGTAAAAAAAGAAAGAAGTGATTGGTGCCGTGATGTGTATGGACCAGGCATGCCTAGGGTCAGATATTAAAATGTAGGATCTCACATCCCTCATACTATCATTGCACAGTGCTGCTGCATTTACAGATCTTTACCTGTGAATTTAAATATATCATATAAACTGAAACAAGGAAAGGTAAAATGTTCATTCCTTTAACTCTGTACAGAGCGTCTACAAATACCTGTCTGTTATGATTCACACAAAATGTGTATTGCATTGTAGTTTGCTATGAATATGGGTTCAGAGCAGCTAAAGGAACATATATATTCCCAATTGTAAAAAGAAAGATGAATTGGTAGATAGAGAGATGGGATGGGGGGGGAGTAAAGGAAAGTGTGTGTGTATAGAGGGGATAGTGGTAAGAAGGAAAAGAGATATAAGAAAGTAGAGGAGAAGAAGGATAGAGGGACTAGGACGGAAAAAAAGGAAAGTAGGGTGGGGCAGAAGCGGAAGATGAAAGAGGAAGAGGAAAAAAGATGGACAAAAAGTAAAAGAAAGAACAGAATATAGGAAAAAAAGAAGGAAACAGAGAATGAAGGTAAAAATGGGGAGGAGATGGGGAGAAAAGAATAGACATCTGGGAAGGAGAGGGAGAGAAGAAATCCTGTGGATTGTGCCGTGTCTGTTTTGGTTGGATGTGCATTATGCAGCCCTCCCCACCCAGTGCACACAATTTACCTTTGTTCTGGATGCTGTCCACATTCCCATCTTGCATTTTGCCTACACAGTGGAAGTTCAACAGACAACAAAGAGCAGAACATGAAACATCAGACCAAACAAAGAACAAGACAAATGAGCAACTACAGACAAACATGGATTTCCTGCATATCGGTGATGTCCTATCACTTTCTCATTTTTCAAGGTTTATTGTCACTTTGATTTAGTAACAGCCAGCTTTAAAATAAGTTATATATTCATCCATATGTTTATCCCACCTGTATACAATTACACATTATCTGACAAAAATGGCTCTCCTTCCACAGAAACAGAAAGTTGAATTTCTTAGCTCAGACTTTGTACAACATAATTCTTAATCTTCCTTCTATTGTCCCATGTATTACCAGTCTGTGCTCCTCCTAAATGAAGGTTGGGGAAATTTCTAGGATAGATGAGGAAGGTTACAAAGAACACTGAAGGAAAACAGAGGACTGAAGTAGAGTACACAGGGCTTATGTTCTTCCATGTAAGTCGTTCCCTGATTTTATTGTTCAGTTACAGAAATATGAAGTTTGAACCTTAACATGTAACTAACTCCTGCCACACCACAATAACACAACCATCAAAGTTTGCATCATGTACGGCTGATGTTTTTTTGATGATGTAAGGTGGACAGAAGCTGTCTGAGGACTATTAGACACAGATCCTGAAACAGGCAACTTATGGACCTCAAAACAAGTGAGAAGAGAGCGGAATAGTTTATAGAATGACTACTTGTTCCTATTCATACCTAGAAACTCCCCCAAGTCCAGAGCACATCCCTAACCAACAATATCTATAAACAGATTGCGGTCTACAGAGAGAAGAAAAAGGATGAAAAAATGGAACAATGGATTGTGGGAAAATTGCATGTTGACATACCATTCACTAAGTTGGCATTTGCATTATCAGTGACGTTTGCCCCTGCTGCCCCATCTGTAGCTGCAGGAGGATGAGAGGATGGGTGGGTGGAACCGACTGTGATAAATTCCAAAAAACAAAGAACATGAAAATAATGACAAGAAAGCAAGTAAATCACTGCATGAAAACATGAGCACAAAAAGAGTGAAAGAAATATTTGTGCAGCAACTCAGGTCGAGTGTGTCTGAGGGTCACAATATTTGGTCAATAAGTGGTCAGCGTCAATGGCAGAAACAAATTGTCAAAAGGTCAATTTATTGTGAGGTGAAGAAAACGTGTTCACAAATTAGATGCAGGGGAATCAAAAAATAACTAACTGGTTCCCCAGATTGAATGTTTGAAGTTGGAAGTGAAGACTGGTTCTCTTTACCTAATCTCCGTTCACACTTTTGTATGCCAATACTAAAGTTGAAGAAAAGTTGATTGGCTGGGAGGAACATTCCGCGCCCTTCCTCATCATTCATTCATCTATTGCCTAAACCGTCAGCCGGTTCTAACATGATCCAAGAATCCCAACCAAGATGGTAATACCATCTTCAATGGACTGTGCGAGTTCTTGGAATGTGATGGGTCGGAGGCAATTTACTAAAAGAATTTTGACTGTACACTCATCGTGAATTATCACCCTACAATGGATACCTCACTTAGCTTAGCGAATAGGGTGATAGTTCACTAAAAACATCACACTAAATCGAGACAAAAACAGTTTTTTCTTCTTGCACATTAGCTTCTCCAAGCTAAGCCTAAGGGGACAATTTGCTTTGCTATGTGAACAATCCATATTAATTTACCTAATCTGCACCATTGCTCTTTATTTCACAAATCTGCACAACTGAATGGAATAGAATCAGAGCTGGACAGTAATGGATATCTCTATAAAGACTACTTTCTGTTTTGTCTACAGTAGGGGCAACGTCCATGGACATATACCTGGTGGATTGGCTCCATCCTGCATTTTCATTCCTGTGTGACGATGATTAAAACAAAATAAGGAAGATGTTAAACATGCAGAGATGTTTCATGGGAATCAGGGAGGAAATTATGGCAGCACAATAAGAAAATAAAATGATTTAATGGTGATTTGCTGAGTTTTACTTATCCACCTCCACAGCAGTTTCTACAGATTTCTACTGACAGACTCAACTAAACACAGAACTACAAATACATAGTGAGACATGACAGCACCACTTAGTGCTGGAAACCAACCTGAGCTAAGCTTACTGACCTTTCTTGTCCTTCTTTTCATCCTCTGCCTCACTTGCCCCCAACAAGGTAAAAATGATTCCAGTTTGAGAATTCACACCAACAGCCGTGACAAGCATTCTTCCTGAGCCCTCCATTACGTGAGTCCCTAGGCAGAAGATGGGATATTGTTGTATAGGCTGTATAGAAGTCTGGAGACGTGACAGTATGAGAGGACAACACAGGGGCTGCACATCAGTAAGGAAACACATTATATATATTTCAATAAGCAAAAAAGTAAACTGACAGAAACCTTTGCTAAAAAAAGAAACTCTGTTGTAAGTATTTTGGACCTGGAACCAGTATATAGAGCACAAAGTGGGGTTGGATCTCACAATCAGAATACCTGTCATAGTAAAACAAATATTGAAGCCTCTGGTTTATTGAGCCTGATTTATTAAAGTTCCCCACGACTGGAGAGGATACATTTTCATCAGTAATTCTGGGTGATCCAGCAAACCTGGAATGGATTTCCTAAAAATAATTTGCTATTTGTTAGCAAATGTTTGCAATCCTGGACCAGATCCATTCCAGGTTTGCTGGATCACCCAGTTTCACTTATGAAAGTGTATCCTCCCCAGCCTTGAAAAGCTTTAATGAATCAGGCCCATTACGACAAGCAGACTAAATTTTATTTTAAAAGAAGAGTTTGGTAATGGCAGCATACGTATGGGTTTCTTTTCTTGTAAGTGAGTGAGTAGAATGATGATATTACGCCATATGCAGGGTACAAGTCTAGAATGTTCTTTATTGTCAAGGATAGGAGATACATCTGCTATTGACAAGAAGTCTGTCCTTACCTGACAGCAGCATTGGATCTTTATCTACAGATTTGCGGACCTGATCAGACTCTCCCGTTAAAGAACTTTCATCGATTTTCAGGTCATTTCCCTGTATGAAAACCCCATCAGCAGGAAGAAGGTCACCTGGTGGATAAATACAAAGAAAAAACAGAAGACAACAAGGTCTTTATAGGGTCATTGCTTCAATCACACTTACAGAATATCACGCCTACAAAGCAGCAATATTTTGTATGGGTAGAACGTACCATATTTCACCTGCGCTATGTCTCCAACTACAAGTTCTGCAACTGGGATCTGAATGACTTGACTTCCACGGACCACAGTAAACTTCTGCTCCTGTTCAATTCGGCTCTGGAGTCCTCGGAATTGTTTCTCTTTGCTCCAGTCATTGAAGGCAGTGACCAATACAACACAAACCACAGATAAGAGAATAGCAGCACCTTCAATCCATCCAGCTTCTGCTTCACCTTCATCTTCAGCCCCAGCTGCTGCTCCACCACAACCTGCAAGAAACAGAAAACTTGAATGATTGCATACTCCATGGAGAGAGACAGAGGTCACACAATACCTACATAGGTCTTCTCATTGGTGCCTTTTTGTAGAAATGGTAGGTTTGATGATCTTGTTATAGTGTTTAATAGAACTTGCATCTATGTAAAGTCTGACTTATATACATAGAGGGAGCCGTAATTGTTCATTACATACCTGCTCCTTCTGACAATGTAAGTCTATGGCTTTCATATTACTTATTGAAAATACTACATTTCTTGTATCGCTAAAAGGGGAGGGCAGAGAACGAGCAAGTGGCACCCCACTGTGCTCTCCTCCAAAGAAATGCACATTCCTAATTGGTTGTTCATTATTCTGCCAGCGTGGATTGATGAACAATGTGGGGGGTACCATTGTAAGAATTATATCAGAGATGAATGGTTTAGCTTTAAGCTATGTTATACACATCGGATGATTGTCACTTGAGACAAATGGTCATCATCTTGAGTAATAATCTGACATGTGTACAGTGGTCCCCCCATGTCGTTTAATACCTTGGAAGATTAAGGTATAACTTATTGGGAACAACTGCTGTGCTTTCCTAGGAGAACACAGCTGGGTGCCATTTGCTTGTCCTTCCCCTCCCTTCCTTCTCCTTCTGTTCTGTTCATAGAACAGCACTGTGTGTTAAACGCTCGTTTGTTCATATGTCACAAGAAACAATCTTTTGTGATCATCTGATATCCAACGTCTGTAGGAGGCTTTAAGCTACATGAAATCTAAAACTCCCTACAGTGATAGTCCACAAATATTTACATTTATTACAAAAATCAAATGAAAAATATTAAATTAACAGAAAAAACATTGTGCTGTTACTGATGTTTTCCTGGTACTTTCCTTTCATGTTCTCTCATTGTGTACTGCACGTTCTCCCAATACCAGCTCTATGTGGGGTTCAGGCAGTGCCTGGCTGGTATTAAAGTTCCCCTGGCAACACCATTTTACTGGCATCTTCTACCAAAATGTCAGGTGACACAACTGGTGGATGAACTCATTATGGGAAAATGAGAAACTGATCACACAGTCTTTGTACAGATTCAGTCTTTTATATTAAGAACCTGCGATGATACAACATTATATAAGACAGCTGAAATTATTATGAACATTAGGCTAGAATGTCCTGACATCTCCTAATGTTCTAGTCTGAGGTCACCTAGACCATTGGTCAATGGTTTCTACCACCATAGTGCTCATCATCTGAGGTCACATAGACTATCAGTCAATGGTTTCTTCCACCACAATGCTCCTCATCTGAGGTCACCTAAACTATGATAGGATGGTTTTTTCCACCATAGTGCTCCTCATCTGAGGTCACCTAGACTATTGGTTGATGGTTTCTAGCACCATAGTGGTCCTCATTTGAGGTTATCTAGACTATCATTCGATGGTTTCTTCCACAATAGTGTTCCTCATGTGAGGTCACCTAGACTATTAGTTGATAGTTTTGTTCCACCAAAGTCATCTTCTTCTGTGGTCAACTAGACCAGTGGTCGCCAACCTTTTCAGGCCTGCGGACCACTAAAACTTCCGGCTCTTGACTGCACGTGCGCTGTGAGCCACGTGTCAATCAAACGAGGAGAAACCTCCCCGTAGTGATGTCATCAGGACATACCCTGCCCACTCTCCTATGACAGATCTGAGCCTGCAATGGGAGAGTGGGCAGGTTGTGTCCAGGGATTGGTACGGAGGACATGGTCTGTGGCTCTGGCCAGTGCGCCCCCCCAGTGGGGTCCTTCTCCTGCCCCCGCTCGGGGGTGCACCGGCCAGAGCCGCGGACCACTGACCTAGACAATATTTTGGGTAATGTTTGCTGCCACCACAATGCTTCTCACCTAAGTCACCTAGACTATCATTTGGTGGTTTCTTAGACCACAATGCTGACCCAAACACTAAACTGTAATAATAAAAGATAGAATAGTCTGTGATTATATGAAAATAAAGCAGAAGGTAACCACCATTTTAGGCCTGTGGTAAGAAGAGCACTTCTTCCACTCAGAAAAAACCCTGCAAGGTAAACCCACTTTATTTCCTCAGAAAAGCCACATTGAATCTGGACACAGCATCCTTCAGTTCACTCAGCAATGCTGAATGCAAATCTTGCTTACATGGCATCTTTGAGGATTTTATGTCTGGAAGTGCTGAATACCCCTAATTGGGGATGAGTAACTCTAATGGGAGTTTACAGAAAATAATTTGCACTTGCTTGCTGTTGTAGACTGTGGAAGAGATGGTAAATAGCCAAGAAAAATATGCAAATAGATAATAACAGAAGTAGCAATTATTTAAAGTTTTGGAGTGAGTGGTGTTCAGCTAATCAGGACAAAGGACAGCGTACGACTCTTCACCTTCCTGTATTTGTGAGAAGAACTATCCAGCTCTATGTCAGTTATGGGCACTGCTCCTAGAAGGTACATGATTATTTCATGTTCTCATTTGAACATTATCATTTGGTTTCTTGTATCCTCTGAGCATCACACTAATCTTATCTCCCTGCTGGAGATCTTCTTTCTGTCCCCATCTTGCCATTCATGAAGCCTTATTCCTTTCCTAGCAAATGTTTAGGTCCTGCTGATGGAGTCTCTGTAATACAATATTTATGATACATCCCACAAAGAGGGTGATGCCCCCTTGTGTCTGTGGGAGACAAATACAGCTGGGAGCTTAGGTGTGGCATTTATATCACCCAGAACTGTCTTATATATAAAAAGTAATCAGATATACCCTGGGTTGAAGTGATCACCCAACCTACCTTAAAATGCATAAATAAGTGGGTTGCACTGTAGCTCAGTGGCTAGCTCTCTGGTAGCACTAAGGTCTCTTTAAATCTCATCCAGGACACTGTCTGCATGGAATTGGCATGTTTTTCATGGGTTTCATCCCAAGAAAACATGCAATTAGGTTAACTAACTCCCCCCTAAAGCTGGTATTGACTGTGTTAATACCTTTGGTGAGGACATTAGATTGTGAGCTCCTTTGACAGACAGTTAGTGACATGACTATGGACTTTGTACAGCAATGCATTATACATTGGCGCTATATAATAAACCAAAAACCCTTACCATAACCCTAAGGTTTAAGTGAAAAATCTACTCAATTACTTGAACTAGAAATGTAACCAATTACCTAAAAACCTAATGTGTAAGCAAATACATAACCCTCACCATACCTGCTTATAGTAAGCAATGACCTTCAATGACCTACTACTGACTTCCTCACTCATAACCGCATCACACGCACGGATACAAGACGTTTCTAGAGCTGACCCAACTCTCTTGAATGGTCTTCCTCCTCCTATTCAGCTTGCTCCTACTTTCTGCTCATTTACTCAAACACTCAAAACCCATTTTTTCAAACTTGCCTACCCTTCTTCTTCTGTCTTTTGAAGTTGTCACTACTTCCCACCACTTCATATCTCCCATCCTATTGTGTGTTACTTCTCCCAACTCCTAGATTGTAAGCTCTTCGGGGCAGGGTCCTCTCCTCCTGTGTCACTGTCTGTATTTGTCTGTCATTTGCAACACCTATTTAATGTACAGCACTGCGTAATATGTTGGCGCTACCTAAATCCTGTTTAATATTAATATTAATAATATAATTAATTATTATAATTTTGTAATTAATAAGTATTGGTATTAAGTGTTATAATTAAGTATTGGTCACTTTTCCAGACCTGATATACCATATATTACTGCAGCTTGTCTATGTTTTCCCTATATCAGGCGACTGTCAGAAGAAAGGAACAATTCATGTTTTTCTTTAGCAGATACATTAACATGGTAATAGCATCCCATCCAAGTCTAACTCTACCTAGAAATGCCCATACACTGCATCGCTAAAAGAACACGTGTGCCCTGTCCTTCCTCCATGAGCGCCACAGCAGTGGGTGGTAGAGAAGCTGGGCAAAGGATTAATCTCTGGCTTCTGGTCATTTCATTTTACTATTTAGTGTTTCCATTCTGGTGGCAAATTTCACCCAGGTCTCCAGGTCAACAAACTGCATGTTGAGCATCCCCATTAGAAGTGGTTCTGCACATTACAGCAATAGGACAATAGTGAGGCAAAGGAAACAGCCAGGCTGTGTCCGAGATGCATGAAGCTTGCACGAGCCACCAGAAGCTACAGTTTGCATTAAATAGCATTCAGTTTACTAGGGAAGCTGATCTGTTGATTGCTATGCATTTCACATATCATTAATAAAGATCCATTTTTCTTACCTTCGTTGTCTCCTCCGGGTGGTCGGTAGAAAGACAGACCAAGCGATATAATGGCTGCTATTTCCAGGATGATCAGCGTTACATCTTGTAGGGCTTCCCATACTAGTTGTAAGAATGTTTTTGGCTTCTTTGGAGGTATGAAGTTTCTGCCATACACTTGCCGTCTCTTCTCCAAATCTACTTGTGTTCCTGGCAACCCTGCAGAGAGAGGAATAACATTTACCAATGGCATAGGATGCAAAATACAGGGAAGTTTATTCCTGCTATGCTCATTCATCATGTTCAGCCACTAGGGAAATAAACAAACTACAAACCAGCATACCCCAGATAAAACCCTATAAAATATTTGATTCAGGGGATGGCAAAAACACCTTATAAAGCCTTGTTCAATGCTCACACAGGAAAAATTCTTCCTAATCCTGTGAGGCTCACAGCACTGTCTCAGGTATGTATTCCATATGAACAGAATAACAAGTCCTAATTCAGCTTTGGTAATCAAACTCTAGGTAGCAATAAAAGAGACAAATGCGTCTCTTAAATGCAAGCCGTGAGAGCACGAGATATAAGAGATATGACCTGAAATCATCTACTGCGGTCCCTATAGCAGAGCTCAGACTGCGAGAGAATGAAGCAGCACAACCAGCCAGTCAGTTATTATGCTGACAGGTAGAATGCTGATACAAAGAGAAAGTAAAGTGACACAGATAAGCTCATTACTAGAATAAATCATCTCTATGTAAACTGAAATATTTAGACTGAAGCCAAATATTACAGCAACAGTTTAGTTACTTTATATTTTAATGGATTATTTATTTGTATTCTTCTTTTTTTTTTGGGGGGGGGGGGGCTGAGATGTTAGGAATTTGCTAGGAAAGGCTGTTCAGTTGTGATGCATCCTTATGATGCGACTATGACACAATTGCAGATTGAAGTTTGTGTAATTAAGAGAAATCTCACAGCTTTCCACGCCTTACACACACAGAATTACCTAAATCTACTGCTGGAAGGATCATTGTGAATCACCGGAATTTATCACAGAATTCTTGTAGCAATGTGTAAAAGTATGGCAGACATGATAAAGGATCATTTTATAGTTTTATTGTTTGAATAGATTTCAAGTACCACATTGAGGAGCAATAGTGACCTTTGTTCTGACTGATCTGTGTCTGTGGTGTCTATGGAATAACAGGGTTCTGAAAACCCCACACGCCACACTTCATCAGCTGCTGAACTTCAGGGTCCTAAATCTTTTCATTCCTACTAAATTCATTCTCTGAATCCCCAAAATACAGGAGCCCCTGACAGGAATAAAAATGTAAAATGCAGAGTGTAGAGCATGCAATACACAGATCACATACGATGCAAACCAAAGAAAACTTTAGGTTCAGATTCACTGCAATGAGGCGAAGAAAACATGCCTAGGTGTGGAATATTAATATTCAGGTGTGGAGGAGAAGAAGGGACAGATGTCCACATGCGCAGGAGGAGAAGTAGATGTCCAGGTGTGAAATAGGAGGGGAGAATGTCCACATGTGGAGTAAGAGGAATAAATATCCAGGTGTGAAGTAGGAGGGGTAGATGTCCATGTGGAATAGAAGGGGCAGGTGTTCATGTGGAATAGGAGGTAGATGTTCAAGTGTGAAGTACTAGGGACATATGTCCACATCTGCAGTAGGAGGGGTAAATGTCTAGGTGTGAAATAGGACAGGCAGATATCCATGTGAAATAAGGGGTAGATATCCAGGTGTGGAGTAGGAAAAGTAAATGTCCATGTGGAATAGGGGATAGACGTCCAGGTGTGAAATAGGAGGGGTAGATGTCCAGGTGTGAAATAGGAGGGGCAAGTGTTCATGTGGAATAAGGGGGAGATGTTCGGGTGTGAAGTATTAGGGGTAGATGTCCACAAGTGCAGTAGGAGGGGTAGATGTCCAGGTGTGAAATAGGAGGGTCTGGTGTCCAGGTGTGAAATAGGAAGGGCAGATGTCCATGTGAAAATAGGTGTAGATATCCAGATGTGGAGAAGGAGAAGTAGATCTCCACGTGTGAAGTAGAAGGAGAGAATGTCCACATGTGGAGTAAGAGGGGTAGATATCCAGGTGTGGAGTAGGAGGGGTAGATGTCCACGTGGAATAGGGGGTAGATGTTCAGGTGTGAAGTAGGAGGGGCAGATGTCCACAGGTGCAGAAGGAGGGGTAGATGTACAGGTGTGAAATAGGAGGGGTAGGTGTCCATGTGTGAAATAGGAGAGGCAGGTGTCCATGTGAAATAAGGGGTAGATATCCATGTGTGGAGTAGGAGAAGTAGATGTCCAGGTGTGAAGTAGAAGGGGAGAATGTCCACATGTGGAGTAAGAAGTGAAAAGCCATTATCTAGATGAGCAATAGAGGTAAAAGACATCCAGGTATGAAAGTAGAAGAAACAAATTCCATGCTTTCTGCTGTGACTGGTGGAGGAAGAAGCTGACCTACATACTCATCTTTCTAGTCAGATAATAGATGGTAATCCTGCTTTTCTTCCTGCCAACTAAGTTGTAGCATAAAGCATTCAGCAGGATTTGTAACACAGATTAAAGGTTTTAGGAATTTATCTAAGATTCACCCCTGCCTTTAATTCAAACAATTTACTTCTATCCGATTTCCCAGCTGTTAGCAATGTTGTGATGACAACAGATTTTTGCTCCTTAATACCTAAATGCCCAGAGCACCAAACCTTGCAGAAAATCTCCAAATAAACCAAAGAAATCCAATGATGGGGGCTTTTTATTACCAAAAGCGGGAAGAGGATATCAATACAGCCACCAAAGAGAGATTTGTCATTGCTGTTTTTGTGAATTCGTCAGTTTAACTTTTTCCTGGTATTAGATATAAAGGCCGAATGAAGTGAGAGCTCCCTGGCAATAGATCTTCCTCTCTGTCTTTCTTGGGTTTTTTATGATACACATGGAAGTTGCCTAGTTTTATTTTCATTGGAAAATGTAAAACCAAAAATGGTTTATATAGATGCTGCCCTGTACTCGACTTGCGCACACAAACATGGTCCTCAGTCCATTGGTGTTACACCATCTTATGAGGAGCCACTACAGGAGTATACAGATTGGGGACCCAAATAACACAAGTCATGGGTAGCCAAATACAAATACTGCACACACACAAAGTACGATCATACATTTCATACACGGTCAAACAACGTACACAAAGGGCTCACAGGACAGGACCAGTCAGGGTATACAAGATTTGTTGTACATGTAGCTAAGCACCAACAGAGCAAACACAGTAGAAGCACTAATTTAAAATGCATACGCAGAGACAACGCACACAGAATAGCATGGACATGAAGACAATGTACATACCGTGGCAGACAGGTTATATCAGTGTTTTTTTAATATGAGGGAACCCCTAAAAAAACTTTCAGGTCTATGGAGAACCCCAGATATAATTACTATATCCACAGCTCACAGTATATGTGGGGGTCAGTGGGAAGAATTCCTCTTACATTGCTGGCCAGTGGGAAGAATGTCATCCTTACAAATAGCCAAATTGAAAATTTCTGTCTGCCACTTCAAGGACTGTAGTAATTACATTTAATCATCTGTAATGAGTCATTCAAAGAAAATTAGAACTAAATAATAAAAATTATAATTAGATTAAATAATCTGTCAAAAATATGATACAATGAACCATTTCAGGAGTTCACACTCCTGAGATCTTGCTGCATCTTTGGTCTGGTCCAATATTTCTTTACAGTTCAGTATGGGGAGGGGTGTCATTTGGTGTTCACATCATACACGAATAGAATTTCTTTGGAGTTTTATTTTCTATAATATTATACATGCAGGAACTTAATGATGGCCCAAAGTTCAATACCTTTAATTGACATGTCTGTATAAATTATACAAATAGCTCTACAATCCCACAATTTGGAGCTTAACAATATGAAATGACTTGTTCCTGCTCCAGCCACAAAAACTCATTTAGAAATTTTAGGCAATCCCTCGTTCTCTTCTAAATCCTTAATAAAACACAGCTCACCCAAAAGTATATTAGAACAATAATGATATACACCTAATGAAAACATAGCATTTCCCCCGGGTAAATCATGGGGTACAAAACATACCAAACTTACCACATCTCTCATCAATATTCACCTCTATCTGAATGCAGAACTGTCCATAGACTTTAAATGAGGAACCGAGTCAAATATTTAGTATTAAGCTACAGCTTACTCTAAGTTCTATTTACTTTCCCAATAAAGAAATGTAAATTTATAAACCTTATGAATAGACTTAATGAGTGGAGTGTGTCAAGGCACTGTATGGGTAATCCTGGATGTTCTGATACGGAGTTGTTATTGTAGGTGGTTGGATTTTGGAGAGGTGAACCTTGAGCTGGGGTGGAGGTACGATGATCTCTGTAGCATATTTGTTTGACAAATTCCAGTTTTATAAATCCATGCTGACTAAAGCCTACACATTAGCCCTAGGTATGCTGTCCAAGAGCATCAGAAACTCAGAAACAGATATATAACATTCTAACAATCTACTCTTTCCTTCCTCTGCAGGCCATTGCCAGATAAAGTAACTTGATAAGTAAAATAGGGTTTAACCCAAACTCCCTTTTTACCCTAAGTTTACCCAAATCAGCTCAAATGTACCCCCTTCATTTCTTCACTATAATCAATGTTTTGTTTTTTTATAATAAATCAAATATAGCTCTTTTTTATTTTTTTTACATTTTTTGTCACAAAATTGAAAAAAAAAACTTTGCAATGTTTTCTACAAGAATATTACTTTTAGTGTAATTTTACACAAGACAAATTATACTTGACTTTTCACTTTTTAAACTTTCATTGGTGGAAAATAATCCACACAATAGGTAAAGCTACAGTAAGTAAAGGACAACTATAATTAGTTTGTTACAATTATTTTTAAAAGTATTACAAAGGTGACGCAGTGGACAATGCAGGTATGTCTATGTGACACTAAGAATGAAAGTAAATATTGATACTGTAAAATATCATGATATTAGAGCACACAAAACTGTACCAATTATTAAAAAAGGCTATGTGAGCTTTTCCCCCACCAAGCATTTTGCCAGTGCTATGAAATCCATTCATTATTATTGTGGTTTAACCACAATGTGCCAGAAACCCCCAACGTCACCACTGTCATTTACATGTTAGGTAACAGAATACCCAGCAAGCTGTTGATTTCTCAGCTTGTAAAGGATCTGACAACCAAATGTCAATGGGTAGATTGACTGGCTGCTTCCTTGACAACCCAGAATGTACATACCTTAGGGTTAGACATTTTAGTCAGTTCTGAATGCATAAGGTGGACTGCATTATGTTTCTAAAATCAGATTTTGCAATATATTCCGCAGTATCATGATCTATTGCAATATAAAAAATCATGACTCCTGTCTATTGACACCATCATCATACAATTCTATTACAACCCATACATAGAACACTACACCCCCAACATGACCAACCGATGGACACCATCATCATACAATCCTATTACACCCTATAAATAGAACACTACACCCCCAATATGGCTGACCACCGGACAACATCATCATACAATTCTATTACACTCCAAACATACAACACTGCACTCCCAACATGACCAACCACCAGACAACGTCATCATACAATTTTATTACACTCCAAACATGGAACACTGCACTACCAACATGACCAACCGAAGGACACCATCATCATACCATTCTAATGCACCACATTCATAAAACACTGCACCCCCAACATGGCCAACCACCAGACACCGTTATATTACAACTTCACTACAGTCTATGCATAGAACACTACAGCCCCTAATACAAATCTATTACACTCTATACATAGAATACTACAAGCCCAACATGGCCGACCACCAGAAACCATCATACAATTCTTTTACACTTTATACATAGAACACTACACCCCAACATGGCCAACCTCCGGACACCATCATATAACAATTCTATTACACTCCATACATAGAACACTACACCCCTAAAATGACCAACTGACAGAAGGCAGTATAATACAACTTTATTACACTTTATACACAGAACACTACACCCCCAACATGGACGACCTCCGGACACCATCATAATACAATTCTTTTACACTCCATACATAAAAAACTAAACTCCCAACATGGCCAACCACTGCACACCATCATCATGTAATTCTATTAGACTCCATACATAGAACACTGCACCCCCAACATGACCAACTGACAGACATCATTATGATACAATTCTATTACACTTCATACATAGAACAGTACACCCCTAACATGGCCGACCACTAGACACCATCATAATACAATTCTATTACACTCCATACATGGAACACTACACCCCCAACATGGCCAACCACCCCACACCATCATAATACAATTCTATTACACACCATACATAGGACACTACACCTCCAACATTGCCCACCACTAGACATCATCATAATGCAATTCTATTACACTCCATACATGGAACACTACACCACCAACATGTCCGACCACCACACACCATCATAATACAATTCTATTACACACCATACATAGGACACTACACCTCCAACATTGCCACCACTAGACATCTTCATAACGCAATTCTATTATACACCACACATAGAACACCACATCGTCAACATGGCTGACCACTATACACTATCATAATGAAATTCTATTATACTCTATACATAGAACACTACACCCCCAACATGGCCGCTGGACACCATTATAATACATATACATATAGAACACTACACCCCCTAATACAATTCTATTACACTCCATACATAAAACACTACACCGCCAACATGGCCGACCACCAGACACCATCCAAATACAATTGTATTATACTCCATACACAGAACACTACACCCCCAACATGGCAGACCACCAGACACCATCATCATCCAACTCTAATTCACATGACAACAACCAATGGCCATCAACATTACCAACCAATGGACACCATTACAGTACAATTCTATTACACTATATACATAGAACACCAAACCTCCAACATGGTGACCACCGCACACCATCATAATACACTTCTTTTACACCCCATACATAGAACACTACACCACCAACATGGCCGACCACTAGACACCATTAAAATACACTTTTATTACAGTCTGCATAGAAAAAAAATCAAAGACTGAGTGATAGATATCCAACCAATATAATTGTATTTGATTTTGTATTTTTACCGTGTCTGGGTAGGAGTAGAGTGTATGACAACTGACCCCTCTTGATAGCAATATTCGTGGCATGAGCATAAGTTTGAGCTTGGAACTGGCCTGGAGACTCCAATAGACAAACCAATGTGACCTCTCTCCATCCTGCATTATCCAATGATCAAAATAAAATAGTGAGGTCAATGTCCCACTGTTGACTGAGGAGGAGGCAGGCTGTGTTCTCTTTCTCCACACCTCCTATATCTGATTCTTGAATGGAAATATGTGGTCAAAAGGAGGAGCAACTGAAAGGGGCACAAATAGCTGTCCTTGCAATTAAATGTATCTATTGGTCCTTTTCTGACTGCATATTGTCATGATCGCCTTTTTGGTCTAGGTAAAATTCCACATTACATTTCCTCATTATATTTTATAGGTAAAGCAATGGATCCCAATCTTTTCAACTTTGACCAATGACACTAGACATTTTTCTCTCAATGAATAATGACACCAGACTCTGAACAATGAAGCTGAGTATTTTCTTACGATGAAAATGTTGCATAATCTTAACAACTGTCCTGTATGCTGAGTTGTATGTTACATACTTCTGACCAACAGGTGATTTTAACTGTTGTTGGTTGCTAAGTCCCCCACAAATGTTTTAATGTTGTTTCTTAAGGTCACCTCAGATATAATGCTTATCTGATGTGTTTCCAACTTATTAGCACTTTTGATTAGAATTTTCATGAGTAAGTGCTAATCAGAGTGAATCACATCAGATATATCTGCAGCATTTGTGTGTTTACCCTGCCTTTATTTTCATGCAGAACAGATGTGATCATAGGTAAAAGAATGTGCAAATTATTTCAGAATACATGACATATTAAAGCTCATTGCTTTGAGAGATGTAAACAACGCTTGAAATATGTTGGATCGCCGCATCAATCCAAGGCAAAACATATGGCAGCAGCACCCAGAAAATTACCCGACCCCCCACACAGACATTAACAAGTAGGTTCTCTAACCTATACCTGGAGGGTGGAGAGATAGAAACACAACACGTATATGATTTGTTAACAGTACAGATGTTACTTGAAGATTAGACATCTCCTCACCAGATCCCATTGTTACTTCCATGGAATGAAAAATCTTATTTGATGTCTCTTTTTCTATTTTTCATACATAATGTGCACAGAAATGCCACAAAAAAAGGTCTGATGAGATGTGCTTGCAGCCTGGTGGCTTTGAAGACCTTGCCTGCATATGACAGAGGGTGTGCTGCCACATAGAAAAGGTCACAAATGCTGGCAGACAGCTTTTCATGATCTTTACAGAGGTTAATCAGTCATGGCTCTAAGTGTTCTGACAAGAGGAGAACCAAATCCCCTTGGCACATAAATGTGGTGAATGCCACGGTGTCACCACACTGAACTGATATACATGATATATTCCTGTTCTATTACAAGTTCAGTTATGTTACATTGTCAATGTCTGCCCAGCCTGTCAATGCTTTTTCAATTGTCTCCAGAACTGAACAAGAGAAACGTATGCAGGTAAGCCACGAATGTGCCCTGGGCAAGAGCAGAAACGTGGTGGAGGGAAATATCAGAACAACATTGAAATAAATGTGCACATGGGAGAGCAAAGTGGTATACAGAGAGTATTGTACTACAGGATACTACAGCATGGAATATAAATAGGAGGGGGACATATGTAGAGAGGTAATAAAATATACCTATTGTAGTTATGTTACAATGTGGTGGATTCAGGCCTGTGTATTAGAGCGTCAGATCTCTGTTACATGAGGCTGGAGACTGTGTCACCTTTTCAATCTACACCCTTTTGGTAGCATGCCACTGGCTCCGGTTCCATGGAAATTAATCTGTGTAGCAGAATACTTGACTATAAACTCAATGAATCTCCACATCTGTCAGCAGGTACTTTCACACTGATTGTATATTCTACAAAATGAACTAACAGTAGTTTACAAAAAGATACAATGTACATCAGCCAGCTAGAGCCCCAAGCCAGAGAAGAAAATCAATGGATTTGGTGGTTAGTTTCCTATCTGTGCCCATTAAAATCAGTAATTAAATTATTTTTGTAATTGGTGAAATCAGAGGTGATGTATCAAATATAACAATTAAATCTGTAACGACAATCTGGATGTAGACTGTCAAATTATTGCTAACATTCTGGATGCAGACGGTAAAATTTGTTAACACATTTTAGGTGTAGCCAGTAAAATCAATGAACATATTTTGTGTGATGGCATTTATGGTCTAACTATATGTTTTGTTCGGGAAATCAAAGATCATGTTGTATATGTTGTTCATTAAATCCATAATCACTCTTCGAATGAAGCCAGTGAAATCTTTGATAACATATTTGATGTAGCCTGTGATACTGATGATCAATGATCCATACTAGGATGTAACTGGTGAAATAACTATCATATTCTAAGTATAGCCCATAAATTGGTGATAATGACAATGTAAAGTGTAGCAGATAAAATTGGTAATCATGTTCTGGATGAAGCCTGTGAGATCTGTGGTCACATTATAGATGTAGTTGGTAAAAACAGTAATCACATTCAAGGTAAGCCAATAAAATTGTTGTTGATATTCTTGAACAATCCGGTGAATTTGGTCATCACATTCTGGGCATAGCCTCATCAAATTCTTGATGCAACTGTTTTAGATGATGATCAAACTCTGCATGTAGACTGGGAAACGTGAAAAACCCATTCTGGATATAGTCAGTGAAGATGATGATCACATTCTGGGTGAAGTTTATGAAATCCGTGATCCCATTCTGGGTATAGTTTATGAAATCGATGATCCCATTCTGGGTATAGTTTATGAAATCTGTGATTGCATTCTGGGTGTAGTTTATGAAATCTGTGATCACATTCTGGGTGTAGTTTATGAAATCCTGGGTGTAGTTTATGAAATCTGTGATCACATTCATGGTGTAGTTTATTAAATCTGTGATCACATTCTGGATGCAGTTCATGAAATTAGTGATCTTGTTCTGATTGTAGCCATTAATATCATTGTTTATATTGTGAGAGCTGTAGTTGAATTAAATACAAAGTGCATATACAGTATATGTCTATGATCTGTGTATATTGCTGGAATATGAAGTCCATACTGACCCTTCCTATTTTCCCCTTGGCAGATACCATCAGGCATACTTTTATCAATTTACTATCATCAGTTATTGGTTGTGATCAGTATGGTTGGAGTTTTTACACAATGTCTGCTG
Source organism: Pyxicephalus adspersus (assembly GCF_032062135.1). NCBI lineage: Eukaryota > Metazoa > Chordata > Amphibia > Anura > Pyxicephalidae > Pyxicephalus > Pyxicephalus adspersus. The sequence continues at coordinate 43,959,687 of NC_092865.1, read as the reverse complement.
TGTCATTGTGTCACTTTCAGGACAGTAGATGTTGCCTAATTAATATGTAAACTTTGCTGCAGAATTAGTAGATATCTGAATGGTTTGTTGTAGACCCCGCCCACCAGTAGAATGACATCATATCCCACAATGCAGTACACCAAAAGGAAAGATAGCCCTGTGAAAAGTTTTGGCTCCCTAGTTTGTAACTCAGACATTCCAGAATAGTACCTAACAAACAAATTAAAAAGTTTCTGATGCATGAAATAAAGAACCCTGACACTTCAGTATAGAATCCATGATAGTCCAGTAAAAAATAAAGTATTGAGCTCTAACAACCCAGTTTAACATTCCAGTACACAGTTCCTGATATACTAATATAGATCCCTGACATCTCAGGGATCTATAGTTAAACCATGACATCCCAGTATAAAGCTATAATATTCCAGTACACAGTCTTTGATACAACCAAATAGAGTCCTGACATACAAATATAGAGCTATATTTTTCAAGTATACAGTCCTTGATACACCAGTATGGAGTTAAGACTCCCACTATTGAGCTATAACATTGTAGTACACAGTCCCTGATACACCTTGGGAGTCCTGAGATCAAAAGGTACAGGAGGAAATCTCTCATCATCTTAAAAGTCCATAAATAAAATGGTGAAGATGGAGGGCCAATATACTGGTAGTCCTTACCTTCAGTTGGAGATGTTTTTAGCCGCCTGCACATGCCTTCCATATCCCCATAATATTCCTTAATTTTAACCACACCCTCAGTCCCTCGCAGCTCCATGAGGGAGCGCAGTTCATCGAGGGTGCACCCAAATTCATCTGCATGATTGACCTCATTTCTTTGGTTCTTGGAGTAGAAATCACTATTGCTCATGTCCCCCATGGCCACGTCTTTCACAGGCACGAAAGATCCCCTGAAATGCTGGAAGCTGGAAAGCTGCTGCTTACAATGTCTGCTGGTTGGCCAGACGGCATGAAATGGTGAGATCCAGAGTGTTTTGTATCCACCAAACTAGATTTCTTCCTGGGAAGAGTGCAGGTTGTCCAGCCAGGGGAAAGTCCACCAATTGCTCGATTGATTTCAAGGCTGCAAATCCCAATTTCTCCATTTAGCATATTCCATCAAGTTGGACTCCGTCACTACAAGAAGCATCTTCATCTCTCTGCTGAAAAACAAAGGGAAGAAAATTGAGAAGACATATATCAGCTAGAACTGCCCTGACCCCATTGTCCTGTCCTGCTCTCCCCTATTACAATGCAGCAGTGCCTTTCACAAGCCTGCAGCCCCCAGCATCGGACTGAGCTAGATGAGATGCTTCATGTATATTGATGAGTAGACATCCGTTCGACAGCCTAGATGTGCCTGAAATACGTGGGCAAGCTTACACTGGCCATCAATCTTTTATTGGGTAAGGGAACACAGAGGATGAGCATGTAAAGGCCCGGGAGAAATGATACACACAGAGCTTTATGCATCTGGAGTAAAATGTTCGTTATCATTTCTCTTCTGCTGATTTATAGGACGAACAATTCCTAATTGACCTCACTTAGGATTTTTTAAGGCAGCATAATTTAATAAATATCTGTTTTTATTGTATTTTGTATTTACAAATAGACCTTAACGTATTGTAACCTTCGAGCTAGAGTTAAAATTGAGGTAATAAACTAATAATCTACATACAAGTCTCAAACAATAAGGCTTAAAGAAAAGGCCCAACTATCCGCCCAGCATATCATGTCCAAATTGTACCTAATTCAACATCGGCCCATACACTATATGTAATATATAGCAAAATAATTGTCACCTGTAAGGTGTAATATGTAGAGTGTCACTTGTAATATATCCCCTGTTCAGTGTATTATGTAAAGTGTCACCTCTATCATTTCACATGTACAGTGTAATATGTAAAATGTCTTCTGTATCATTTCACCTGTACAGTGTAATATTGTAAATTGTCACCTGTATCATATCCCCTGTATAGTGTAATATGTCACGTGTCACCTGTATCATATCTTATGTACAATATCTTATGTACAATATGTAAATTGTCACCTGTATCATATCCCCTGTATAGTGTAATATGTCACGTGTCACCTGTATTATATCTTATGTACAATATCTTATGTACAATATCTTCTGTACAATATGTAAATTGTCACCTGTAACATATCCCTTGTACAGTGTAATATGTAAAATGTCACCTGTATCATATCTTCTGTACAATGTAATATGTAAATTGTCACCTGTATCATATCCCTTGTACAGTGTAATATGTAAAATGTCACCTGTATCATATCTTCTGTACAATGTAATATGTAAATTGTCACTTGTATCATATCCCTTGTACAGTGTAATATGTAAAATGTCACCTGTATCATATCTTCTGTACAATGTAATATGTAAATTGTCACCTGTATCATATCCCCTGTACAGTGTATTATGTAAAGTGTCACCTCTATCATTTCACTTGTACAGTGTAATATGTAAATTGTCACCTGCATTGTTTCACCTGTACAGTGTAATATTTAAAATGTCATCTGTATCATTTCACCTGTACAATGTAATATGTAGAGTGTCATCTGTATCATATCCCCTTTACAGTGTGTTATGTAAAGTGTCACGTTATGTAAAGTGTCACCTGTAACATTTCACCTGTACAGTGTAATATCTAAAATGGCACCTGTATCATATCCCCCTGCACAGTGTAATATGTAAATTTTTACCTGTATCATTTCACCTGTACAATGTAATATTTAAAATGTCACCTGTATCATTTTACCTGTACAGTGTAATATGTAAAATGTCACCTGCAATATTTATTCTGTACAATGTAATATGTAAATTGTCACCTTTATCATTTCACCTGTACAATGTAATATGTAAACTGTCACCTGTATCATTTCACCTGTACAATGTATTATTTCAAATGTCACCTGTACTATATCTCTTGTACAATGTTATATGTAAATTGTCACCTGTATCATATTACCTGTACAGTGTAAAATGTAAATTTGTCACCACTATCATATGAGCTGCACATTTCAGTCCTTTTTATCCACCATAGCTCATTTAACTGTCACCTAGCCCTAACACTTAAGGCTCAATTTATAAAACAAGGAATCAGACATTCCTTCAAACCTTTCCTGGTTCGAATCATCCAGGTCCATGTGTTTCAATTAATTCACACCAGGGAGAAAATGTCAGGTTCCCTGTTTTATAGATAGAACCCTTAGCCCAACATTGTACCTTTTTTTCCCCCTCATCAAAATTTACCCCTAAACATAACCATTTTCATCAGCGTTGCCTCACAATATTCAAATACAACCCCAAACCCAACAATTGGACAAACAGGATTGTGATTCTACATAATGTCTATTTATTGTGATAAGTGAATCTCTGCCTTCAGCATCCTTTTGCTTATATGAGCAGATGGCGGGACGCAGTATTTATGACTCAGTCAAATTAATTAGGTCTTTCTCAGATGGATTGAGTTCATCAAATCTTTTTTTTATGATGCATTAAATCTTTCTGGGAAAGGACATGTGATAGATTGCACATTGTAGGATTTTGTAGGCTGTATGCCCTTCAACCCTTATGTATTGAACATCAATGGACAATACAGATTGTTTAGAGGTGCTGCCTGTCACACCACTGACTATGGTTTGTGGGGGAGGGGGTTTGATATGACTCATTTTGGTCAGAAGGGTGTATGGTAACCATCTGTCTGGAGGTATTACTCTGGATGAATGATATATACAACACTTAGAACAACAAGGTGTGCTCTATAAAGAGAGGGGTGCTTTAGATAGAAGTGATCTATAGAGAGAGGGGTGCTCTATAGAGACAGGAGTGCCCTATAGAGAAAGGGGTGCTTTATAGTGATATGGGTGCCCTATAGAGAGAGGGGTCCTCTATGGAGAGAGGGGTGCTTTATAGTGATAGGGGTGATCTATGGAGAGAGGGGTGCTCTATAGAGAGAGGGGTGCTTTATAGCGATATGGATGCTTTATAGTGATTGGGGTGATCTATAGAGAGAGGGTGCTTTATAGAGATAGGGGTGCTCTATAGAAACAGGAGTGCCCTATAGACATAGGGGTGCTTTATAGTGATATGGGTGCTCTATAGAGAGAGGGGTGCTTTAAAGTGATAGGGGTGCTCTATTTTCTCCATTCTCGCACGCCTCATTGTTTCTTCTATGCACATAGGTTATTCACTTTTTTCTTGCACACAGCTGTCTTATATACCTTCCCGTAATCCTGAGTGTATTATCTATGCACATAGAAGTATACTCTACCCTATTTAACACATGAATGCTACTACTTTGCACACAGCTACATTTACTTTTTTTTGCACACTTGAGTGTTTGCACTATGCACATGGCTGTATCTGCCCCCCCCCCTCCCCCCCCCCCCTTTCTCCCAGGAAGCCTGAGTATCTCATCTATGCACATAGAGGTTGCTGGAAGTTCCTTGAGCATGAGCAATTAGTGCCTCTCAGTTTACCTGACATCAGTGATCCCACGGGCCAGCAATGATAGTGCTGGGGTTCCATAAAACCTGACAGTTATTTCAAGGGTTCCCCATGTAAAAAAGGTTGAGAAAGGCTCCATTAGACTATGGCAAGTATTTGGATTAACTCCCAAATTTAAATACTGAAAAGTATCCACACTTTCAAGAATGTTTTTCTTTGCCTCCATGTAAAGCTTTACAAGCCTAAATGTTGTTGTATCGAGAGCCCAATAATTTGTCAAAACTGAAATAGGGAGAGCTTAAGAATAAGACAGAGCACCTCTAACACCATGGAAGTGATCTACACAACACAATGTACCAGCCTGTGCTCCTACCATACCCAGCAATATACCAGCCTGTGCTCCTACCCATACCCAGCAATATACCAGCCTGTGCTCCTATCCATACCCAGCAATGTACCAGCCTGTGCTCCTATCTATACCCAGTAATATACCAGCCTGTGCTCCTATCCAT
>NC_092865.1:43948852-43954376 GCF_032062135.1 Pyxicephalus adspersus | reverse complement strand
TGTGCTCCTATCCATACCCAGCAATGTACCAGCCTGTGCTCCTATCCATACCCAGCAATGTACCAGCATGTGTCCCACTTTATACAATCCTGTATACCAGCCTGTGTCTCTCTCTATATCTAACTATGAATCAGCTTGTGCTCCATTTTTTATATATCCAGCAATATACCAGTCCATACCTTCATCAATACCAATTTATAAACCAGCCTGTGGTCCTTTCCATACCCACCTATGAACTAATTTGTGTAGTCTCTATACCCAGTATTATACCAGTCTGCCCCTTAACACCCCCCCTTTGGATTTATAGCCAGCACATTTGAATCTTGCAATTTCTGAGATGCAGTTTCACAGAAGTAGAATTAGAAGGGTGCCAGTTGGGTGATGTGATTTGCGATGTAGATTCTATAAATACATGCTGATCATATTATTAGACTCTGAAATCATATGGGATTTGAATAAAAGGAAACAAGAAGGCACAAAGGGAAAGCTATCAACGTACTGATTTATTATTAGACGGAGGATCCCATGTGACCCTAGAATCAATGAACCAGTATACCAGCCTGTACCTCCTTCCATTATCAACTCTGAACCTTTTTTTGGGTTTCTATCCATATACAACCATAATCCAGCTTGCACCCCTTTTCAATCCCAGCAAAATACAAGCCCGAACCATTCTCCATACACAAATAAGGACCAGACTGTGCACCTTTTCATATCTAACAATATTTTTTCATATCTTACAATATACCAGCCTGTGCTTCTCTGTATACCCAACCACGAAATAAGCATGTGTCCCTGTGTAAACCCAACCAAATAACAGTCTGTCCCTCCCTCCACACCCAGAATTGCAGTGTACACCCCTATCAATATACAAAGTGCAATGTACATTCCCTATCAATATACAAAGTGCAATGTACATTCCCTATCAATATACAAAGTGCAATGTACATTCCCTATCAATATACACAGTGCAGTACACCCCCAATTAATATACACAGTGCAGTGTACATCCCCTATCAGTATACAAAATGCAGTGTACATCCCCAATCAATATACACAGTGCCGTGTACACCCCGTAACAATATACACAATGCATTGTACATTCCCTATCAATAAACACAGTGCAGTGTACATCCCCTATCAGTATACAAAATTCAGTGTACATCCCCAATCAATATACACAGTGCTGTGTACACCCCCTATCAATGTACACAATGCATTGTACACCCTCTATCAATATACACAGTGCAGTGTACACCCCCTATTAATGTACACAATGCATTGTACACCCTCTATCATTATACACAGTGCAGTGTACACCCCCTATCAATGTACACAATGCATTGTACACCCTCTATCATTATACACAGTGCAGTGTACACCCCCTATCAATGTACACAATGCATTGTACACCCTCTATCAATATACACAGTGCAGTGTACACCCCCTATCACTATACAAAGTGCATTGTTTATCTTCTATCGGTATACACAGTGCAGAGTACACCATATCAATATAGACAGTGCAGTGTACACTCCCTATCAGTATACAAAGTACAGTGTACATCCACCATCATTATACACAGTGCAGTGTACACACCCTATCAATACGCACAGTGCAGAGTACACTCCTATCACTATGCACACTGCAGTGTACATCCCCTATAAGATACAAGTTTTCATTATGGGTGGGTCAATCACCATGGGACATTAACGGCATCCCCTACAAGTATACACAGTGCCGTGTACACCCTATCACTATACACAGTGCAGTGTACTTCCCCTATCCATATACACAGTGCATTATACACCCCTTTCAGTATACACAGTGCAGTGTACACCCCCTATTCTCCTGCAGTAAGACTGTATGGTGTACATTCCGCTGTAGTATAGATTGTATGGTGTACATTCCCCTGTAGTATAGATTGTATGGTGTACATTCTCCTGTAGTATAGATTGTATGGTGTACATTCTCCTGCAGTATAGATTGTATGGTGTACATTCTCTAGCAGTTTAGATTCCTCTTCAGTGCAGAATGAATCTTGTAGATTCCATTTCAGTATGAATGTTCACTCTCTTAAGTGTACAGGCCCCTTGCAAAGCCCATAGTAGTGCACTCAGCGCTCACACACTGCACATCATCCCCCCCACCACCATCCCTCCGATCCTCTCACATCAGTAATTCTCAGGAAATGATTTACCCTTTCTATTTTTATCATGAGCACAGTGCTGCACTGATGTAGGCTGTAATTTCCCCTGCAGCCCAAGCTGGCATTGGTGGCTGAAACTCCACTACAAGAGAGAAAAACCTATTTTATATTTCCTCCCACCCTACACAGGGGGAGATAGATAAAGTATACACAGATTTATAGATTGACAGATACCAGCACAATATGGGGGGTGATAGTAGAGAGATATTAGAGATCCTTAATCTGTTTTTGCAGTTATTTGATTGTTCTGTTTAATTTTGAAACCTTATTACAATCATTTATTTTACACAAGTCATTTCAAAGGAATTGTACTTGGTGGACACTGCATTGTCAACTGATGGCCAACCCTCTCTAAAAGAATTGGTTATGTCATGCACCAGGGTTTAAAGCGAGCATTGCACCCATCTGCTTGTTGCTGCAGACTCATATCTACATACCATTTCTTGTGTACCTACCTCCAGCTGCCTCATCCGCCATTCTACTGCTTGCTTCCTATACATGATGGTTTCTCAGGTTGCCTGTCTCTTTTGTTACCTATATCAGTGTACTACACCTGACCTCATTCCTGGCCTTCCCACTGTTTAACCTTACACTGGTACTCATATGACAAGGCCTTCAATGCTATATACACTTCTTTCACTTCAGGGAAGAAGGAGTGCTGTTTCAAGGAATATTTTAGGTGGGTACAGACTAATGAAATGCCATAAAATGGGCAATTTGCTCTCAAGTATAAACTTATAATGACCAATGGAGGTTCCAGCATAACTGAAGTCTCATAGGAAACCATTCATGCATCAGGGTGTAAAGAGGCCTTTGTCCTGAATGTCCAGGTCAGACTGACATATTCATTCATATATTATTACTAACTTCTGAAAGGTTGAATGCCAACTTTGACATGTTCCCCATTATTATTTCATGATGGGGCTGATTAACTAAAACAGGGGTTGGCAAAGTTTTATGGCCACTAGGCCATTTATGGGGTGGGCGGGAGCACACTAGGCCGGACCTGCCCTAATGGCTCCACCCACCACAAGGGAACGCCCCCTGAAGTGGAATCCCTCTCCTCTGTATGCACTGCGGAGGAGAGGGATTTACCTTCAGGGAGCTTTCCCTATTTACCGCGGCCGCGGAAGTATCAACGCCGGCCGCGGTAAATAGGGGTGCAACTGCAAGGGGGAGGCACCGGAGCTAACATGCCCTGGCCCATCCCGAGCCGCTGGTTGCCGGCATCCAGCGGCTCAGGAGCTCCGGAGCCCCAGTTTGCCAACCTCCTGAACAGAACATGAACAGAATTAAAAAATTTGACAAGCAAAAGAGATTCCATTTCTAAAATTATTATCTGGCCTAGAAAGGATAAGGAAAGAACTCACCAACACTAGTTATATGTGTTTGGGGTGTCACGGTATCCTAAGTGACACTTCTAGAAGAAGTTTTGTCATGACAAAGTAAACTTAGAACAAGTAGCTCACTAGAGGAGTCAAAGGCATTTGGTCTGTTCAAACATTGAGAAAGTTGGGCCCAGTCAGGCTTTTGTAAGGAAGGTAGCGCTGATGCTGGAACAGAGTGTTAGACAGCTTTAGACTGACATCTTACATGAATGACAGTGGGACACCATTGAAAGATTTTGGGACTGATTTACTAAAGTTCTCAAAGGCTGGAGCAGATAGAATACTATAGGAGAGTACACCTATACTGCAAGTGCACCACATGAGCAGCCTAAAAACTGGGAAAATGTTGTTATAAATAAGTGCAGAACAAGGAGAGTGTTCAGAAAGAAAGAGGTTAGTGATAGGACTTTGTTTGAGAATTAGGCTAGTTTTCGGGGTGATGGTTTGGGATGTTTTATCTGATATATACTACAGAACTCCGACAAATATAATATAAATGAGGTTTACTCTTTCTTTAATATTCCTATGCCTCTAGAAGGAGGTGGCGGGCCACAGATGTGCCTACTTCAAGTATGATTACTAGAAGAAGAGACTTGTGATTATCGGTCCCTTGCGGTGCCTGGGGACTAAATGCACTGAATGTGTTACTGGAAAAACAAAGCTGGCCAGAGTTTTCCATACACACCTGTCACTTTCAGCACGCCAGCGGAACTTGTAATTCCCACAAGTAAATAGCAAAGAAAACAAGCTGCCTTTAGGAACTGTAACTGGAAATGTGAAGGACAGAGGCCAGACTCTGCAGTCATTAGTCTGTCCATTTCTGCCCCCATCCATTAAAAAATTGACATCTTTAGTGGATGGGAATCGTCGCTATTAGAGTTTCTGTAATGTAGTTCTGCAGATTGATACAGCCCAAAAATTAGTTCATAAAATACAGTTTCATTCATACTGGGATATTACACTACAGATAACACCCAGTAGAAAAATAAATGTACACACTTTTATTAAAAAAAAAATAATATTATGCCATGTAGTGACTGAATATATTTACATTTACATTTCAGTGTACAGCATCTGATTCCTTCCAATATGGCAACCTGGAAAACTTCTGTATACTACTTTTGTACAGAGTCCTTAAATATCTTGGGGCTGATTTACTAAAGGAATGTAGGCTGTTCAGCTAACCTTGCAAGTGATACATTATTTAGCTGAATTAATGTGGTAAGAATTCACTTGCAAAGATTCAATCATGTGCATGGAAATCTAAAAAAACGGAATATTTTTTTGGTCGATGACTGGTTGAAATGAGCAGCTTTACCCCATTTACTAAACAAAGTAATTTTTCCTTGCATTTGCTGTACAAACAAGCTCTATTTCTTTAGTCAATCCCATCGTTTCTTGTTTGTGCGATTGGCTCTGTGTTTCCAGGGAGGTTTCCTGGGATACCAGTGACATTTTAGGCATCTCCTGCAATAGGACTGTTATTTTTATTGAGATATTGCCTAAGGATTAGGCAATGCAGCTTTTCCTATTTGAACACTGTGATTTTCTCAGTTGGTCACAATGTAATATGACCCTAATATGACAAAGACAAAAAGGCATTTTTTTCAGAATATATGTTATAGGTATGGGCTGGTTAAAGCAATATGATATATGTATCCTAGAAGAGACCTATATAAAAATTACACTTTTTATTGTCCACCCCAATCAGCCATAATGGAAACCAAACACACAAAACGAAAATAAGGATTTTGAGGGGTATGAAAACTTTGGGTAACCTCACATGTAGTGACACCATGTGTACTTCTATGCCCCTGCAGTTACATGGCATATCAGTACTCCTCATATATTACACTATGTATCTCTGGCACTGTACACATCTGTGTACTCCTCATATATTACACTGTGTATCTCTGGCACTGTACAC
>NC_092865.1:43944126-43948496 GCF_032062135.1 Pyxicephalus adspersus | reverse complement strand
TCTGTGTACTCCTCATATATTAAACGGAACATCTCCAGCGCTGTCCATGTCTGTGTATTCCTCATATATTATACTGTGTATCTCCAGTACTGTACAAATCTGTGTACTCTTTATATATTATACGGTGTATGTCCAGCGTTGTACACTTCTGTGCACGTCTCAAATAATATGCGGTGCATCTCCGGGGGTGTACACGTCTGTGTATTCCTCATATATTTTACGCTGTATCTCTGGCGCTGTACACGTCTGTGTACTCCTCATATGTTATATGGTATATTTCCTGCACTGTTCACATCTGTGTACTCCTCATATATTCTACAGTGTATCTCCCACACTGTTCACGTCTGTGTATTTCTTATATATTCCTCTGGCGCTGTACAGGTCTGTGTGCTCCTCATATATTATACTGCATATTTCCTGTGCTGTACATGTCTGTGTACTACTCAAATAATAAAATTTGTATCTCCTGCACTGTACATGTCTGTGTACGCCTCATATATTATACAGTGTATCTCCGGCGCTGTCCATGTCTGTGTATTCCTTATATATTATACGCTGTATCTCTGGCGCTGTACATGTCTGTGTAAGTCTCATATATTATACAGTTTATGTCCAGCGCTGTACACGTCTGTGTACTCCTCATATATTATATAATGTATCTCCAGCACTGTACAGGTCTGTGTACTCCTCATATGGTACACACTGTATCTCTGGTGCTGTACATGTCAGTGTACTCCTCATATATAAAAACGGTGTATCTGCAGCACTTTACACATCTGTGTACTCCTCATATGTTAAATTGTGTATTTCCTGCGCTATTCACATCTGTGTACTACTCCTACATTATACGGTGTATCTCCGGCACTGTACACGTCTGTGTACTCCTCATAATGTATGGTTTATTTCTGTTGCTGTACAAGTCTGCGTATTCCTCATATGTTATTTGGTGCATCTCTGGCGCTGTACACGTCTTTGTAATCCTAATATATTATAGAGTGTATCTCCGGCGTTGTACATGTCTGCATGCTCCTCTTATATTATACAGTGTATCTCCAGCATTGTACACGTCTGTGTACTCCTCATATGTTATACAGCCTATCTCTAACAATGTCCACGTCTGTGTACTCCTCATATATTATAAGCTGTATCTGTGTACTCCTACTATGTATTATAGGGTATATGTACTATATATCATACGGTATATCTGTGTACTTCCCATATATTATATGGTGTATCTCTGGCATTGTACACGTCTGTGTACTCCTCATATGTTATATGGTGTATCTATAGCGTTGTCCACATTTGTGTACTCCTCATACACTAGGTGTATCTATCTGTGTACTCCTTATATAATATAGGGTATATCTGTGTACTTCTCAAAAATTTTATGGTGTATCTTTGGCATTGTACATGTGTGCATGCTACTCCTATATTATCTGGTGTATCTCCTGCACTATACACATCTGTGTACTCCTTACATATTTTATTCTGTATCTCCGGCGCTGTACACGTCTGAATGCTCTTTATCTCCTGTGCTGTATATCTCTGTGTACTCCTCATATATTATACAATGTGTCTGTGTACTCTTCCTATTTTATACAGTGTATCCCTGGCGCTGAACACGTCTGTGTATTCCTAAAATATGATACAGTGTATCTCCAGCACTGTACACACCTGTGCACTCCTTATATATTATACGGTGTATCTCCAGCACTGTACATGTCTGTGTACTCCCCTTATGTTACGCTGTGTATCTCCAGCGCTATACACCTATGTGTACTCCTCATATATATATATTACAGCGTATTTCCTGCGCTGTACATGTCTGTGTACTCCTCATATGTTATACGGTGTATCTCCGGCATTGTACACGTCTGTGTACTCCTCATATAATATACAGTGTATCTCCGGCATTATACACATCTGTGTACTCCTCATATATTATACAGTGTATTTCCTGCGCTGTACACGTCTGTGTACTCCTCCTATAATATATGGTGTATCACCAGCACTGTACATGTCAGTGTACTCCTCATATATTTTACAGTGTATCTCCGGTGTTGTACACGTCTGTGTACTCCTCCATGGCTTTTTGTGCTTCATTATGAAACCAAACATATAAATTAATGAATAACCCACAGTTCAGTGTAGCCTTTTACTAGTCTTGGTAAGGTATGTAAGGATACAAGATTTTCATAGTCAAGCCAATGTTTTAAACCACTAGATGGGGAACAAGATTGCTATCACAAGTTTTACACAGCCTTATATACTAAATGAGAAAACATTTTATTTGCCACCAAGGAATGGATCTGTAGAATTGTCATGAAAGCCAAAACAGAATTTCAATGAAACTTTACGAAACATTCCAGAACATTTTCTCCTATCATCCTCTAAATACTAAACAGGTGTAACATTATCCGGGTACCCCAGGTGTGCCTCCTATTTTACAAGGGGGCCTGGAAGAACATCCAGTATTACTTTCTAACCCTGTGGCTTTGTTCTGGCAGGGAGACAGTGATTGGCAAATTTCTGGAGGAAGAAACAATGCTGGTCTTAGTAAGAGAATTACAGCAAATACTATTAAACACCACTGGATCCTAATTGAAAAATAAGTAAAGGTGCAAATAATTAGTACACCATATTCTCTACAACAGCTAAAGGACTGGCAGAAGTGCATTGTTCCTCTCTGTGCCTCTACTGGAGATGGAAATCTGTTGAATTGTACATGAGGGCAGCCGTAACAATGATGCTGTGATGACCTTCTCACTGATCTACTCTTTCACATCTGCTAGAATATATTTACCATTGCCTGCAACCTGAGCATTCTTACAGCTAAATGAAGCTGTGAAAACAAAGAGTTACCATGGCTGCAACACACACGATACTTACCTTAAAAAAGTTCCCTGAAAACCATGCAGCAGAAGAGACCACAAAACATAGCACAGGTGGGATGTCTTACCAAAATATCCATACACTTATACTCCATATAATCTTTAGGTAACATCAAAGTAAATATTTTAGAAGTGACAGGTCTTCTTCTGTTATCCTCTAACAATCCTCCTAGTAGTAAGGTGACAGATAAAACACAGACTATAGCATAAACAGGTCCTCTTTTAACCACTTGCTGGAAAATTAGCATACCGTGTTTTTTAAACCACTGGCATAATGAAATTTTAGGACCAACCCTATTAACATTTTACCAATTCAATTAACCAACATTGGAAGTGCCCCAAATGACAGTAATATAATTCCAAAATTGGTACGAGATCTACTGGAAGTTTATGGTAAATTCCACCAAAAGACATAAGGATGAGATCCTTTAAAACATATTATATTATTATGTCTTTTTGCTCGATGTGATCCAGCATATCCTTCAAAGCAAGCAGTGTGGACCTAACCTTTCACAGCCGGAGGTAATCATCTTATCATTCCCAGCAAAGACTGATCATCCTATTCCTCACTGCTAAGTGTAATTGTCTTATCTGCCACTGCAAGGTGTGATCTTCTTACCCTACACTACAAGGAATAATCATCTTCTCTTCCACCTCAAGGAATGATCATCTTATCCTACACTGTAGGGAATGATTTTGTCACAATCCTGGGTCAAGCTCAAAGTCCAGAGCTGAAACAGCAAGTTTGGTGTAGTTAATTGTAGTATTAAAAAGACTAGGTTTGGTACAAAAGAAGTAGCAAGCGCAAAAAAAAAAACAAAAAAAAAAATAGAAACAAGGTCAGAGATCAAAGCAAGCTGATAGCAAAAAATATCAGGTTAGTGGAGAACAATGAACTCTGGTCAGTAAATTAGCAGCCAAGGGACAGTACACCAGTAGCGATAGAGAAGGATGCAATGTCACAATAGCAACAATTCTGGACCCCTCCTCTCTCCATAGGACAGAATGGTGGTGTGTGTACACTGCTTGATCATCTGTCACCAATCAGGAAATATCATTTCCAGCAACAAATACTGAACATGTGTACGCTACCTTAGAAAGTAATGGAAAATATGAAGGAGTTAGGATCTTAGATACATGTTGGGTATTAGGAAAACTGACCAAGAGATCGGACAAGGAATTACTCAGAACTTTAAGTTTCTCAAAAGGAACAACTACCACAAGAAACAGAAGAAGCTTTGGGTTTGAGTACAAACAAATCATCTTATTGAGATGCATTAGGATTGATACTGCAAAGTGTGATTGCTGTATCCTATAAAGAAAGATCTGTTCACTTTACACTATGACACAAGGAGTGAGCATGGTTTTTTAAACTGCAAAGAGTGATCAACCAATCCTTCACTGCAAAGAGTGATCAACCAATCCTCCACTGCAAGAAGTGATCAACCAATCCTCCACTGCAAGGAGTGATCAACCAAT
>NC_092865.1:43926851-43943782 GCF_032062135.1 Pyxicephalus adspersus | reverse complement strand
AATCCTCCACTGCAAGGAGTGATCAACCAATTCTCCATTGCAAGGTGTGATCAACCAATCCTCAACTGCAAAAAGTGATCAACCAATCCTCTACTTCATGAAGTGTTTGTCTTATCCTCTACTGCACAAAGAGATTCTCTTATTGCAAGGAATAATCATCTTACCCTAGACTGCAGAGAGTTTGTTCTTTACTGCACTGGACCATGTGCTAAAAGTTTACCTCCCTCTCCTTCCTGCCAGGTATCCTTTAGTTGGGTTTCCAGGTTCATCCTGTTGGCATGTAATCAGAGTTTGATTCAAATTAACAAATTATATTCCCATAAAGTCATAAACCCTGTGGGACAAGCACACACACACTATTCCTATGCTATGAAAAAATGATATTTGTTTTTTCTCTCTTGGAATATTTGTGAGCATAGCCTAGAAAAGACTGGTATGTACAGGACTGTCTTCTTCCTGTATATGTTGGCACTGTATACTCTCTTTACTTCCCCCACAGACAATAGTTAAGTAGTGATGGTAATATGTGTCCTAATTGTTTTCCTTGCAAATGTCATAATAAAAAACTACATAGGAAAAGAGTTTTCATTTTTCTAACCAGTGTTCCTCTCTGCACTTACTCTGTCATAAGTGCAACCATCTTCCTCCAGTCCTCTTCTGATGTTGAATCTCTGGCCATCTTAAATGGTCAAGCCGGGATTACATTAAGCATACGCAACTGTGTACTTTAAAGAAAACGTTTTTGAACAGGCAGGTAAGTATGTTTTATTACAGAAGAGATATCATTGGTCCCTTCCGCAATAAAAATTAATCCAATTGAAGCAATGTTGTAAGGAAGAATGGACAAACATTCCTTAACCACTATGTTAAAACTGGTAAAGTTATCTATAAAATTATGTGTTCAAGTCATTTATGCTAAAGGAGGCTTTTTCTGTTTTTGTAAGTAAATAATGGCATGATAGGATCTGTTGTGTGCTGTTTCAGGTTGGACTGAAACTATTTTGGAACCTGCTCTGGCCAGGTGAGATTGTATATCTTGATATGTAAAAACTTAGAAATGGAAGACGGTTTACTTTCTTTTACCCTGCTCCAGCAGCATGGTGTATGCTTACCGAGCAAATAAAATGCTCTCATATCCCTTTTGCACAAAATGCTAGATAAACTGCATTAAGTTCATTGTGCTACTGTAGCTCACACAACCCCAGAAGAAATCCATCTCAATGCTTCACAGTAGGGATGATGTACCTTTCATCATAGCCCTTTTTGCATCCTTTCTAACCAAAAATGTATGGTTGACCCACTTAAAGATCAATTATAGTCCCAACACTCCAAATGACTTTGTTCCAGAAGTTTTGAGGCTTCTCTAGACACTGTTTGTCTTATGTTTTGTGGCATTGGCACTCAATTTTGATTCAGGCACCTTCTTATCCTGAAACAACCAGACTACATGTTTTCAGAGAAGCCTGTATTTCAGCTCAAGTGGCCTGTGGACTTTTCTTTGCAGCTTGATCTTTTTTTCTAGCAGCTGTGGCTGAAATCTTGGTTGGTCATCCTGGATGGGTGACAAGGGAACCCCTAATTTTCCACTTTTCTATCAAAGCTTTAACACTACTGCAAAGCATTTCCAAAACATGGGATAATGTTGTTTCTTCATTTTCTGATTTACCAACGTTTTTGTCCATTGACAATTCTTTTTGCTTTCTCTACGGCTTGGTATCCAGCAAAGTCAGTGCTGCTGTCTGTCTATTTCTACACAGACATGAAGATCCAGAACCTTATTTACTTTCCAACCTTTTTTCCCTATTAGCCTAAATACACAGGTAAATAGACACAGCTCTGTCACCCCCCCCCCCCACCCTAAAATAAATCTGGAAGAACTGACATGTAAAAAATGATTGGAGCTTATTTTATTTCATGATTTTTTCCTCTTTATGAAAATAATTAGAGGTTGGATAAAAATTTTCAAATGACATTTTAAAGCAGTCCCCTTAGATTGTAATCAGGGGAAGGCCGGGCTCTCTCTTATAGTGTTTCCATGGCTGCTATGTATGCATACCGTTTAACCTACCTTTATGTACAATACAATTGGTTGCTTAGTAATGTACAAGTCTATCTGTTTGGTTGTATCAAATATTTTATCTGTGCTTTGTATTGCCTAGTGTACAGGGCCATAGAAAATGATGGCGCTATATGAATCAATAATATTACCAATAACAAAACAGTCATTGTTACATTTAAAAAAACATTCATTTCAGGTGAATTACATAAAAATGGGGACAGTAGAAAAAAAATCCTTAGTGCCAGGACAGACTCCCACGGCCTTCAGGTGAAATTCTTTTAGTATGTGGATCTCTACTTTTGGAGTGATCTCAAGACCAAGAATGCTAGAGCAATACAACACAACATGGGGCCTTCCCATCAACCCAGAGAAGACACTGGTCATGGTGCTGCTCCTCCTGGTCCAATAACACACCCAAGGCCAATTCAGAGGAAAGCTAATAAACCTAACTGCATAGTTTTGGGATGTGGGAGAAAACCTACACAAACATGGGAAGAACATACAAACTCCATGCCTTTGACCTAGAGCTGCAAAGGCCAGGGTGCTATCTACTGAGCAAACCATGCAGCCCAACAATGTATTGATCATACCCATTATACTGATCATGACGTGATAACGATAATTAAATGACCTCCCACATAAAGGCAGAATACTAAAAAAAGAGTAACCACTAGATGTTTTTTTGGATGGCAAAGGATGAAAATTTACAATAACTAGTAATTTATGATTGATTCAATTTTGAAATATTTTCAGATCTTGCCTGCTACTTGAGGTAATAACATTAAATGAGTTTGAAAAGTATAAATATTCAGTTTATATGATATAAGGAGAAGGGAAATGTAACATAATAAATATCCATATAAATATATATCAGACAAACTTAGTCCATGCAGATGGATGAGACATTGTATATGACATTTGTTAAATATACAAGAAACGGCAAATAACTGAGAATATCAAATAAACCTGGAAATTTGGTGCTTGGCCACTGGAAGCCACATTTATCATTGAGACCTAGAAATTTGTACTTTGCATTTATGGTGGGGTTAGCTGCCGCCTAACTTTGTAGTACTAACTGTTCAAATACCAAAGTAAATCATTACAAGAAATAATTTATACAGAATGGTGAATTCAATGAAAATTCACTTAGAAAAAATTATCCAATCAAGTAAAAACAAGTATGAAAAATGATTTTTGGTTATTAAGTGCTTTAATTGAATGACAAAAGTCTGCAAAGCTTCACCTCACTTATTTATTGTGTAAAACATCCCTTGCTAAGTAAAAATTAATTTTACTAAGTGGAGAGTTTTAATCAACCCTATATTTGAGTTTTAATCAACCCTATAATTGTGCAGATCACACCAGGAAATGGTTAAGTAAATGAACGTGACAGGGGCCATAGGGATTTGTCACAGTGAAGAATCATAAAAAAATATTTTAGAAAAGACAAAAGAAAAGCATGCAAACATGCCATTGGTGTTTAAAGTGATAGTAGAATTAATTCCATCCAACTATCTAATCTACAAAACCCCCAGGACATTGCTACTTGCCAAAACATGAAAAAATCAACATTTATTGTCTTGTGATCCCCCAGATCCCTGGTGTATTATACTGTCTGTACCCTGTGTGCCACTACCCTGCCTCCTGCCTGGAATTTAGACTATTAGTGAGCATTAAAATACCAATAATCTCCCCAGTTTACAAAGCAGCACAAATATTGGCTGTCTATTGCACACTTACCCCCTTGATTGTAGAAATAAAACTGGATGTAAACCACCAAACACAAAGTACTGTCAGAGATATCTGCATTTAGGAGCTGTAACTTGGGTGGATGTCTATGAGGAAACACACATGGGACCCAATCCAAAATGTGGCAACTTGGCATACACTGACACCAATGAAGTTTTATGTTTGTTAGTTTAGAATATTTACACAGAGCCATTTGTAGAGTGTATTTCACAATACAGTTAAAGCCACTCTGTGTCTCTGCCAATCTGTAACTAATCACAAAGGGATAAATGTATCAGGTACAATGGATGGCACTGTTCAAGGAAGAAAGCTGCAGATAGATGTAAAGTATACTGGGGCTGTGCCTCATTTCCATCCCTAAATAATATCCATGGAAAGCCCCAAGGAAAAGGTCTGACAATGGAGGTCATGGTGCCAAAAAGTTCATGTACCCTACACCTCATGTACCTTGCACCTTAAGTACCTTACACCTCATGTACCCTGCACCTCCTGTACCCTACACCTCATGTACCCTACACCTCCTATACCCTGCACCTCCTCTACCCTACACCTCATGTACCTGTACCCTACACCTCCTATACCCTGCACCTCCTCTACCCTACACCTCATGTACCCTGCACCTCCTGTACCCTACACCTCATGTACCCTACACCTCATGTACCTTGCACCTTAAGTACCCTCTACCTCATGTACCCTACACCTCCTGTACCCTGCACCTCCTGTACCCTACACCTCCTGTACCCTGCACCTCCTGTACCCTAAACCTCATGTACCCTGCACCTCCTGTACCCTGCACCTCCTGTACCCGACACTTCATGTACCCTGCACCTCATGTACCCTACACCTCCTGTACACTGCATCTCCTGTACCCTACACCTCATGTACCTTACACCTCATGTACCGTGCACCTCAAGTACCTTACATCTCATGTACCCTACACCTCCTGTACCCTGCACCTCATGTACCCTGCACATCATGTACCCTACACCTCCTGTACCCTACACCTCATGTACCCTGCACCTCATGTACCCTACACCTCATGTATCCTGCACCTCATGTACCCTACACCTCAAGTACCCTACACCTCATGTACCTTACACCTCATGTACCCTGCACCTCATGTACCCAACACCTCATGTACCCTGCACATCATGTACCCAACACCTCAAATACCCCACACCTCATGTACCCTACCCTGCACATCATGTACCCAACACCTCAAATACCCCACACCTCATGTACCCTGCACCTCATGTACCCTGCACATCATGTACCCAACACCTCAAGTACTCTACACCTCAAATACCCAAAACCTCATGTACCCTACACCTCAAGTACCCTTCACCACCTTATAAATGCTTTGAAGATGGAAAAAGAAAAAAGAACATTATGGGATGTTTAGGAACAACCACTGATCCCAATAAAGCATTTCAGACGGTCACCTGATGACAATATGTGCTGCAATGCCATTGGGTACTTGGTGCTGGGGCGCCATCTTGCCTCTGTCTATTTACAAGGTGTGCCAAGGAGTGCCAGCATACCTACTGCCAGTTCAAGTAGCCTCAGAGAGTGGCTGGGGATTGTTCTAGGAAAGTTAGCAAATACCTATCCCAACAGGACAAACATCTCTGAACACAATTCAACTGAACGCTGTTCTGAGTATTTATATAGCGCCAACATAATATGCAGCCCTGTACATTAAAGAGGAGTACTATTTTCTGTGGACCCCCCAGCTGGAGCTCATCAACATGGATGAGGGCAGCAGATGTTTTTTTGAGGCACTGTGTTATCATAACAAGGAACAGCCAAAGCTTGTGATTGCTCTCCACGACACCTGTACTAGCCTATTCATCTTTAAATTCTTTGCACAGCACTTGTCCGGCATAGGGTACCCTATAAGAACCACAGATCCACGATGGTACCAGCATCAAATTGGCACAATCCTCTATAGGAGAATTATGGTCACCGATTTCAGAGATATGGTATTATATATGCACAGATTGTTAGTAGCCGAATGCGTTCATTTACCTACTAACATAAATAACACCTGGATGACAAATGAATGCTGAGCCTACACCTTAATAGTAATACTGTATATGACCACCTTTTTGTAGTTCTTCTGAAGTGCCTCCACACTACTGGCCCTTGTGAATTTAAGGAGGACTCACAGCTAAGAAATATACACATCTTGTCCCCAGGCAGCTGAACCTGTAAGCTGGAAATGTGTTTGTTATGTACCTTTTATGAAGCTACCATTTCCCATGTATTTTCTACTTATCTGCCATTGTACAGCAACACTTTCACACCACCTGCATCATAATAACATCTGCACAAAGCCATGCTAATCTGAAGAGATGAGAAATTCACCACTTTGTGCTGCTGATGCTCAAACCACAGTCATTTCTTTGTGATTGGAAGGTGATCTATTCATACTGGAATAAACTAGCCTATCCTAAAGTAATTGTAAACTCTAACTGAATATCATGCCCTGTGCAATGTATATAATATACCTTTGGCTTTTTTTAATGAAATACTTTTCAGAGATTTTCTTTATAGTTACACTGCAGTGCTACAGCTCCTATAGCCTCTTTGCAGCAACTTTGGCGTTCACTGGTGATAGTCATGGGCAAAAATCTAGCATGTGTAGAATGGTTCCCTGATGTCATTTAGCTATCTGCCATGGTGGATCATTAAATGACTGAGTAAGGAAAACTACCATTATATCCTATAAAGGTGGAAAGGTTTCCCCACACTTGTCCTCCCATCTACATGTAAGGGAATAATGCTGTACACACTGCACTTCAATTTATTGTTTCCAGAGGCAGTGGGGAAGGTCTTTATTGGGCCTATGAATTTCTATAAAGAAATTGTTAAATATGATCTTACCTTGACCCAGTTTAGGGTAAAGTGACAGTCTCTGTGTAAAGCCCACCAAAAAATTTCATTATTGCTACTTTTCCTTCTTACTCTGCAAGGGCTACCAAACACTTAGCCTAAACTTGGTTAGTAAATTAAGCCTAGTGCAGGGAGGTGTATAAACATGGTGTATTGTATATAGACCAGGTGTATGAATGTGGTGTATGGTGTATAGAGTTATCAAGGGTTTGTAGATATGGTATCTTTACAGTAGCTCAGACTCATCTTGTAAAAGTTAAAATTTTTTGATTTTGGCATAATAACAGGAATGGCACCTTCCATTTAGACAGCAGGATTCCTCTTACTGTCAAAGATCTGAACACAGCTATCAATAGAACATTTCAGCCTGGCAGCCAGTAATATCATGCTTCAATTGTATATCAGTTTATACATTAAAGCATATGTTTCCATAGGAAAGAATCTCCAACACATTGTAAAGTTAGTAACAGAAGAAGGAGTCCTCTAGACTTTGCTACCAGCTCTTATCACTAAATCCACACCAGAAACTAGCACCACACATGGTGAAGCATACTATTGGAAATCTCACTGGTTACTGTATACAACTTGCCTTCATATTAAAGATTCAAAAGCTGCAGTCAGTGAAGGAGATAAAAGAAAACTCAGATAAAACAAAACAAGAACATAATAAACTATTGGACAATACTGTTGGAAGGGCAAAGCTCCTAACAATAATGTCAAATGCAAATTGAACCATGCCTGTGTCCATATCAGATCTCCTGTATAATGACCAAAGTGTTCTCTGAAAGATTCACTATAGAGTTGCCCCCATTCATTGCAACAGTCTCACTAAAGCCCTGAATGTTAGCCCTGACACGCAGTATGAATCCTTTTAGATTTAGTCACTTCCAGGTGTCAGTGATGAGGAAATACAATTACGTAATATAAAGGTCTAACTTTCCAGAGCTTGTAATTGGTAATATAGGATTAGTGGTGTATTGTGTTAAAATATCTTATTCCTCCTAAATGTATTCAGTGACTGTTACTTGGACAATATACTGTAGGTCATACACAGACTCTTCTTGAAGTAATTTCGGGGTATGTAGACAATGCAGATTCCTGAATAAAGAGAGACTTCTTCCATGTGTCTGGGCCTAGAAAGGTATCAGCTCTTCTTTATGTGGCTGTGGAATGGAACGCTAAACAGGTTAATGAGAAGCAGCACATTCCCACTGACCACCAGTGACAGACCCAAAACATGGACATTTAATACCAAATCTAACCCTCTGCATAAACATCTAACACTAAACCTAATCCTTAGACACTTAACAAGAATTCTAAACCCCCCACTATGAACACTTATCAGGAAACCTAACCCCCCTACATGAATACAAAACTCAATACTCCTTCTATAACACCAAATCTAACCTTCATATATGAATATGTTTCACCAAACCTATTCTGTAAACTCTGAACCCCAAACCCAATACTCCTATATGAACACCAAACATAACTCTACAAATGGGCCTAGAGCTAAATAATCCCCATTTTCTATACTTACCCTGTGCCAGAAATCTTACACCTGCAGGTATGTGCTAAAAGCACACAGAGCACCCAACATTTCATCTCAATTGCCAGAGGAAACACAAACAAGCCTAAGGCTGTAATTTTCATATATCATGAAGGTGAAGCACATATAAGCATTGTTTAAAGTTGTTATACTTCAAACTCTGTCCAATATTACCAGGCGTAACACTTATCCAACTATTGGGATGTTTAACGAGAGAAGTATAACTACTAAGAACTACTAATAGTTAATTACGGATTTTTACATTACATTGTTTAATGATTTTGAAGCAACTATAAAGTGATTTAGGTTTTATTCTATAGATAATATTTAAGAGACTTTATATTGTCCTAAATTGCACTCCATGAATAAAATCCTTTATAGGAATAATTATCAGTATGTACAGTGTCCAAAAAAAAATTACATATAGAATTAATTGTGCTGAAGTTGTTTCTTGTTCTTTCTTTTGCTCTGCATTTCACCAACATCAAAAAATGTTTTATGATGAAACACACTTACCTGGATGTTGATTCAGTAGGGTATTGGATAATTTAGTTTCATTTGGTTGAATTGGTATAGGTAAGTGAAATTGGACACAGTTGAGGCTATAACCAGAAGAAACTAAAACAGTAAATGAAGGGGCAATCAATAACCAATATTATTGTTCTAATGTCCTGGACATTCTTTTTTACTATCCTGATTTTTGCAATATTTATTCTGGATGTGTAGCCAAAACTGCTTTTCTCTCTAGCTTTGAAAGAAGCCGTGAAGGCTTTGTATCCCTACTGAGTGGAGTTACACATTCTATTTGTACTGATAACTATTGGGACCGCATCAGAAAGAAACAGGTAATCCAAAATTTTGGAGCTTTCACCAGAGCAAGAAGGTCACTTCAGTGATGATTGTCTAAGAAAAAAAATCTCCTTGATTATCAGTTTCCTCTTTAGGTCACAAATTGACTGAGCAGAATTGAGCAATAGTACACACACGTAAAAAATAATGACGCTTTTTTAGTCCTAACCTTGAGGTTCCAGATTTTGAAAAATTCACTTCTGCATTTGGAAAGAGCATTCAATTTAAGGGGCTGATCTACTAAAGTAATTTAGGCTATTCACTTAACAAAGTGAAATATGCACTTGCAAAGTATACTTCATCTAGCTAAGTGAATTTGGTGGAAATTCAGTTTGCAAAAAATAACCAGCCTAAAAGAAAATAAAAAAAAAAAACAATATTTTTGGATTGGATGGCAGAAGTCCAGAGAGCTTTATCTGTAAAATCCCTTGTTATTTCAGCCTTTTTTTGTGATTCTCACCAATTCTTTTTAGTATGTTTCATGTCTTAGTTATGCATTTCATTGTTGTAATGATTGGACTCCTTCAACAGACCTCATGCTAATGAACACAGATAGCAATTACCACTTACAATAATCTTATATGTCTTTTAAGCTTTTTTGATGAACAAAATGTACATAACAAACTAGTTCTCTTACAATGTATCTATTATTTTAAGTTATGAAAACAAGCCTTGTTGTGGGATTTAAAAAATTAAACTGGAAATGATTGGTCAGAAACATGGACAGAAAAGGAAAGACTTAAAACTACTACATGAATCCAGGATTTGGTCCGCACACAGACATCTCCATTTTTAGACACATCTCATGGACTAACAGTAGAGAAAGATATTTCCCAGTGGTCTTAGTCTGGTTCCTGGATGTAACCTTTGCTCTACAGCTTGCATGAAATGGAGAAATATAAAGCTCCTACATAAAACCTCCCACAAGGATTCACCTATTTTCTGTACCTCTGGTCTTGTCATTGCATCTGTTTAATGCACAGGGATGAAATGATTTAAATGCTGTATATTTAGGTGTTTATATATTTAATTACCATTATGATGTCCATATTTGAATTGACCACTAAGGAGAGCTTGTATTAGCTGGGGAAGAAAGAAATGTACATCATTACACAGATCCATGTCTCCCTGTCACATTTATGATTCCAGAGTTTTCCTTTAAGACTTCTGTCCCTAATTTTAATATGTGGTTACACTAACAAACCTCTTAGTCCACTAAGTACTGGGACTTAATCTCACTCAGTGTAATCCTTTTAAAAAGAACTAAGCAGATCATAGTGCGAGTCACAAGAGAAGAAATGTGGATTGTTTTAATGTCTTGCAGAACCAACAGAAACCCCACACAAAATGGCCACATGCATATGGATATATATTAATCTATGAACATAATGAACTTGGTGCAAAAGAGAATGTCCTCACAGCAAAACTATACCATAAAATATGATTTTGAGATTAAGTATGGGGAGGTAATATGGGTAGACCACAGGCTAAAGGGGCGGATGTGGTCACTGGGTGTCTCATTAATGAATAAACAGCACATTCTGTCCATGGATTTATGTAGAAGCAGGATACCTATAGACCAAACAGAGCAGAGGCACCATATTGTGTTTCTGATAAATACATGGGACATACTGGACTGTATGTGGAAGGAAGGAAGCATTGAAAGCCACATACAAACTACTACAAAGAATAATCCCACCCTGGACATCAGGGGAAGAGTTTGGGTAGGACCATGTATCGTAGTAGTTCTCAAGTGTGTTTTCTAGTTTCTTTTCCTTATGAATGGATACAGGGGACTACATTGTATGTTATCACTCATGTTGTTTAACTCTTATACAGACTGATTGTAATGAGAGTGTGTGCCAAGTATAATCTGTGGGCACAAACTCTATATACACATTATTATCAACCACCATCACTGAGCTGTTTATAAAAGACACAGTAAGGACAGAAAGTGATGCCACTGTGTTTACGGGGAAACAAAGCTGTTTTCTTAAACTCTAAAATTAGGTGAACGAGTGTCATCGCATTTAAAGAAGGAAATCATCTGTGGCCTCTATACCATCAGAGTATACACATCAGAGAAAACATCTCATCCAACCTGTAAGCAATAGCAGCAGAAGACAATTGGTATCTTACACATACTTCATATTGCTAACACTATACTATCAATATCAACAGGACGCTACCACTTGTAGAGGTATTAGTGGGCCCCATAGAGAGATTAATATAACCTGAGATTGGATTGCCCCTAGAAGAAGGATTGGTGCACGTTTGGGGGACTGTAGAGAAATCAGTGTACCGTTTACTCCTGGTAGATCACTGAAGCCTTGGGGTGTTTATATCTTTTAAGGAAACCGAGGACTGTTTAGGTTGCAAAGGAATGATTGAGCCTGGAGGACAGTCTGGTAGAGGAGTCAGTGTGGACTGTAAACTGTTTAAACCTTATAGAGGAATCAATGTGGGCTGAGAAATGTTATAATGCAAAGAGATCAGAATGGACTGTGGACTGTTTAGACCTTGTAGATGGGCAAATCTGGACTGCTTACACACTGTAGAGGTAACAAGGTGGACTGGGGGTGTTTTTTTATAACAAAGTGATGGATGTGGACTAGGGTCCGTTTACACTTTATAGAAAGGTGAGTGTGGACTAAGGAATGTTTACAACTTGTGGAATGTTTTCGGCACACATTAAATGTGAATTATCGGATTACATAACCTATTTTATTGTTTTCAGCATTACAGAAAGTTTTTGGCTTTAGGTAACCCACTAATAAGAACTGTCTTCAAACATGAAAACTGTTTTATCCAGTCAGAGGTCTAATCCGCAGGCTGCCAATTCACCTCTGTAGAGTATGAATCTGGAACAAATCCCAGATGGCATATACATGGAGCCAGCTACATACTTCTTACATTAGTCTGGCACACCAGGGTGTAAAATTAATTTGCAATCAAATGAATACTCAGCCAGGAAGACCTCTACCACCAACTAAATACACCATTGACAGTCAGTTATAAACCCAAAAGAGAACAGTATCGCCTAGCATTTTTTCAAAAACACACAAAACGTCTATTACACACTAATTATTATTATTATTATTAATTAGATTTGGGGTTGCAAATGACAGAGACATACAGACAGTGACACAGGAGGAAGAGAGGAGCCTGCCCAGAAGAGTTTACAATCTAGGAATGTTACCAATATTGTACCCTGGAAGAGCCCTGTGCAGCAGCAAGAATATTCATACACTGTAGATGTAAAAGAAGGGACTCTCCTGCTGAAATTTGTAAGAATGCTTTTTAGCATCTCTGTTAATAACAGCTTTAAAGTTATTAGGAAGTAAAATGGTAAGTCTGGCAGAGGTGTGTATTGTGCCATCTTTCCATGTAACCATATGTAGTATATACCAGGTACCAAGTAAAGGAGAATATTCTCTATGCAGGTAATTCAGATGCCAGATAGGGTCAGTAGAGACTCTTAGGGTTAAACCAAGTGATTATGAGGTGTATTATATCATTTATATATTTAGCGTGATTGCAGCAGGAGGAGAAGGAATCCCCTGGAAGTTGGGAGTTTCCTTAGAAAAGTTTAGCAGAATTTCCTCAGCATCACTGTATTTGCATCATTAATTTGTGTCAAAATATATTTTAAATTTCAAATTTGAAATAATTTTAATCCACATTTCATATAAAACCCTCCTAAAAGATGGGGGGGGGGGGCTGGTACACAGCACAATGAGGCCTAGAATCGTTAGAATGTGGAACAGGTGGATCACACAGGTTGAACCATGATAATCTATCTTGTCCAGTCTTAGAGAGCTTTATTAAAGCAAGCTCATTGTGTATAACTTTCTCTTCAAACATATTCAAACTTCTAAGTTTGATGAGTGACATCATTTTTTAACTCTTTATAACTTTACAAATGAGAAAGTCAGGAAGATGTGTTTGGCAACAGCAAACATGAATTAGATTACTACATGAAGGGAGTGGAGTGGCCTGGACAGATGTCTGTACTTCTTCTTGTAGTTCATTACCCTTTATATTGATGGCATGGTTTTTATTTTCCAACCTTTCTATAGCTGTCATATCAGAGAATTCCCAGCTGGGGACAGAGGAAGGAAAGAAATGCTGAAGTGTTATGGAGAACAAACCACCCACTCTAAAACCAGCAGCTGGAAGCCTCCTTTATAAAAGGAAACATTTATGATGTGTTGTCATTCCTCTAAGCATATCCATGACAGCAGTAAAGCTCTGGCAGTGCATAGATAATTGAAGGACCTTTCCTGGGCTCTGGTTTGGCCTACATGGAGCTTTGTAGTTGTTCACATTCTCAGCACCAACTTCTACACATCCAATGAATCTGCCCCACATATAATACATCATTACTGGCATTTATTATCTTTCATAGACAGGGAATGTGATGGAATATGATTCTAAAAAGGAAATACAATTATATCTTAACAAATCATATGACTAGTCTTGCAGAAGCAGAGATATTAGGGCTGCTAATGTACTACAAGTCCTAGCATGGCCAGTCAGTCTGGGAATTCTGTATAATCAGCCCATATGGCCCTTACCTACGCAGCCTATACTGAGGAATCCGGGAAAAGATTAATTTATGCTAAATGTTCAAACCTGATTATCAACAATCAATGACAAATGTTTATTTGTACACTAACATTAGGCAAGGGTCAGGCTTAAGCTACGTACAAACGTCAGATTTTTATCGCCCGATAATCGGCATCGGCCAATTATCGGGCGAAAATCTGCCGTGTGTACAGTCGGTGTCGTCCATCGTCCGGACGACCGACCTGCCGGATCCATGCACGATGGACGACAGCCGATCCTAATGAAAGGGAAGGGGAGAGCGCGCAGCAGAGTGCCGCTCCGTCGCTCTCCCCCTCCCCTCTCCATAGAGCATGAACGGTGCTGTATGTACAGCACCGTTCATGCATCGTGCACTCCCTTGTCGTTGGAAAGGATCGTGAAAGATCCTTTCCAACGACAAAAATTGGAAGTGTGTACGCAGCTTTAGTATACCAATTTCCTCCTGAGATGATGATTATCTCTCAATATAAGTAATCAATGATAATCATTTCATTTAAAATATTTCACTTCTTGAATAAGCCTGATCATGTTCTCTTTAAGAATTTTCTAAACTCATACTTTAAATGTCACACCAAATAATGTATAAATTTGTATGTGGGCACACAACTATTACTGCCATGACAACAACAGTAACAAGATGTCACTGAATATTTTATTACAGACTAAGGTGTTATATGGAGCAAACAGACTGCTAGCTGGTCATATGTGGTGGTCATATGTAAGATGTCTGCATGTTGGACAAATTGTCTGTATAAGCAGCCTGGGATAAAAGTGTCACATCAGTACATTCCGCAGCCTCAGTTGTCATACGCATAAAAGGGGAGTCCAGAAAGGAGTTTATTTCTTCCACTGTGTCCATTTTATTCAGTAGAAGGTATGATGACATTGTTTTTTTGGAACAGTGATGGTGACAGGATGACCGCACATGTACACGACCCAGGGACAGCTTAGGAAACATGATTTCTTTACTCTCGGGATCCACATTTCAAACGATAATAAAGCCTGAACATACTGCACTATGAAACGTCTCTGATACTTGAATCCATCAATGACATTTGATATAAAGAGAGAAAAGGGGGGTGATTTATCATTTATCAAGGTGAATTATCACTCTATAAGGGATATTTCAACGTCGTGAAAATCTAATCACATGCAAGGAATTCTAAAAAAAAAAAGTGAATTTTCCCTTGCACATGACTGGATGGTAGAAGTCATCAGGACTTAATTTAAGCTACGTACACACGTCGGACGAGAATCTGATGTGTGTACAGCAGCCATTCAACGTCGTTCATGGATCTGTCCTGGTGGATCCTTGAATAACAAAGAACGAACGACCACAATGCAAGTGAAGGGGAGAGAGTGCAGCGCTCGTTCATGCATCTTTCAGTCTTTTCTAATGACAAAAGTCTAACGTGTGTACACAGCCTTTCTAAGCTAAGTGATATATCCATTACATTGGGATAATTCACTTTGCTATGTAAACAGCCTGTATTCTTTTAGGAAAGGTGAGGGTGAGGGGAGAGCAAGAAAGAAAGAGATAGAGATATCCACAAATGTGGAGATAAAAAAGGTAGGGGGATTAGGGGGTGGCAGAGGGAGTACAGTGAAAAGTTGAAGCTAAAGAGGAGAAGGTGAAAAGATTGAGAAAGAGAGAGAGAGGGAGAAACTGAGAAAGGAGAGGGAAGAAAGGGCTTGGAGGAAAGGAAGAAGTGAAGTGTGACCGAGAGAGGTAGAACGCAGGAGAGGAGAAGCAGGAAGGGGGCTGAAGGGTAAAGAAAGAAAAAAGAAGTGTAGAGTCAAAGGGACTGATTACATAAAGGAACTGAAGTTGTTCACTCACCAAGATAAATTATTATCTTGCAAATAATATGTGATAGTAGTTCCCTTTACAAACAATACCCAATCATGTGCAAGTAAATCTTTAAAATGGTCTTGGATGGCTAAAATCAGCTTCATCTCATTTACTACACAAAGTGAAATATCCTTTTAAAGCTGCAAACTCACTTTACTATGTGAATAAACAGGGTTCCCTAAGAAATTCAACACCAGAGAGGAGTGGAGGAGAGAGAATCTTTTTGGCCACCTAATTAGTTGAAAGCAAAAATCCTTTTACTTATATTTTTTCTCCTTGCTCAATATTGGATATTGTTCGCAAGGTGAATTTTCACATTTACTAAGCTAAGGCAATTATTCCTTATAGAGCGATAATTCAGCTTGCCTAGTTTGCAACAGCCTCAATTCCTTTCCTAAATCCACCTAATGAAGAAGGGTGGGAAGAAGAAATACAGGGAAAAAAGGAGAGGAGAGAGATGGGAAAGAGTGCAGAAAAGTAGAAAGAGAGAGGAGGAGAGGTGAAGCAAAAAAGGAAGGGATACATAAAAGAGGGAATCACCATGGATGAATAAAAAAATAAATTGAAACTATTTCCAATGTATGTTCTGTTGTGATGTAATTATGTACACGGCAGCAAAATGGAAATGCAAGCACTCACTACTAACTACCAATAGGGGTTAAATCAGCATTTTGCTCAACACATTACAGCTACTCATGTCCGGCTGAAAATTAAGTCGCCAAACTCATTAAGTAAGATTTACAGCTGAACCACAGGTTTACTGAAGCTGGAGGGAACAGAAAGATAAAAAAATGAAAAAAAAATCTCATTACTTGAAACGATTATAGTTTTAATGAAATAAAGCAAGTGGGCGGTGGCAGCGTCACAAGAAGGCCCCAGCCAGGGAATGCCTGACATGTTTGTTTTAGGGATTTCAGCTGCTAAATGGTGGTCAGATTCCTCCATGGATAATATACAAACCTAGAATGGTTACTAAAGAATAAAACAACATTCATACAGCACAAAAATCAAACCTCAGCCAATACCAGCAGGGAAATCTGAACTACTTCTGCTTAACAGGCTGTAACATAATGTGACAGAGTTCTGGGAAATCTAAATTACCCCCCAGCTTTATAACAATACTGAGCAACAATTAGGCTACTTTCTACTGCACACCAAACACACAAAAACTATAGCACACAGCCCCTTCTTTACATTCTAAAGAATGAGGGTAATAATACACACACTCCACTATACATTCTATAGGATAAGGGTAAATTACACAGCCCACTCCATACATTTTATGGGATGAGGGTATAACACAAAACCCCTTCTAAACATTCTATAGGATGAGGGTATAACACACAGCTCCCTCTATACATTCTATAGGA